>NC_090834.1:109154900-109469650 GCF_028021215.1 Eschrichtius robustus | reverse complement strand
CCATTTAAGCTGCAATGTCCAATTCCCAGGGTCCCCTGGCATCCAATCCACTGTGGCCAGGAAGCTCTACCCATGGGCTGTGGGTGCAGTCCAGCTGGTCAGAAAGGGGTTTGGACAGAGAAGAAAGGACGCCAACATCTCGTTGGGTTCCTTTTCCATGTGCCAGGCCTTGGGCTGAGCTCTGGGGCACAAAGATTCAAAGGATGCGGTTCCTGCCCTCAAGGAGTTGCAGGTGAGTGGGGAATGCAGACTGGGATGGCGACAGGAAATCAAGGGTTACAGGAGAAGCAGAGCCTTTGCAGGGCAATTGACAGAGGTATGAAAACTATAGATGCAGTTACACATCTCAGTTTCTGCCCTACAGAAGCACACGGGAGGCACATATCAGGACATTCTCAGCAGCATTCTTTGTAGTGGTGAAAACTGCAAATGCTGTAAATAGTCTTCAGTAGCAGCCCAAAGTATGAACAGCAGTTAAAAAGAATGAGCTAGAGTTATCTGTAACTTAGTCAACAGTTTTGCAAGACAGTATTGAGCAAACAAGGAACAGTTACCGATAGTAGTAAGTACCATACTGCTTGCATTATGGGATGACCTATTTCTCCATAACAATATCACCACAAATTTAGTAGTTAAAAATCACACACATTTGTTATCACAGTTCCTGTGAGTCAGGGCTTAGCTGGGTCTTCTGCTTCTGGATCTCAGAGCTTTAATCAAAGTGTCGGCTGGAGCTACGTGCTCATCTGAGGCTCGCCTGGGGAGGGATCTACCTCCAAGCTCACGTGGTTATCTTATCGGCAGCATTTAGTTCCCTGCTGGCTGCAGGCTGGAGGCTTCCCTCACCAACTTGCCACAAGGCTCCCTCTGTAGGCAGCTCGCAGCCTGGCAGCCTGCTTCTTCAAAGCCAGCAAGGGAGAGCATCTCCAAGCAAGAGAGAGAGGAAAAGATTTTATTTTATGGTGATGAAATATACATAACATAAAATGTACCAATTTAACTATTTTATTTTTTAATTTTAAAATATTTATTTATTTGTTTATTTGGCTGCACCGGGTCTTAGTTGTAGCTTGTGGGATCTTCATTGTGGCATGCAGGATCTTTTTTAGTTGCGGCATGCAGGATCTAGTTCCCTGACCAGGGATCCAACCTGGGCCCCCCGCATTGGGAGCAAGGAGTCTTAACCACTGAACCACCAGGAAAGTTCCCATTCTAACTATTTTAAAGTATACAAGTTCTGTGGCATCAAGTACACTCACAATGTTGTATAACTATCACCACTATCTATTTCTAGAAATTTTTCATCATCCTAAACAGAAACTCTGTTCTCATTTAGCAATAACTCTCAATTTCCACCTCCCCCAGCCCTGGGCAACCCATTCTACTTTCTGTTTTTATGAGTTTGCCTATTTTATTTTTTTAAAAAATTTTTAATTAATTAATTAATTAATTAATTTTTGGCTGCATTGGGTCTTTCTTGCTGTGCATGGGCTTTCCCTAGTTGCGGCGAGTGGGGCTACTCTTTGTTGCAGTGCATGGGCTTCTCATTGTGGTGGCTTCTCTTGTTGCAGAGCATGGGCTCTAGGCATGCAGGCTTCAGTAGCTGTGGCACGTGGGCTCAGTAGTTGTGGCTCGTGGGCTCTAGAGCGCAGGCTCAGTAGTTGTGGCACAAGGGATTAGTTGCTCCGTGGCATGTGGGATCTTCCTGGACCAGGGCTTGAACCCGTGTCCCCTGCACTGGCAGGGGGATTCTTAACCACTGCGCCACCAGGGAAGCCCTGCCTATTTTAGATATGGTAGAATCATGTAAGCAAAACCAAACAATATTTGTCCTTTCACTTCTGATTTTAGTAATTTGAGTCTTCTTCCTTTTTTTCTGAATCAGCTACAGGTTTGTCAATTTTTGGTCTTTCCATTGACTTTTCCTACTGTTTTTCTGCTCTCTATTTTGATTATCTCCGCTCTAAGCTATATTATTTTTCTTCCTTCTGTTAGCTTTGGGTTTAGTTTGCTCTTCTCTTCCTAGTTCTTTAAGGTATACAGTTAGGTTACTGATTTAAGATCCTTCTTCTTTTTTAACATAGGCATTTACAGCTATAAGTTTCCCACCAGCACTGCTTTTTCTGCATCCCATAAGTTTTGGCATGCCATGTTTTCATTTTCATTCATATCAAGGTATCTTCTAATTTGCTTTGCAGTTTCTTCTTTAACCCACTGGTTGTTTATGGGCATATTGTTTTATTTCCACATATTTGTGAATTTTCCAGTTTTCGTTCTGTTACTGGTTTCTAGTTTCTTTCCATTGTGATCAGAAGAAACACTTTATATTATTTCAATCTTTTACAATTTATTAAGACTTGTTTTGTGGTCTAACAAATCTATCCCAGAGAATGTTCCATACCTACTTTAGAAGAACATGTATTCTGTGTTGTTGTATGGAGTGGTCTGTATATGTCTACTAGGTCTAATTGGTTTATAATATTGTTCAAGTCTTCTGTTTCCGTATTGGTCTTCTGTTGGGTTGTCCTATCCATTATTGACAATGAGGTATTGAAATCTCCAAATATTATTATAGAACCGTCTCTATCACCCTTCAATTCTGTTAATTTTTGCTTCATACATTTTGGGGCTCCTTTGCTAGGTGTGTATATGTTTATAATTACTATTTTCTTGCTGGATTGAATCTTTATCAATATGTAATGTCCTTATTATTGCTTATAATCTTCTTTGACTTAAAGTCTATTTTGTTTGAAAATTATAGAGCCCTCTCAGCCCTCTTTTGGTTACTATTTGCATGGAATATCTCTTTCCATACTTTTACTTTCAACCCCTCTGTGTCTTTGTATCTGAAATGAGTCTCTTATAGACAGCATAGAGATGGATCATGTTTTTTTTTAATCCAATATGTCAATCTCTGCCTTTTAATTAGAGAGTTTAATCCATTTATATTTAAAGCAATAACTAATAAGGAAAGATTTACTTTGCCATTTAGCTATTTGTTTTCTTATCTTTTTCTGTTCTTCAATTTCTCCATTACTGTCTATTTTTTGGTATTTATTTGATTTTTTTTTTTTTGTAGAAAACCATTTTGATTCCCTTCTTCTTTCCTTTTCTGTATAGTTTTAGTTATTTTCTTAGTGGATACCTTGGGGGCTACAGTTAACATCTTAAACTGATAACAACCTAGTTTGAATGATATCAACTTTGTTTCAATAATATACCAACACTCTGCTCCTATATATCCCTACCCTTACCCCTTTATATCGTTCTTGTCATAGATTACATCTTTATACATTGCCTGTTCACAGAGATTTATAATTATTATTTTATGCATGTATCTTTTATATCACATTAGAAAAAAATGTGAGTTACAAATTCAAAGTACAATAATACTGGCTTCTATATTTACCTATATAGTTACATTTACCAATGTTCTTTATTTCTCCTTACAGCTTTGGGTTACAGTCTGGTATCCTTGTATTTCAGCCTGGAGGACTCCTTTCAGCATTTCTTGTAGGGAAGGTCTACTGTTAATAAACTCCCTCAGCTTTTGTTTAGCTGGAAATATCTTAATTTCTCCCTCATTCTTGAAGGAGAGTTTTGCTGATGTAGAATTCTTGGTTGACAGTTTTTTGTTTTTATGTTTTTCTTCCAGGACTTTATATATATCATCCCACTACCTTCTGGCATCCATGGTTTCTGAGGAGAAATCAGGTGTTAATCTCATTGAGGATCCCTGGTATGTGATGAGTTGCTTTGCTCTTGCTGCTTTCAAAATTCTCTCTCTGTCTTTGGATTTTGACAGTTTCACTGTAATATGTCTTGGTGTGGATCTCTTTGGATTTATCCTACTCGGCATTTGTTGAGCTTCTTGGATACGCATATTCATGCTTTCTACAGACTTGGGACGTTTTCAGCCATTTCATTTTCAAATACTTTTTCTGCCTCTTTCTCTCTCTCTTCTCCTTCTCAGACTCCTATAATGCATATGTTAGTATGTTTGATGGTGTCCTATAGATCCTTTAGGTTCTGCTCATTTTTACTCATTCTTTTTTCTTTCTGCCTGGATAATTTAAATTGTCTCACTGATCCTTTTCTCTGTCTGCTCAAGTCTGCTATAGAGCCACTCTAGTGAATTTTTCACTTCAACTATTATACTTTTCAGCTTCAGAATTTCTGTTTAGTTCTCCTTGTTTATATTTTCTATCTCTTTATTGATATTCTCATTTTCTTCAAACATTGTTCTCCTGATTTCCTTTAGTTCTTTGTCCATGGTTCCCTTTAGCTCATTGAGCATATTTGGGACAACTGATTTAACGTTCTTGACCAGCAATTGCAATGTCTAGGCTTCCTAAGGGATGTATTCAGTCAAGATTTTTTTTTTCCTGTGAATGGGCCATACTTTCCTGTTTATTTTTATGTTTTATAATTTTAGTTGAGAACTGGACATTATGAACATTATAATGTAGTAACTCTATACATCTGATTCTCCTACTCCTCAGGAATTGCTGGGGTTTGTTTGGTGAGGGCTGGAACTGCCCACTTGTGACTTTTCCAACTATTTTTGCAAGGTGTACATTCCTTGTGCATGGTCATGGAAGCATCTGTTCCGTTAAATTGGTGGTCAGCCAGTGACCTGACAAAGCTTTCCTTGAATGTCTGGCTCCCCCCCAAAATAAATAAAGGTTGTGTCTCTTTAAATCTCCCCATAGATCCTGCCAGGGGAAGCTGCTGCAGCTGAGAGGGCTGCAACCAAGGCAAGTATCTGCACTGGCCCCTCAAAGTACTGCCACACCAACCAAAATGAACAACCCCACACTTTTGGAGAAAACAAGAACCCTACTGCCCACTCTGCCAGCAGCCAGCCACTCCAGAAACATGAGCCACTATCCCCACAGCTGTGGCAGGACAGAGGAAAAGAAGGTGGTAGCTGGGTAGTGCACACTTCTCTCTTACCAATGAATGCAGTATCTCTCTTCATTAAACATTCCTCTGAATTGATCCACTGATTAATCAATTTCACTGATTGATCAGTGTCCAATCAGGTTCCAGAGTTACAAAATGGTTGGTTCCAGTCAGTATTGCCTGCTCCATCTTTGCTTCAGTGGAGGGTCAATTCCCAGAGCTTCCTCCTCTGCCATTTTCTGTGACATCACAGCTGTACATAATATAATCACTTACACGTAATCACGTATATCCCGTCACCTTTGTTGCATTCTACTGGTTAGAAGAAGCAGGTCCCAGGTCCTGCCAATCCTCAAGGGGAGGGGAATATGCAAGGTTATGAATATCAGGGGGCTGGGACCATGGGGGTCACCTTAGTTGGTCCACCATACTGCTTACATAATACATTATTTCTAAATAAACAAGCATACATGTATGTATGAAAGAATGGGGAAAGTTCTGGAAGAAGATGCACTGAACTCAATAATAGGAGAGGGACAAGAATTGCTTGCAGTGGATGGGCAGAAGTAAGGAGGTAAAGTTCTAATTTTTTTGAAAGAAAATATATTCAAGTATTAACAAAAAAATGACTAATGAATTGTAAGCAACTCCTTCAGAGAGGTGATATCTATTAATATTTGAGCTGAGTCTAGAGTTCCTCAGGAAGAAATAAACATCTATTAGCTTAAGAATTTCCAGTGATTCCCTTTGCCCCAAACATTTGCAGAGCCCAGCCCAAGAGTACAGATGGAAGCACAGAAAACATATGGCTAAACACTTAGAAGTTAAAAATATCTTCCACTTTCCTGTTCTTTCCCTTCCCATTGTAAACAGTTTGGTCCAAAAACCATTAGGTAGGGCAGAAAATGGAAGGCGTTCATGTAGGTGGAGGTGGAGCTGTGATACCCTAGAGCAAGTGAAGGTGCAGCGCCAGGACTAGGGTAAGGCAGGTGAGGCACTTACCTTGGGGAGAAAATGTAAGAGGCTTCCCAAAAACTAGTAATTAAGGTAAATAACATTCCTTCCCTGGCGGTCCAGTGGTTAAGACTCCGCCTTCCAATGCAGGGGGTGCGGGTTCATTCCCTGGTTGGGAAGCTAAGATCCCACACACCTCGCGGCCAAAAAAAAAACCAAACATAAAACAGAATCAATATTGTAACAAACTCAATAAAGACTTTAAAAATAGTCTACATCAAAAAAAACCCTTTAAAAACAGATAAATAACATTTTAATACATTATTTTTTGAAAAAAATAAAAACGAATGCAAAAACTCTATGATGAGCAAAATATCAAAATGTTCAACTCAGGATCAGAAGTGCTAATTTTTTTTCTTTTGCCTCAAGCTCCATAAGACTCACCACAGCACCATTACTGATCCTTCATGTGAGCGTATGGACCAATGTGGAGTGTCAGAACCTGACTAGGGTCCATGAGGTGCTCAGCATGGGGCTTCAGAGCCTGAGTGAGGAGGGTGTCCACATAGGAGGCATCTGGTATAGAGTGTCAGAGCCCTAGCAAGGTGAAAAGGACACTTGTATAGTAGTGGCCAGGTGCAGGGGCTGGACGCTCAGGAAGGTAAGGAGGGTGTTCATGAAGCAGGAAGACTAACATGGATAGCTAGAGCCAGAGGGGGTTGAGAAGAGCTTCCAGGTGGCTGTGCGCATCCCAACATAAGCTGTTAGAGCCTGAGTATGGTAAGGAGGGCATTCGGGGTGGGGAGCAGTGACAGAGTTGGTTACATTGAAGGGAATTGATCAAGTCAGTAAATAGATTAAGGACTTAGGGAGACATGTTTCTCATAGTTACAGAAGGGAGGTACAAATCTGAAAAAAGAAGAAAACTAAAATGATACCTATAGTGTCGGATGGGAACTGGAGATGTTGGTATGATGTCACAATTTTCAATAAACATCTAATTTCTCCATCTCATTCTTTGTGCTATATTTTTGTCACACAGACTACTTTTACATATGCTATAAATTACACATTGTTAGTATTTTTGCTTTAAATAATTATATTTTAGGGAGATTAGAAATAATCTTAAAATGTACCTTCAATATAACTATTTCCAGAGTTCATTTTTGTGTGTTGATCAAGTTTCTGTTTGGTATCATATAACTAACACAGGTCTACCAGCAACAAATTCTCTCAGTTTTTAAGTTTTTCTTTACAAGTCTTGATTTCACCTTCATGTTTTAAATGTATTTTCCCTGTACAGAGAATTCTGGATTGACAGATTTTTCTTTCAGCATTTTAAAGATGTCACTCTACTGTCTTCTGGCTTAGTTTCTGATGAGAAGTTGGCTGTAAGTCTTACGTGTGTTCTTTTGTAAGTAATACATTTTCACCCCCCATGGCTGTCTTCAATATTTTTTCTCTATATTGGCTTTTCAGTAGTTTGAGTATGATGTGTCTAGGTGTGTGTGTGTGTGTGTGTGTGTGTGTTGTGTTTATCCTGGGTGGGGTTCTCTGAGATTCTTGGATCTATAATTTTTTAGCTTTCATTGTTTTTGTAAAATTCTTGGAGACATTTTAAAAATATTTGTTCTGCTCCATTCTTTCTCTCTTCTTTTGGGACTCCAATAACATGTTTAAAACTTTTTAATATTATCCCACAGCTTTTAAATGCTCTGTTCAATTTTTTCCACTCTTTTTTCACTTTGTATTTCAGTTTGGGCAATTTCTATTGACATATAATCAAGTTCACTGATTCATTCCTTGGCTATTCCAAGTTTTATGATGAACCTGTTGAAGGAAATCTTCATATCTGAGACTTTTAAACAATTTAATGCATTTCCGTTTGACTCCCTCCTATAGTTTCCATTCCTCTGCTGGAATTCACCATTTGCTTCCTGTAATTATTGATGTTTGCATTTTCTAAAGCTTTTTATACATGGAACAATGCAGTGTATGCTTTTTTTTTTTTTTTTTTTGGTCTGGCTTCCTTCATTTAGTATGTTGTGTGTGTGTGTGTGTGTGTGTGTATGTGTGTATCAATGATTCATTGCTTTTTATTTCTGAGTATTATTACATTGTATGGATATACCACAATTTCTTTGTCTTTTCATCTGTTGATGGACACTGAGTTGTTTTCAGTGTTTGAGCTATTAAGCTGCTATCAATATTTGTGTACAAGTTTTTTTGTAAGGATTTGCTTTTGTTTCTCTAGGGTGAATACCTAGGGGTTGTATGGCTGGATCATATGGTAGGTATGTTTAACTTTTTAATAAACTTCTAAGCTATTTTCCAGAGTGCTTGTACCATTTAAAAATCACATCATTAGTGTATAAGAGTTTTACTTGCTCTACATCCTCACCAACGTTTGATACTGTCAATCTTTTTAATTTTAGCCATTCTAATAGGTGGGTTATGGTACCTCATTATGGTTTTAAATTGCATTTATCTAATGTCTAGTGCTTTGAGCATATTTTCCTATGCTTATTTGTTATGTATGTATCTTATTTGGTAAATTGTCTATTCAAATCTTTTGACTATTTTTAATTGGCTTCTTTGCTTACTATTGTCTTGAGATATATATATATATATATATATATATATATATATATATATATATATATACTCTCAATATGAGTCCTTTATCAGATATAATGAGCAAAGATTTCCTCCCAGTCTAAGGCGTATCTTCTCATTCTCCTAATGATGTCTTTTGAACAGCCACAAATTGTTAATTTTGGTGAAGTCACATTTATAAATTATGGATTGTGTTTTTTGGTGTTGTATCTAAAAAAGTTTTGCTTCACCCAAGGTCACAAAGATTTTTCTCCTTTTTTTTCTAGAATTTTTATATTTTTATGTTTTACATTTAGGTCTATGATTTATTTTGAGCTAATTTTTTTTATATATTGAGAAGTATGTATTAAAATGTGTTTTTGCATGCAGATGTGCAGTTGTTCCAACTCCATATGTTGAAAAGACTACCCTTGGGACTTTGCTGGTGGCGCAGTGGTTAAGAATCTGCCTGCCAATGCAGGGGACACAGGTTCAAGCCCTGGTCCAGGAAGATCCCACATGCCACGGAGCAACTAAGCCCGTGCACCACAACTACTGAGCCTGTGCTCTAGAGCCCGCGAGCCACAACTACTGAAGCCCGTGTGCCACAACTACTGAAGCCCATGCACCTAGAGCCCGTGCTCCGCAACAAGAGAAGCCACTGCAATGAGAATCCCGCGCACCACAACGAAGAGTAGCCCCCACTCGCCACAGCTAGAGAAAGCCCGTGCCCAGCAATGAAAACCCAATGCAGCCAAAAAAAAAAAAAAAAAGACTACCCTTTCCTCACTGATTTGCTTTTGGACTTTTGTCAAAAATCAGTTGTATGGGCTTCCCTGGTGGTGCAGTGGTTGAGAATCTGCCTGCCAATGCAGGGGACACGGGTTCGAGCCCTGGTCTGGGAAGATCCCACATGCCGCAGAGCAACTAGGCCCGTGAGCCACAACTACTGAGCCTGTGCGTCTGGAGCCTGTGCTCCGCAACAAGAGAGGCCACGATAGTGAGAGGCCGGCGCACCGCGATGAAGAGTGACCCCCGCTTGCCTCAACTAGAGAAAGCCCTCGCACAGAAATGAAGACCCAACACAGCCAAAAATAAATAAATTAATTAATTTTTTTTTTAAAAACCGTAAATGAATTTAAAAAAAAAATCAGTTATACATGTATTTGTGGAATTCTGAAATCTCTATTTGTTCCATGGCTCTATTTGTCTGTCTTTATGCTAATACCACACTGTTTTGATTGCTTAGGCTCTATATTAAGTCTTGAAATCAGCTGTTAGTCCTACAGTTTTGTTGTACTTTATGAAAGGTGTTTTGGCTATTTTAGGTCTTTTGAATTGCCATGTAAATTTTAGAATTAGCTTGTCAATTTCTTACAAACTAGTCCACTAAGATTTTCATTGAGATTGTGTTGACTCTGTAGATCAATTTGGGGAAAATTGACATTTGAACAGTATTAAAACTTCCAGGGACTTTCCTGGTGGCACAGTGGTTAAGAATCCACCTGCCAATGCAGGAGACACGGGTGCAAGCCCTGGTCCGGGAAGACCCCACATGCCACGGAGCAACTAAGCCCGTGCACCACAACGACTGAGCCTGCACTCTAGAGCCCGTGAACCACAACTACTGAGCCCACGTGCCACAACTACTGAAGCCCGTGTGCCTAGAGCCCGTGTTCCGCAACAAGAGAAGCCACCGCAATGAGAAACCTGCGCACAGCAACGAAGAGTAGCCCCCACTCACCACAACCAGAGAAAGCGTGCACGCAGCAACGAAGACCCAATGCAGCCAAAAATTAATTAATTAATTTTTATAAAGAACTTCCAACCCACGAATAAGGTGTGTCACTCCATTTATTTAGGTGTTCTTTCATTTCTGTCGGTAATATTTTGTAGTTTTTGATGTACAGGTTTTTCACTTTTATCTCATTTTCCCTACATATTTCAATATTTGATGCTATTATACATAGTATTATTTGTTGCTAGTAGGTAGAAATACAATTGATTTTTGTATATTCATCTGGTATCTTGCAAGCTTGTTACACTCACTTACTAATAACTTTTTGGTAGATACCCGTTGGATTTTCAATACAGACAATCATGTCATCTGTGAATAAAGGCAGTTTTACCCCTTCCTTTCCAACCTGGATGCCATTAATTTCTTTTTCTTGCCTGATAACACTTGCCTGAAACTCCAGTACAGTGTTGAATAGATATGATGAGAGTGGACTTTAAGTATGATGTTAGTTGTAGGATTTTCATAGATGCACTTATCAGGTTGAGGAAGTCTCCTTTTATTCCTAGTTTGCTATGTGTTTTTATTGGGAATGTATACTGGATTTTGCCAAATGCTTTATGCATCTATTGAGATGAAAATATAGTTTTTCTTGTTTGGTTTGTTAATATGGTGAAGTATATTAATTTTTTAATGTTAAACCAATCCTGCATGCCTGGAGTAACACACTTGGTCATGATATGTTATCCTTTTAATATATCATTTGGTTTGATTTGCTGAAAAAGTATTAAGAATGTTTGCATCTATGTTCACGAATATATTGGTTTGCAGGGTTTTTCCCCTGTAATGTCTTTGTTTGGTTTCAATATCAGAGTAATTCTGACCTCAAAAAAAATGATTTGGAAAATATTCTCACCTCTTCAAATTTCTGGAAGATTTTGTGTAGAACTGGTGTTTTTATTTCTTTCTTAAAAGTTTGGACTTCCCTGGCGGTACAGAGGATAAGACTCCCCGCTTCCACTGCAGGGGGTGTGGGTTCGATCACTGGTCGGGAACTAACATTCCCACAAGTCACACGGCATGGCCAAAAAAACACAAAAGTTTGGTAGAGTTCACTAGTGAAGTTCTGGACCTAGAGTTTAATTTGTGGGAAAAATTTAAACTACAAATTCAATTTATTTAATAGACATATGTCTACTTAGGTTGTCTATTTCTTCTTGAGTGAGCTTTAGTAATTTGTGTATTTCAAGGAATTTGTTCACTTCATCTAAGTTATTGTTGAATTTATTGACAAGTTGTTCATAATTCTCCCTTATCACTCTTTTAATATCTGTAGATCCTATAATGAGTCACTTCTTTCATGCCTGAAACTGGTAATTTGTATCTTCTTTCCTTTAATCTTGATCAGTATGGCTAGAAATTTATAAATTTTATTGATCTCAAAGAACCACTTTTGGATTAGTTGATTTTTCTCTATTGTTTCTGTTTTTTATTTCATTGATTTCCAACTTGATCTTCATTATTTCCTTTCTTCTGCTTTCTTTGGGTGTGATTTAATCTTCGTTTATTGATTTCTTAAAGTGGAAGCTGAGGTCTTTGATTTGAGACCTTTCTTCTTTTCCAACATTCATATTTGGTGCTTTAAATTTCCCCTTGGATACTACTTTAGCTGCATTTTGATATTTTATGTTTCCTTTTCATTAAGTTCAAAATACTTTCTAATGTCTCTTCTGATTTTTTGACCCATCAATGAGTTTCCAAATATTTGGAGAATTTCCAAAGCTATTTCTGCTATTCATTTCTAATTTAATTCTACTGTGGTCAGAGAACATATTTTGTATGACCAAAATCCTTTTAAATTTTTTGAGGCTTGTTTTATGGCTCAGAATATGGTCTAGGTTGGTAAATGTACCATGTGAACTTGAAAAGAATGTATCTGCTGTTATTGGATGATGTGTTCTATAAATGTCAATCAAGTCAAGCTGTTTGATGGTGTTGTTCCAGTCTTCTATATCCTTACTGACTTTCCAGCTACTTGTTCTGTCAGTTGTTGGGAATGAGGTGTTAAATCTCCAGCTAAAATTATGGATTTGTTCATTCCTTCTTCTAGTTCTTTCACTGTTTTCTTCATGTGTTTTGAAGCTCTGTTATTAGAAGCATAAACATTTAGGATTGCTATGTCCCCTCAATAAATTTACCTATTTTTCATCCTGAAATAACCTTCTTGATATCTGGTATTATTCTTTACCCTAAGACTTACTTTGATATTAATATAACCTCCCAAGATTTCTTTTTATTTTTTTTCTGTTGGCCCTTATTTTTTTTAAACATCTTTATTGGAGTATAATTGCTTACAATGGTGTGTTAGTTTCTGCTTTATAACAAAGTGAATCAGTTATACATATACATATGTTCCTGTATCTCTTCCCTCTTGCATCTCCCTCCCTCCCACCCTCCCTATCCCACCCCTCTAGGTGGTCACAAAGCACAGAGCTGATCTCCCTGTGCTATGCTGTTGCTTCCCACTAGCTATCTATTTTACGTTTGGTAGTGTATATATGTCCATGCCACTCTCTCACCTTGTCACGTCTTACCTTTCCCCCTCCCCATATCCTCAAGTCCATTCTCTAGTAGGTCTGTGTCTTTATTCCCGTCTTGCCACTAGGTTCTTCATGACGTTTTTTTTTTTTTTCCTAAGATTCCATATATATGTGTTAGCATACTGTATTCGTTTTTCTCTTTCTGACTTACTTCACTCTGTATGACAGACTCTAACTCCATCCACCTCACTACAAATAACTCAATTTCGTTTCGTTTTATGGCTGAGTAATATTCCATTGTATATATGTGCCACATCTTCTTTATCCATTCATCCGATGATGGACACTTAGGTTGCTTCCATGTCCTGGCTATTGTAAATAGAGCTGCAATGAACATTTTGGTACATGACTCTTTTTGAATTATGGTTTTCTCAGGGTATATGCCCAGTAGTGGGATTGCTGGGTCGTATGGCAGTTCTATTTTTAGTTTTGTAAGGAACCTCCATACTGTTCTCCATAGTGGCTGTATCAATTTACATTCCCACCAACAGTGCAAGAGGGTTCCCTTTTCTCCACACCCTCTCCAGCATTTATTGTTTCTAGATTTTTTGATGATGGCCATTCTGACCGGTGTGAAATGATATCTCATTGTAGTTTTGATTTGCATTTCTCTAATGATTAATGATGTTGAGCATTCTTTCATGTGTTTGTTGGCAATCCCAGACACTATCAAACTCTTAGAGGAAAACATAGGCAGAACACTCTATGACATAAATCACAGCAAGATCCTTTTTGACCCAGCTCCTAGAGTAATGGAAATAAAAACAAAAATAAACAAATGGGACCTAATGAAACTTACAAGCTTTTGCACAGTAAAGGAAACCATAAACAAGACCAAAAGACAACCCTCAGAATGAGAGAAAATATTTGCAAATGAAGCAACTGACAAAGGATTAATCTCCAAAATTTACAAGCAGCTCATGCAGCTCAATAACAAAAAAACAAACAACCCAATCCAAAAATGGGCAGAAGACCTAAATAGACATTTCTCCAAGATTTCTTTTTACTAGTGTTAGCATGGTATATCTTTTTGCTTACCAACTAGTTGTGTCTTTATATTTAAAGTTGTTTTCTCGTAGGTAGCATTTAGTTGGGTCATTTTAAAAAATACAGTTGAACTATCTTTGCCTTTTAATTGGGAGGTTTAGACAATTTAAATTTAATGTGCTTATTGATATGGTTAGGTTTAAATCTATCATCTTGCTGTTATGTTCTATTTGTCCCATATGTTCTTTGTTCCCTTTTTACTTTTTTTCTGCCTTCTTTTGTATAACTGAGAATTTTTAGGATTCTATTTATCTCCTCTGTTGGCTAACTAGCTAAAACTCTTTGGTTTTATATTTAGTGGTTGCTTTGTAGTACGTATCTTTAATTTATCATGGTCTGCCTTCAAGTACTATTTTACCAGTTCACGTATAAGAAACTTACAGTAGTGTGTTTCCAAATGTTTAATATTTTTGATTAAACAGTTAATTACCTTTTAAAGAAATTTAAGTAGTAAGAAAAAACCCCTTATAGTTACCATTTCCAATGCTCTTCATCCCTTTGTACAGTTCCTCTCTGATACCAATTTCCTTCTACCTGGAGGACGTCCTTTGACATGTTAGTTCCCTAATCTTTTCTTCTACCATGTCTAATCTGCTGTTAATCCTCAGACATCGCATGCTTCATCTCAGACATTGTAGTTTTAATATCTTGAAGTTCAATTTGGGTATTTTCACAAATAGTTTCCATGACTTTACTTAATCTTTCCTTTAGTTCCCTAAGCACATGGGATCTGATTTTGATAACTGTTTTAATGTCTTTGTCTACTAATTCTATTATCTATGTTATTTCTGGTTCAGTTTCAACTGATTGCATTTTCTCCTCATTATGGCTCATAATTTCTTGCTTCTTTGCATACCTGGCAACCTCCTTTGGATGCCACACACCATTTTTGCTAGTTTTAAGAACAATTTTATTTTGTCGTGTGCTATTTTTGTATTCACACACATATTGTTGAACTTGTTCTGGGAATGGTTAATTTCCTTGGAAATAGTTTGATTATTTCTAGTCTTGCTTTATTAGGCGGGACCAGAGCATGTTTAGCCCAGGGCTAATTTTCCACCACACTGAGGTGGGACCCTTCCGAGTACTTTACCTAAAGATCTATAACATTTCCACTCTGGCTAGTGAGAGCAGGGAATATATTCCTGGCCCTATTTGAGCTACTGTGATTGTTCCCTCTGATCCTTTTCCTGGCTTCAGCATTTTGCTCACATGCATGCACTGATTGGTACTCAGCTTAATTACATATCAAGGGCTTACAGATCTCCAGAGTGCAGTCAGCCTCTCTCTTTCCGTCTCTCTCTCTCCTTTCCAGTGCTCTTCCTTGTGAACACTAGCCAGCTCCAGCTCCTCAACTCAGGAGGGCTGCCAGGCTACACCTCAGTTCTCCCTCTTTGCACCACACACTGGAAACTCTCTTCAGACAATAAGACAGTACAATCGTTAGGGCTTACCACATTTGTTTCTTCTCCCTCAGGGATCACTAGTAACGAACAAGGGCAATAAAACTCACACCATTTAAAACAACTCCCAAAAGTTTTAAATATTTAAGTTTAAATCTAACAAAGTATGTATAGAATCTATAAGCTGCAAACTACAAAATGCTGATGAAAGAAATCAAATAAGACCTAAATAACGGATACTGTGTTCATGGTTTGGAAGGCTTGATATATATATGTCTTTAAGATGGCAATTCTCTACAAATTAATCTATAGATTGCATTTGATCACAATCAAAATCTGATTTTAAAATTTATATGGAAAGACAAAGGAATTAGAATAGTCAAAACAAAGTTGAAAAAGAACAAAGTTGAAAAACTTACACATACTCCCCAGATTTTTAACAAAGATGAAAAGGCAAGTCAATGAAGAAGGAATAGTCTTTCAACAAATGGCACTGGAACAACTGGACATCCATACTGAAAAAAAGACAGAGAGAGGAAGAAAAGAAAAAAATCCTCAACCTGTATCTCACACCTTATATAAAAATTAACAAAATGTGGAGCACAGAGTTCAATGTAAAACATGCAGCTATAAAACTCTTAGAAGAAAACATAGGAGAAAATCTTTATGATCTTGAGTCAGGCAAAGAATTCTTAGTTACAACATCAAAATCATGATGCTTAAAAGAAAAAAATTGATAAATTGGACTTCATCAAAATAAAAAACTTGTTCTGCAAAAGACATTGTTAAGAGAATGAGATATGACATAGATTGGAAAAAATGTACAGATAACCGACCTGAAAAAGGATTTGTATTGAGAATATGTAAAGAACCCTCAAAACTAAACAGTAAGAAAACAAACAATCCAATTTAAAAATGGGCAAAAGATTTGGGCAGACAATTCAACAAAGAAGATATAAAAATGATAAATAAGCCCATTAAAAAAGGTTCAACATCATTAGTCACTAGGGAAACGCAAACTAAAACTACATGAGGGACTTCCCTGGTGGGACAGTGGTTAAGAATCCACCTGCCAATGCAGGGGACACAGGTTCAAGCCCTGGTCTGGGAAGATCCCACATGCCGTGGAGCAACTAAGCCTGTGCGCCACAACTACTGAGCCTGCACTCTAGAGCCCACGAGCCACAACTACTGAGCCCACGTGCCACAACTACTGAAGCCCGCACACCTAGAGCCCATACTCTGCAACAAGAGAAGCCACCGCAGTGAGAAGCCCATGCACCACAACAAAGAGCAGCTCCCGCTCGCCGCAACTAGAGAAAAGCCTGCGCACAGCAACGAAGACCCAACGCAGCCAAAAATAAAATAAAATAACAAACAAAAAAAAGTAAAAAAATAAAATAAAAAATAAAACTACATGATACAGCATTCCAGACCTATTAAATGGCTAAAATAAAAAAAGACTGACCAAACCAGGTGTGGACAAAGATGTGGAGGAGCTGGCTCTCTCACATGTGGCTGGTGGGAATGCAAAATGGCACAACATCTGGAAATGGTTTGGCGGTTTCTTTTTTTTTTTTTAATTTTTTTTACTTTTGGCTGTGTTGGGTCTTCGTTACTGCGCAAGGGCTTTCTCTAGTTGCGGCGAGCGGGGGTTACTCTTCATTGCAGTATGTGGGCTTCTCGTTGTGGTGGCTTCTCTTGTTGCAGAGCACGGGCTCTAGGCATTCGGGCTCAGCAGTTGTGGCACGCAGGCTCAGTAGTTGTGGCGCACGGGCTTAATTGCTCTGCGGCATGTGGGATCTTCCCAGACCAGGGCTTGAACCCGTGTCTGCTGCATTGGCAGATGGATTCTTAACCACTGCACCACGAGGGAAGTCCTTGGCAGTTTCTTGTAAAAGTAAACATATGCCATTTGGCTCAGCGACCCCACTTCTAATGATTTATCCAAGGAAAATGAAAACTTACATTCACACCAAAACCTGTGCATGAATGTTTATAGCAGCATTATTCATAGTCGTGCAAAACTGGAAACAACCCAAATATTCTTCAATGGGAGAATGGACAGACAAATAGAAGTACATCCTTACAATAGAATACTACTTAGCAACATAAAGAAACCAACTATTGATACACCAACAACATGAAAGGCTCCCTAAAGCATTATGCCAGGTGAAAGAAGCCAGTCCCAAAGGTTACTTACTGAAGAATTCCATTTACATAACACTCTGGAAAAGGATGGAGAACAGATCAGTGATGGCCAGAGGTCAGGAGATGATTTGACTACAAAGAGGCAGCATGAGGGAATTGGGGGGATGATGGGACCATAGTACATTCTCACTGTGGTGGTGGTTACCCAAACCTATGCATATGTTACGTCTCACTGAACTGTATACCAAAACAAAACAAGACTGTATCTAATTTTTCAAAACTCAGCTATGCAGTAGAAATGATTTTTGATACATTTTATCCAGCATTTCCAGGTGTTTGTAAGCAGAGGGGTTTTCAGGTTACCGTATGCCACCTTCTTACCGGAGAACTTTGAACTCTTTACTTCCTGGGGGCTCTCCCCTGCAGCCCAGCTGTCCACTCCCATGTCCACGCCCTGGATCTTACTGTCACGAGGAACCACTCTTCCTCCGAAATATGCCGTAACTTAGACAAACTCTGAAAGCCAGTAGTTCTTCAACAGGGGTGATGTTGACCCACCCCTGCCCCCAGAGCAATACCTGGAGACATTTTAGTTCATCATGACTCGGGGTGGGGTGGGCGGGGTGCTGCTGAACATCCTACAATACGCAGGACAGCCCCCAAGGCTGAGAATTGTTTGGCTGCCGATGTCAAGAGAACCAAGACAGAGACGCCGTGCAAGCCTGTCCTTTCTCCCTGCAGCACCTTCACTGCAACCCGCCCAGACCACCCACCTCTGTTCATCAGTGGGGAGTATTATCATCTTAGTCAAGACACTTTTATTATAAGAATACAAGACAAATCAAAATAGGTAGGGCCAAGAGTGAACGTCACTGAACACCTCAAAGGTAAAACGGTGGTGGCAGAATAAGAGCTAATATTCACTGAGCGCTTACATGGACTAACCCTAAGCCTTCACAGTCCCCCTTGGAGGTAGGTACCACCCTCTCCCATTTTACAGAGGATGTATGGAACCCACAGGTGGGAAGGGAGACTAGGCTGCCCCAGAGTTTGAAACAGGAAACCAGAAAGACACGCAACATAAGTGGCTATTCTTCCAGCTCTGTCTGGGGCTCCCTGGCCTTGACCTTCCATCTTTCTCTGAAAAGCTGCTTACTCCTCTCTGTAGACCAGCTCATTCTGTTTGGCCTGGAACATGGCATTGGGCGGCCAGCTGAGGGCTGCCAGACTTAAATGACCCTGATTCAGGAGACCAGCAGGGTACAAATGGCATTTCCGACTGGCAAATTCAAACCCTCTGTTCAGTTGTTTTTTTTAAATTAAAAATTGAATTTTTTCTAGAACAGATTTAGATCTACAGAAAAATTGAGCAGATAGTACAGAGAGTTCCCATATACACCCCCTACCCCCCATAGTTTCCCCTATTATTAGTATCATGTATTACTGTTGTACATTTGTTACACTTCATGAACCAGTATTGATACACTACTTATTAACTGAAGTGCATCATTTACATCAAGGTTCACTCTTTGTGTTGTATAGTTCTATGTATCCACCAATATGTGTGACACCCAACAGTTTTGCTGCCCTGGAAGTCCCCTGTGTTCTATTTATTCATCCTTCTCCACTCCCCCAAATCCTTGCAACCACTGATCTTTTCACTGTGGCTATAATGTTATCTCTTCCAGAATGTCGTATAGTTGGAATCATACAGTATGTAGCCTTTTCTCATTGGCTTCCTTCACTTAGCAATATGCATTTAAGGTTCTTCCATATCTTTTTGTGGCTTGATAGATCATTTATTACATTTTTTAAAAAAAATTATTGAAGTATGGTTGATTTACAGTGTTGTGTTAGTTTCTGGTATACAGCAAAGTTATTCTTTTTTTTGGCCGCACCTCGCATCTTGCGGGATCTTAGTTCCCTGACCAGGGGTTGAACCCGGGGCCATGGCAGTGAAAGCACTGAATCCTAATCACTGGACCACCAGGGAAGTCCTTAAAGATATTCTTTTTCATATTCTTTTCCATTCTGGTTTATTACAAGATAGTGACTATATCTGTGCTATGCAATAGGACCTTGTTGTTTATTTATTTTATATGTAGTAATGTGTATCTGCTAATCCCAAACTCCTAATTTACCCCTCCCCCACTCCCTTTTCCCTTTGGCAACCATAAATTTGTTTTCTATGTCTGTAAGTCTGTTTTGTAAATAAGTTCATTTGTATCATATTTTAGATTCCACATACAAGCGATATCATTTGATATTTGTCTTTCTCTGTCTGACTCACTTAGTATGATCATCTCTAGGTCCATCCATGGCTCATTTTTATCACTGAATAATATTCCATTGTGTGGATATGCCACAGTTTCTTTATCCTTTCATCTAATGAGGGACATCTTGGTCACTTCCTTTTGGGGTGATTATGAATAACGCTGCTATAAACATTTATGTGCAGGTTTTTATGTGGACGTACATTTTCAACTCAGGTGGATAAAAACCAAGGAGCACAATTGCCGGATGGGGTGGGAAGAATGTGTTTAGTTTGGTAAGAAACCACCAAAACGTCTTCCAAGGTGGCTGCACCACTTTGCGTTCCCACCAGCAATGACTGAGAGTTCCTGCTGCTTCACAACCTCACCAGCATTTAGTATCATTGATGTTTTGGATTTTAGCCATTCTGGTAAGTGTAGAGTGGCCTCTCGTTGTTTTAGTTTGCAATTCCCTAGTGACACATGACGTTGGGAAGTTTCTCTTCTATTTTCTGAGAAGGATATGTAGGACTCATATGATTTCTTCCTTAAATGTACACTAGAATTGACCAGTGAAGCCATCTGGGACTGGAGGAGGTATTTTGTTTGTGTGTGTGTGTTTGTGTGTGTGTGTGTATGTATGTGAAGGTTTTTCATAATGAATTCATTTACTCTGATAGGTAGTGGGCTATCAAACTTTTATCTCTTCTTTGATCAGTGGCAGTATTTTTTGTCTTTCAAGAAATATTCCATTTTACATAACTTGTCAAACTTATTAAAATAAAGTTGTTATAATATATATGTATATGACTTGCATCCCAAGTAAATTTAAAATACTTATAATTCAATAATAAGACAAAAAATCAATTTAAAAATTGGCAAAAGATTTGAAGAGACATTTTGCCAAAGGAAGATACACAAGTGAACAATAAGCATGTGAAAAAACACTGATCATTAGTCATCAGAGAAATGCAAATTAGGGTTGCAGTGGGATACTAGTACATACCCCTTGAAATGGCTAAACTTAAAAAAGGCCAACAGGCCAAATGTTGGTGAGGGTGCGGAGCAAATAGAACTCTCACGCATTGCTGGTGGGAATGTAAAATGGTGCAGCCACTTTGGAAAAGATTTATGTGGCAGTTTCTTATAGTTAAACATACACCTACACTTGACCTCACAATTCTACTCCTAGAAATTTACCCAGAAGATATGAAAATATTTGTCCACAAAAGACTTGTACACAAATGTTCATAGTAGTTTTACTAATAATAACCAAAAACTTGAAACTATCCATTTGTTCTTTGTATCTGTGAGGCTGTTTTCATTTTGTTTTCTTTGTTTGTCTTTTAGATTTCACATATAAGTGAGATCATATGGTATTTGCCTATCTCTTTCTGACTTATTTCACTTAGCATAATGCCCTCTAGGTTCATTCATGTTGTCGCAAATGGTAAGATTTCTTTTTCATGGCTGAGTAATATTCCATTGTATATATATCTACCACATCTTCTTTACCCATTCATCTATCAATGGACACTTGGTTTGCTTCCATAGCTTGGCTATTGTAAATAATGTGGCAATGAACATTGATGTGCATATATCTTTTGAATTGGTGTTTTTGTTTTCTCCAGAAAAAATACTCAGAAATGAAATTGCTGGATGATACGGTTGCTCTATTTTAAATTTTTGGACAAAATTCCATACTGTTTTCCATAGTGCCTGCACCAATTTACAATCCCACCAACAGTGCACGAGGGGTCCCTTTTTTCCATATCCTCGCCCAACACTTATTATTTATCATTTTGATGATAGTCATTCTGACAGGTATGAGGTGATTTCTCATTGTGGTTTTGATTTGCATTTCCTTGAGGATCAGTCATGTTGAGTATATTTTCATGTGTCTGTTGGCCATCTGTATGTCTTCTTTGGAAAAATGTCTATTCAGGTCCTCTGCCCATTGTTTAATCAGGTTGTGTGTTTTGTTTTGTTTTGATGTTGAGTTGTACGAGTTCTTTGTATATTTTGGATATTAACCCCTTATTGGATATATTATTTACAAATATCTTCTCCCACTCAGTAGGCTGCCTTTTCATTTTGTTGATAGTTTCCTTTGCTGTGCAAAGGCTTTTATATATATATATTTTTTTTTTTGCATGTATCTTTTTCTTCTTTTACATTTTATTGAAGTATACTTGATTTACAATGTTGTGTTAATTTCTGCTGTACAGCAAAGTGACTCAGTTATACATATATATTTCTTTCATATTCTTTTCCATTATGGTTTATCACAGAATATTGAATATAGTTCCCTGTGCTATACAGTAGGACCTTGTTGTTTTTCCACCCTATATATACTAGTTTGCATCTGCTAGTCCTGAACCCCCAGTCCTTCCCTCCCCCACCCTCCCTATCCGTTGGCAACCACAAACCTGTTCTCTATATCTGTGAGTCTGTTTCTGTTTCATAGATATGTTCATTTGTGTCATATTTTAGATTCCACATATAAGTGATATCATATGGTATTTGTCTTTCTCTTTCTGACTTACTTCACTTAGTATGATAATCTCTTGGTCCATCCATGTTGCTGCAAATGACATTATTTCATTCTTTTTTATGGCTGAGTAATAGTCCATTGTATATACAATATATACTACATCTTGTTTATCCGTTCATCTGGTGGTGGACATTTAGGTTGTTTCCATGACTTGGCTATTGTAAATAGTGCTGCTATGAACATAGGGGTGCATGTATCTTTTTGAATTTTAGTTTTGTCTGGGTATATGCCCAGGAGTGGGATTGCTGGATCATATGGCAACTCTATTTTTAGTTTTTTGAGGAACCCCCATACTGTTTTCCATAGTGGCTGCACCAATTTACTTCCCACCAACAGTGTAAGAGGGTTCCCTTTTCTCCACACCCTCTCCAACATTTATTATTTGTAGACTTTTTAATAACGGCCATTCTGACTGGTGTGAGGTGGTACCTCATTGTAGTTTTGGTTTGTATGTCTCTAATACTTAGCGATGATGAGCATCTTTTCATATGCCTATTGGCATCTGCATGTCTTCTTTGGAGAAATGTCTATTTAGGTCTTCTGCCCATTTTTTGATTGGGTTGTTGATTTTTTGTTATTGAGTTGTATAAGCTGTTTTATATTTTGGAAATTGAGCCCTTGTTGGTCACATCATTTGCAAATATTTTCTCCCAGTGGTAGGTTGTCTTTTTGTTTTTATTTTTGGTTTCCTTTGCTGTACAGAAGCTTGTAAGTTTGATTAGGTCCCATTTGTTTATTTTTGCTTTTATTTCTATTGCCTTGGGAGTCTGACCTAAGAAAACATTGGTACAATTTATGACAGAGAATGTTTTGGCTATGTTCTATTCTAGGAGTTTTATGGTGTCATGTTTTATGGTTAAGTCTTTAAGCCATTTTGAGTTTATTTTTGAGTTATTTTATGGTGTGTTATTTTGTGGTGTGAGGGTGTGTTCTAACTTCATTGATTTACATGAGGCTGTCCAACTTCAAAGGCTTTTTAATTTGATATAGTCTTATTTGTTTATTTTTGCTTTTGTTTCCCTTGGCTGAGGAGACATATCCAAAAGAAATATTTCTAAGACCAAAGTCAAGGAGTGTACTGCCTGTGTTTTCTTCTGGGAGTTTTATGGATTCAGGTCTTATATTTAAGTTTTTAATTCATTTTGAGTTTATTTTTGTTATGGTGTGAGAAAATAGTCCAGTTTGATTCTTTTGCATGTGCGGTTTTCCCAAAATCATTTATTGAAGAGGTTGTCTTTTCCCCATTGTATATTCTTCCTTTGGGTTTATTTCTGGGCTTTCTATTCTGTTCCATTGATTTATGTGTCTGGTTTTGTGGTGGTATCACACTGTTTTGATTACTGTAGCTTTGTAGTATAGTTTGAAATCAGGGCGCATGATACTTCCAGCTTTGTTTTTCTTTTTCAAGATTGCTTTGGCTATTCAGAGTCTTTTGTATTTCCATACACATTTTAGAATTATTTGTTCTAGTTCTGTGAAAAATGCCTTTGATAGGTATTGCATTGAATCTGTAGATTGTCTTGGGGATTATGGTCATTTCAACAATATTAATTCTTCCAATCCATGAACACAACATATCTTTCCGTTTGTGTCATCTTCAATTTCTTTCATCAGTGTCATAATTTTCCGAGTACACATCTTTTACCTCCTTGGTTAGATATATTCCTAGGTATTCTAGTCTTTTTTGATGCAGTTGCAAATGGGATTGCTTTCTTAATTTCTCTTTCTGATGGATTGTTATTAGTGTATAGAAACACAACAGATTTCTGTGCATTAATTTTGTATCCTGCAAATTTACTGAATTCATTTTAGTTCTAATCATTTTTGGTAGCATCATGAGGATTTTCTATATATAGTATCATGTCATCTGCAAACAGTGACAGTTTTACTTCTTTCTTTCCAGTATGGATTCCTTTTATTTCTTTTCTTTGTCTGATTGCTGTGTGGTTTGGTAGTTTTCTGTGTATTCTAGACTTGAGCAAATGAGTACATATATTGAGGTTAATGATACTGGGGTCTCTCAGTGTTGGGCTATTTTATTTTTAAAGGTCAACAATACGTCCATGCGGTCGATCCTCACTATTCGTGGATTCCATATTTGCAAATTTCCCTCTAGCAAAAATGTATTTGTAGCCCTAAAATCGATACTTGGGTGCTTTTGCAGTCATTCGTGGACACGCATGTGTGCACGGAGGTGACAATGTTGAGTCTGCAGAGGCCACAGTGCCAGCCGAGGTCAAACTAGGTGATGCCCCTCCTTCTTGTTCCCCGTCTCATACTGTAAATAAATGTCCTTTTCACAGTGTAGTTAGTGCCATGTTTTCACATTTTTGTGCTTTTTGTTGGTGATTTTGCTATTTAAAACGGCCCCCAGGCAAGGACTTCCCTGGTGGCACAGTGGTTAAGAATCCACCTGCCACTGCAGGGGACACGGGTTCGAGCCCTGGTCCGGGAAGATCCCACATGTTGCGGAAAAACTAAGCCCGTGCACCACAACTACTGAGCCTGTGCTTTAGAGCCCGCGTGCCAAAACTACTGAGCCCACGCGCCTAGAGCCCATGCTCCGCAACAAGAGAAGCCACCGCAATGAGAAGCCCTAGCACCACAACGAAGAGTAGCCCCCTCTCACCGCAACTAGAGAAAGCCCGAGGGCAGCAATGAAGACCCAGCGCGGTCAAAAAAATAAACTAAAAAAAAAAACAAAAACCAGCCCCCAGGCATAGTGCTGAAGGGCTTTCTGGTGCCCCTAAGCACAAGAAAGCTATGATGTGCTTCATGGAGAAATCACGTGTGTTACATGAGCTTCCTTCAGGCATGAGCTGTCATGCTGTTGGCCGTGGGCTCGGTGGTGATGAATCAACAATATATATTAAATAAGTTGTCTTTAAACAGAAACACAAAACAAGGTTGCCTATTGATCAGTTGATGAAAATGCTCTGGCCAGAGACTCGCAGGAACATAACCTTGTATCTCTCCCAGGAGCAATGATTCAGTATTTACAGCAACTGTGTAACTGCAACAGAGAAGGAGAATATAAATAATTGGTGAATATGAGGAATGGGCATATAGGAATTTCTTGTGCTAGACTTGCATCTTTGTTCGGAATTATATAAAAAGAAAACTTTGCCCAGAAAACTGGATCATGTCCCTGTTGGCTTTTCATTGTACTTCAAATAAAATCCAGGTTCTTCAGCAAAACTTAGCGGGTCCTATGTGATCCAACATCTACTCTTTTCTCCAACTTCATCTCTGGATGTCTCCCACTTGCTCACCATGCTCCAGTGTCTATGGTCTTCTGACACTTCCTAGGGGACCACACCAAACTCCTTCTCATTCTGGGCTCTGGGTTTGCTTGTCCCTTTGCTGGGAATACCTCTATCCAAGTTCTTTGTGTGGCTGGGTCCTTCTCACACTTCAGGTCTCAGCTTACATGCCACCTGCTCGGAGAGTTTGACCTTGACCACTCTGTCGAAGGCAGGCATCCTGGGAATTCCCTGGCGGTCCAGTGGTTAGGACTCTGCGCTTTCCCTGCCAAGGACCCGGGTTCAATCCCTGGTCGGGGAACTAAGATGCTGCAAACTTTGCAGTGGGGCTTCCCTGGAGGCACAGTGGTTGAGAATCTGCCTGCCAATGCAGGGGACACGGGTTCGAGCCCTGGTCTGGGAAGATCCCACATGCCGCGGAGCGACTAGGCCCGTGAGTCACAATTGCTGAGCCTGCACGTCTGGAGCCTGTGCTCCGCAACAAGAGAGGCCGCGACAGTGAGAGGCCCGCGCACCGCGATGAAGAGTGGCCCCCGCTTGCCGCAACTAGGGAAAGCCCTCGCACAGAAACGAAGACCCAACACAGCCATAAATAAATAAATAAATAAATAAAATTTAAAAAAACAACAAAAAACAAAAAACTTTGCAGTGAAGCCAAAAAAATAAATAAAAATTTAAAAACAAAAAGGCAGGCATCTGTCAGCATCATTCACCATCCCAACGGCCACTTTTCTTCTTTCATCCCCTTTATCACATCCCTAATTATTTTGTTTCTTTGTTTGTTTGGTTGTTGAATGTCCATCTCCCCTCTTAGACCATAAACTCCTTGAGTTCAGGAACCTTGTCTCTCGTGTTTGCTGTTATTTCCCCAGGACCTGGCACATGGTAGTATTGGTTGAAACCGAGAATGAGAATCTCCCTGGGAGAGAGATTGGCTGAACTTGGATCAGATGACCACCCCTGGCCATGGGGGCAGAGTCATGCCAGAAATAACCCCTGTGGAGGCTGAGGGCACGGTTCTTATGGATTGAGGAGGTCATGGATTGGGCAGAGCCCATGAAAGTTGTCTAGTCCGATCCTTAGTGCTCTTGGACCCTGTGCTTTCAGCCACCTGCCTGGAAAAGCCACAGAATCCAGCCGTCTGCCTCCTTCATGGAGATGCCAAGTGCTGTTGGAAGCAATCTCATGGTGATGTGGATGGTTCCACCACCAATTCACAATTCCCTTCAGCTGCTTTGAGTAAGGCTTCCCATTTTCCTAAGCTGCTCTCCCCTCCTCCACACGAGGACCTTCTCCACTGTCCTCAAATTGCTCACCTTTTCCTCCACTTATTCTTAGCTGGCAACCTCACCTCCATCTTCACAGAGAAACTGGGTGCCATCAGAACAAACTTCCTATTCTTCTAAGCCCTTGTTCAAAGACTTGCCTACACACTCCGACTCCGTTCATCCCCTCTGCTCTCCCTTTAACCCTCTCGATCGGGTCTCCGCTCCCAACACTCCCCTGAAACTGTGCTTGTCCACATCAGGCTCTCCCTTCCCTGTTACAAAAACCAAGGCATATTTATAGTGCCCAGATTGCCTTCCTTTGTTTGCTCTCATACCTCTTCCAGCATTTGGCCCATCCTCCTTCTTATAACGATCTCTTCTTGTCACTTCCATGAGGCCACATCTCCTGGGTTTCCTCCCACTTCTCTGGAAGCATCTTCTTGGCCTCCACTCTGCACTTGTCTGCCTCTGCCCACCCATTAAATCTGAACCTTTCTTGGCATTTGGTCCTAAACCCTCTTTTCCATCTACGCTCTCCTGCTGAGTCATCTCATCCATTGCCAAGGCCATTCTTGGATCATCCACTTTGTATAGAGAGAGAATTGGCCAAGTTAGAGCATATATAGACTCATGGGCAGTGGTGAGTGGTTTGGCTGGCTGATTAGCGGCCCCGGGAGGAGAAATTTTGGAAGACTGGGGACCAAGGGGTAGAGGCAGGTGGGTGGCTATATGGAGGTATGCATGAATGCAGTGCAAGGATCTTTGTATTGCATATCAACATCCACCAGCAAACGTCCACACAGAAGAGTCAGCAAACAAACAAGTGGACAGAATGACCCGCCAGCTGACACCAGCCAGCTTCTATCAACAGCCACCCTAGCGCTGGCACACTGGGCGCATGAATGGAGCAGCCATGGTGGCAGGGATGGAGGCTATGTGTGGGCCAACAGCAGGTACACTCACTTACCCAGACTGATCTAGCCACTGCTTCTGCCAAACGTCTAACCTGCAAGCAGTGATGTTGCCCGTACTGCTCACCACACAACAGGCCAGTAAGTTGAGAGACGAGTTGTTGGGGCGAGGAATAGTGACTTTATTCAGAAAGCCGGCAGACCGAGAAGGTGGCGGACTCATGTCCCAAAGAACCATCTTGCCTGAGTTAGAATTCAGGCTTCTTTGATACTAAAAGGGGAAGGGAGTAAAGTCAAACACTTCACAAGTTCTGGTCAGCCTCCAGAGGGGATGTGTTCATTTCTTCCTCTCTGCAGTCATTCACGGGTAGACCTGGTCAGGATGTTTCCTGTGAGCTAAACAAAGATACTTTAGCTTAATGCTCGTCACCTGGGAGGCAGGGTTCCCAGAGGTGGGCCATTATGTATAATTTAAGCTTATAGGCAACATCCCTTTAGTGGTTAACTTGTAATAGAATACAAAATGTTCTTCCCTATTACTCTAAGACTAAAGCTGGGTCCCTGATAAGGCCTCAAAGAGACCAGCTAGCCGCTCGGTGACAAGTTGACTACTTTGGACCCCTTCCAACACGAAGGGCCAGGTTTCATCTTGACAAGAATAGGCATATTCTGGGTATGAGTTTGATTCTCTCCCTGCAGAGCCTCAGCTGGCACCACGGCTTACAGAGTGATCCATCAGCACAGGGTCCCCCATACCGTTACATCCAAGGGACTCGGTTTACAACAAAGGACGTGCAGCAGTGGCCACATGACCGTGGGATCCACTGGACATATCACACACCAGTGCCCCTCAAGCTGCTGGTGTGGTGGAGTAGCATAAGGGCCTGCAGAAGGCACAGCCAAAGAGTCGGGCTGTAGGTGAGAACTTGGTAAAGATGGGATATCGTCTTCCAGAAGGCAGTCTGTACTTTATTTATTTATTTTATTTTTTTAAATGTATTTTCCCCATATTTTATTTTATTTTATTTTTTTAATTAATTTATTTATTTTTATATTTATTTTTGGCTGTATTGGGTCTTCGCTTCTGTGCGAGGGCTTTCTCTAGTTGCAGCAAGCGGGGGCCACTCTTCATCGCGGTGCGCGGGCCTCTCACTATCGCGGCCTCTCTTGTTGCGGAGCACAGGCTCCAGACGCGCAGGCTCAGTAGTTGTGGCTCACGGGCCCAGTTGCTCCGCGGCATGTGGGATCTTCCCAGACCAGGGCTCGAACTCGTGTCCCCTGCATTGGCAGGCAGATTCTCAACCACTGCGCTACCAGGGAAGCCCGGCAGTCTGTACTTTAAATCAACGACCTTTCTAAGGAGTTGTGTCCCTTGTAGGAAGAAGACACTAGTTCAGTAACCAAGGAGTGGCCCTGCTTCTCATCACTCCCAGCAACCCACTTAGGGGTTTTGTACCTCCCACTTCCACTACTGTGAACTCTTCAGGGTTAGAGACTTCCCCAAAGGGGGGAGTTTTCTACCAGGTGACACAGCAAGAGGCCCATTGAACCAGAAGCTATGGCTTCCACCTGGGCATGTCAGGCTCCTTGTGTCCAGGGACCAGCAGATAGGAGAAACCACCACCTTGGCAGGGTGATGGTCAGGAGATAGAGCCACTGGTACATAATGGGCAGGGAGGAATGCACTTGGTATCCAGATAAACTACGTGGGCCCCTCTTGGTACTCTCTTGCCCAAGTGCACAACCTTAGCCTGAGAAAAACATGGTGACCAAGGATGCGGGTCTGGGTCACACCGAGACTGGCCCTGAAGAAATAACTGTGGAGACAATAAATATCATTGTGTCCCAAGACCAGCTGCAGTGGCCAGAGCTGTAGTTCACCCATTAACCTTCTCTCCTAAGTCTCCCCTGGGAAAAGTGATCCACCTGAACCCTGCAGAAGCTACTCCCTACATGGAGAGGGGTCCAAGCGGTAAAGGGGGGGACAATGGTGTGTGCTCCGTTGCACCACTTGGATTCCCTCCAGGAATGGAAGACATGTTGCCCAGCTGCTGGTGTGCTGTTGGCAGGCAGCCCCCTTTAGGGGTGGCCTCAGCTGCCCCACCCAGGCTCACGCTCCAGTGGCATCAAGTACATTCACATTGTTGTGCAACCGTCACCACCATCCATCTCCAGAACACATTTCATCGTCCCAAACTGACACTCTGCCCCCTTTAAACTCACTGTCTATCCCCCTCCCCCAGCCCCTGGAAACCACCGTTCTACTTTCTGTCTTTATGATTTTCACTACTCTAGGACCTCACATAAGTGGAATCATACAGTATTTGTCTCTTTGTGGCTGGCCTATTTTACTTAGCATAATGTCCTCAATGTTCATCTACATTGTAGTGCATGTGAGAATTTCCTTCCTTGTTCAGGTCGAGTAATGTTCCACTGTGTGGATGGACCACGTTTTGCTTATTCATTCATCCGTCCATGGACACGTGGGTTGCTTCCACCTCTTGGCTGTTGTGAATAATTCTGCTATGAACATGGATGTATGGTATTATTATTTTAATTAAATAAGCAAGCATTTGCAGAATGCAGACCTGAACCAGATACTGGTACCTCTCCTGATAGAGCGCCTTTGCCCTTAAGTTATATTTCATCGTTGGAAACTCTGTTCCCAGATAAAATGAAGAGGCAGGGCTCAGAAGGCATGGTGGGAGCCAGGGACTCCTGCCTCACCTGACACCAGAGCCCTGTGCCCTGCGCCCATGGCTTTACCTGCATCACCCCCGGGACAGCCGGTCTTAATTTGGAACCAACTCTGTCCTTTTTCCTTTGCTGCAGTTACTTTTTCTCACTTCCAGGAAGGGCTTTAAACCCTTTTAAACCAATTCTGCTCTTCTTCTCCCTTTCTTCCTTCCCTTCCGTTGCTGAAAGTTCCAGTCTAAAAGCCATTAGGTGGGGCTTCCCTGGTGGCGCAGTGGTTAGGAATCCGCCTGCCAATGCAGGGGACACGGGTTCGAGCCCTGGGCCGGGAAGATCCCACGTGCCGCGGAGCAACTAAGCCTGCGCACCACAACTACTGAGCCTGCGCTCTAGAGCCCGTGAGCCACAACTACTGAAGCCCGCGTGCCACAACGACTGAAGCCTGCGCGCCCTGAGCCCGTGCACCGCAACGAAGAGTAGCCCCTGCTCGCCGCAACTAGAGAAAGCCCGCGCACAGCAACGAAGACCCAATGCAGCCAAAAATTAATTAATTAAATTTTTAAAAAATAATAAATAAATAAAAGCCATTAGGTGAGTTAAGGTGGGTGCCCACCTGCATGAGGGGAGTCACAGCAGAGGGTGTCTGCACAGGAGGGCAGCAGGTCCAGGGTGTAAGGAGGATGCCCATGTCGGGAGGGGTCCATTGTGGGGTGTTGGAGCCTGAGCGGGGTGACGGGGGGCACCCGTGCGGGGGGAGTGGGAGGGTGGCCCAGCACAAGGGGTCAGAGTTGAGCGAGGTGGGCGTCCACATAGAGGGGTGGTCTGGCACGGAGTAGGGGGGCCTGAGCAGGCAGAGGAAATCGTTCACTGGGGGCCAGCTGGCAGTTGCTACACAAGGTCATTACCTACAGGGGGGTTGTATGTAATAATGACAAATAAGTATTAACTACAGTGGAGCCATGTTTTCAACGGTTGGTGAAGGGAGTTACAAATGTGGAAAGGAAGAAAACTATCAATAAATTGAAACCGTGATGTTGGGTTGGAATTGGATTGAGATCTGTGTGGATTGAGATAGTTAGGTATAGAAATATAGATGTGACAGTGTGTGTGCATGCACATACACATACAAACGTGTGCGTATACTATATACACTTATACGTGTACACACACACCCACACACACATTCTCTGGCTCGGTCTACTGAGAGGCTCTGAGCACACCAGGCACCCAGAGCTTGGCTCCCCTTAAAGGAACCAGAGCTCCCTGGAGAAAGGATTGATCCCAGGCTGGGCCTCAAACAGCAAAGGAGACCTATAGAAAGAGACAGAAGTCAGTTGGAAAGGTTCCCACTGGTCCAATCTGGGGCAATTTGGGTACCAAAATGAATAGTGACACAGTGGGTTGAACGGTGTCCCCCAGAAAGATGTGTCTGCATCTTAGTCCCTGGAGCCTGCGAACGTGACCTTATTTGGAAAAAGGATCTTTGCAAATGTAATTTTTTTTTTTTTTTGGCTGCGTTTGGTCTTCATTGCTGCACACGGGCTTTCTCTAGTTGCGGCCAGCAGGGGCTACTCTTCATTGCGGTGCGCAGGCTCTAGGCGCGCGGGCTTCAGTAGCTGTGGCTCACGGGCTCAGTAGCTGTGGTTCACAGGCTCTAGAGCACAGGCTCAGTAGTTGTGGCACACAGGCTTAGTTGCTCCATGGCACGTGGGATCTTCCTGGACTAGGGCTTGAACCTGCGTCCCCTGCATTGGCAGGCGGATTCTTAAACACTGCACCACCAGGGAAGTCCTGCAGGTGTAATTTTAAGTTAATGATCTCTGGATGAGATCATTCTGGATTACCTGGGTGGGTCCTAAATCCAATGAAAGGTGTCATAAGAGAAAGGCGGGGTGGGGGTGGGGCAGTAGTTCCCTGGTGGTCCAGTGGTTAGGGCTCGGCGCTTTCTCTGCCATGGCCCGGGTTCAATCCCTGGTCAGGGAACTAAGATTCCACAAGTGGGGAGAGGGCTGTGGGAAGACGGAGGCAGAGGCTGGAGGGGTGCGGCCACAAGCCAAGGAACGCCTGGAAATCCCAGAGTTGGAAGAGGCAGGAAGGACCCTCCCCTGGAGCCTCTGGAGGGAGCGCGGCCCCGCCCACACCTTGATTTTGGACTTCTGACCTCCAGACTGCGAGAGAATAATTTTCTGTTGTTTTAAGCCACAGGAAACTAACAGAAGGGAGAAGACAGTCACCTCCCTCTGGGCCGAGCCCTTTCTGGGTTGAATGACTCTTCTCTGCTTGGTTTAAAACCCTTTGTAACGAGACGTACCCTGTGAAGAGCCTGTGCTGGGATCAGGCTGGAACAAGATCCCTACAACCAGGTCTCCCTTCAGAGGCTCAGAGGCAGGATGCGGCGGGGGCGGGGGGCTTGGACCAGCGTGTGACTGTGGCCGCCTGCGGTGCAAGTCGTGTAGGAGGACCTGTGCCTATCCTGCTCCAACACTCTGGGGACTCGTTTGCCCTCCCCACCCTCTGGATGCATCTATCTACACGTCCACCCAGACTTCTCCTGGAAACCTCCATCTCTCCAGCAAGTTCTCACCGGTCCCCGAAAATCACTGCCCCAAACTGGGCTCTGCTGTATTCCGCGGTTGACGGAATGTCCAATCTCCTGAAGGCTGGCACTGAGGCCCGGGCACTGCAGGGGGCAAGGCCTGGGGGCCGTGGGGACAAAAGAAATGAAGGTTCTGCGTCTTTGGTGCCCACCCTTTCAGCTGCTCATGGAGGGGGCTCGTCACATTTCTTCCATTCTTTGATTAAACAGCAGGAACGACCCTACGGAGAGACAGTTGAAGCCCCTTGTTTCCCCCTTGGTGAGCTAGCTCCTTCTGCCATCCTAAGGCCTTCTTGAACCTCTAGGGGCCCCCAACTCTGAAGCCAGGGTCTCCACTCTGAATGCCAGGGCCAGGGGCCCAGACACCTTCTCTGCCTGGCCACCCAGAATGCTCTGGCCGGAAATCATCCCTACCTTTGACTCAGGAAACAGCACCCCCAGGAATTTACCAGGGGACAAGCCAATAGCCCAAAGTGTACCTATGAGGTATGACAAGGGAATAATGCATGATGTGATGGAGCAAAGAGCTGACCGCATGTGCAACTCATATATCCTGGCCTGAGAAGACCAAAGTTGAATTAAATTTGGCTGGAGGTTCCCCGTTCGGTGCAGGTCAGAAGGCGTCTGGGGGATGGCCCAAGGGCCTGCAGCAGGGAAACTCACCTGGTGGTAGAAATTTCCATCAAGTCTATTAGAAGCAAGGGCAGCACCCCCGCCCCTTCAAACATCAGTCAGCAATAGCTAGGTCTAACAGTGCCAGATGGCTGAACAAGAATCTTCAGGTCCCTCACCTGCACGTTGAACCTGGAACGTGCACTCTGAACCTGGGTCACTCCCAGAAGCAATGTCTGGGGAACAGCCGAGGAAACACTATTTTGCAAAATTTACTCAACCGCCAGACAAGTCATGGAAAAATTGGAGAGGTCTTCATTGAGCAGTAGCCCAGTTCAATTCACTTTTTTTTTCCAGATTGTTCCTCTTTTGTTTGAGTGTATAATTTACATTCAGTAATTTGTACAGAACTTAGACTTAAACTGTACGTACCCAGGCAACCAGCCCCAGATATAGGATGTTTCCATGACACCAGAAAGTGTCCCTACCTAGTCAATCCCACCTGCCCGGAGGCAAATGATGCTTCAGATTTCTATCCCCATAGATCAGTTTCTTTCTCTTCTAGGACATCGTATGCTTGGAATCAAGCAATTTGTACTCTATAGTTTCTGGCTTCTTTAACTGCAACATAATGGTTTTGAAACTCATCCATGTGTAGCTCATTCATTATTATTTCTGAGTAGGATTTCACTGCGTGGATAGACCACACTTTGTTTATCCATTCTTTTGCTGGTTAGCATTTGCATTGTTTCCAGTTTGGGGCTATTATAAATAAAGCTGTCATAAATATCTTTGGAGAGAGAGAGAAGGGGGGGTGAGGGGGAGGGAGAGAGGGAGAGGAACACAGATTATAACTATGTAACAAAATAAGAGCCCATAAGTCCATACCGATATATTAATACTTTGAAAGTTTGATGAGAAATGGAATGTTTACATCCTCCCGAAGTTCCTCTCCACAGAATACTTACTTATTACAAAGGGAAAACAACTGACTTTCCAGTGAAGAAGCCTGGCACACACTTCTTAAGGGACCCAAGTGAATATCATCAGCTATGGGTCAAATTGAAATCCCTCCCACCTGAGAGGATGCAGTGAGAAAAACACAGCCTTGCTTCTGTGACATTCCTGCCAAAGATACCTGACCTTAATCTAATCACGGAGAACTATCAGAAAAAACTAAATTGAGGGACCTACTACAAAATCATTGTTCTGTAACCTTCAGGATTGCCCAAGTCATGCAATCAAAGGGAAGGGTGAGGAACTGCTCCAGAGTGAAGGAAGCTGAACCCCCAACAACCAAGGTAACTTGGGGCTCCGGACAAGCTCCCTTGCTATAAAGGACATTACTAGGGTCATTGGGAAAACATGAATACGGCGTGAAGATGAAATTTTGCCATCCACCCACCAACGTTAATTTCTCGATTTCGATCGTAGTTGCCTGGTTTTGTCGGAGGAAATCTCAGCTGCCTGGAAACACACCCTACTCTGCTCAGAAGCCTTGGAGCATCTCGGCAACAACTCACAGTTCAGGAAAATAAAATTCTTTGCGCTATACTTGGAACCTTCCTGTGAGTTTGAAATTATTGACTAATAATAAGAGTAAGCTTTCCCTGCCCTTGAGGAAACCAGTTTTTCAGCTGCCATTGGTCCTCTCTGTGTGTATTCCAGGTGTGTCTGAAAGGACAGGGGTGGCTTCGCCTGGGCTCCTTTTTGGTGGTGGTGGGAACCCGAAAGAGTACCACCCCTCAGGGACACAGGGCTCTTCCTGGGCCAATGGGTTGCCCCAGGCAGACACAAAGCCCAGGGCACCCCTGAGCTTGAAAGGCAGGGAAGTTTGTGCACTTGCGGGGGTGGGTGGTGGAGAAAACTCCTGGACTTAAGCTTGAGCCCCAGAAACAGGAGAGTGGTTAAAAACCTGCTTACACCTCCTTTTATCCCTGTAGCAATCCTGGAAGGTTAGCATTAGCCTTCATGAATTAAGCCTCTGTACCAGTGCCCCAGGCACCGTTCTGAATGCTGAGTACAGAGCAGTGAACAAGGCAGACAAAGCCCCCTGCCCTCAAGGAACTTACAGCCTGGAAGAGAGATGCAGTCAGTACAAGCAATGAATAAGTAAAAGACACAGGATGCTAGATGGTGATGTGTACTAAGGAGAAAACAAAATAAACAAATAAAATATAAAGGACATTAAGGGAGAATAAAAGCTAGGTATTGGACCTGAGCAATGGGAAGAATATCTCCCTGAGAGGTGGAAGTGTGTGTGTGTGTGTGTGTGTGTGTGTGTGTGTGTGTGTGTGTGTGTGTTTTCAATTTTAGCCTTGTTATATTTGAAATGCCTATTAAACACCTAAGTGTGGTGTCAGAAGTTCAGAGACATGCAGGCTGTAGATGGGAATTTGGGCATCTTCAGTACATAAGCGATTTTAAAGCTACGAATGAGACTACTTAGGCAGGTCCAAGGACTGGCACCTTTGCACAGTTGAGGGGTTGGTGTGTAGACAGGCTGCATCATTTGCCCCAAATCACATGGCTGGTGAGTTGTGGAACTGGGATTCAAACCCAGGTCAGACTCATGCCAAGCCCCTATTCACAGCTGCCATAAAGTTGGCTGCTGTTGCCGCTGTTGACTTTGCCTTGGGCAGGTCACTCGACCTTTCCTCATCTATCAAAGGAGGGGTGGGCAGTGGACGGGCAAGGATGGTGCAGCGGGCGTAGCGGTGCTCAGGCAGGTGGTGCGGGAGCCGCAGCCACCCAGACAGGTCCCCAGCCCCCTTCCCCCGCCTCCTACTCGGGCACCTGCTTTCATCAGAACAGCTCTGCCTTCCGGGCAGGGGTGGGGGACGGAGGTGGGAGGCACGAGTGCAGAGTCCGAAAGCCAAGATATCACTTAACAATGAGAAGCCACTCGCTACCCAGCCAGGAATTCTGGGCTCAGCGAGACCTGTGGGCCACCCCTCTGTGGGCACAGGATTCCAGCAAGTAAATCCCTGCCGGCCAGGTGCTGGGTGAACCTGGTATTTGAAGAAGGGGAGTTGGAGAGTGATGCAGGGTTGGTGGGATCAGGCTAGGTCTCTGAGGTGCCCCTGGGCCCTACTGGGGGGACTGGAATAGACTCTGTGGCCTCAGCCCACACCCTGGCAAGGGTGTGGCTCCCAGGTCAGCTCCGGGCTGGGCTGGCACTCCTGGCACTTCCGGGGCTGGCCTGGGCCCCTTCCGCCAACTCAGTCTTTCTTTAGAGTCGTCACCTTTCCTTCTGTCCAGGATTGGTGGGGTCCCACGGCCTCTGTGGCTTAGCACCTCCACTCGGGGCATCCAGCGGCTTCCCGGTGTAAACGCCAATGGCTCCTGTCACGTGGGGGCTGGGCAGGTGCCGGGCCACACTACTTCCTGTCCCCCATCCCCCCTCCTCGGCCAGCTGGCAGGAGGAGGCCTCCAGCTGGCCACACTCCCTGTGGGGAAGTCGAATTTCCAGTCTCCCCCAGGAGGGCCGCTCTGGGCTCTGGCCTCTTCCCAGCTCAGCCCTGGCCTCCCTTCCGCGTGGCCCCATCCAGGTCCTGAGCTCCAGCTCGGCTCTGCAGAGAGCTCCGGCCCACCCTGGGCCTCTCAGCTGAGGCTGGAGGAGAAGCAGTGCAGGGGGGATTGGGGAGGGACAGAACCAGAACTGGGGAGCCAGAGGAACCTGTGTCTGGGTTCGCCCATCTGCCTCCCCTGCCCTTCCCCTGCCTGCTCCCTTGCAAGTCACCACCCAGCACGCTTGGCCTGGCGCTGGGCAGTTAGGGGTAGTGAACGGGAGTGCCAATGTCTTGGGAGTCTGGGGGCTTTTCAGAGTCAGGGTTTGGGTGTCAGCCTCAGGGGTCACTGTCGGGGTGGAGTCTGGAAAGCTTGGAGTGGGGAAGACATTGACGTTTGGGGCTGTGAAGGGCTGCCCAGGCATGGCTGGACTTGGGGCCTAGGCACCGAGACCCAGGGGGATCCACACAGGGCTGTGGTGCCCACTGTGCTCTCCTCCCTTGGGCATCCAGTGAGGAAACAGGGTGGCAAAGGCGGTCTCAGTGGGATGCAATTTGAGTATTTGGAGCCAAGCACTATGAAAATCTTGGAAAGAAAGTTTAGCGATAAATCAGAAGCGAATAAAACCAAAGCAATCATTCGTTAGTTGTGCTTGCAGAGAGGAACGTGGCAAGGCAATTTCGGATGTCACAGATGACCCGGAGGCTTGTAAAGAGCAGAGCGTGCAGGGCCACGTGCCTGCATCTGCTTTACCGGAAGGGCGGTGAAGGCTCTGCACCCTCCAGCCCCCCAACCCCACCAGGGGGGCTTCCCCGGGGGGAAGGTGAGAGCAACGGGAGGAGCTCTGTTTTGTAAGATCTAGACCTCCCTTCACCTCTGTTACATACATGCCCTCAGCAAATCACTGTGCCTCAGTTTCCCATCTGTGGAAGGGGCTAAGCATCATGTCTGCCACCCAAGGTCAAGGAGGAGGGAAAATGGGGTAAGCACTTATGTTGGTGGTTGGTGTTCGTTGGACCACAGACCTTGTGGTCATTCACACTGTCCCCTGAAGCATCCTTTCTGGTGTGCCTACTCTGTGCTAGGCCCTGGGGATGGCAGGAAACCATGGCAGATGTGGGTCTCTTGCCGGAATAGAAGTAACGGCCTGTGCTGCCCGCCTCCTCTCTGCAGGACCACGCTGGGCCTCCACCCGGCCCCAGGGCCTTTGCACTTGTTGGGCTCACCTTTCCTAACCACTCCCTTTTCCTTACATACTCTAATCCACTCTTCCGGTTGGGGGAAGACCTTTAGGCATCTGCCCAGCTTTTGGCCACCTCAACTTCTTGACGTCTGAACTTTTGACCAGAGTACTGGATAAGGGCTCTGGCTCAAGCCCTGACTGGCTGTCTTAGAGATCACCTAACCTCTCTGTGCCTCAGTTTCCCTACGTATAAAATGGGGAAAACGGTCCCCACCTCCTGGGGGGTCGTTGTAAGGAGTAAACGAGATAGGGCAGCAAAGCTTTAGGACGGTGCCTGGTATCCAGTAAAGGCTGTAATACATGTTACTCTCATTATCGTTATTTTGTAGTCATTATCATAAACTGCAGGATCCAAAGGGCGAGGCTTCGCACTCTCCCAGCAGGGCAGCACCTGGCACGTGTAAGCCTCTCGGCAACTTCCCCACCAGCCTAAAGCTCCTGGAGGGAGCTGCATCCTTGGTACCGGCACTGCCCAACTAGAGCGAGAAGCGGAAAAACCCGTTTCTCGGAAAGCCCGGCACACAGTAGGTGCTCAAAAAATGGCCGGTTGACACTAGGAAGCCAGTGGCCCGATTAATGCAGGCTCACTCCCCCCTCCCTCCTTCCCACACTACGCGGTGGAACGCTCAGGCTGCCCACATGGTCTTTAAGGGTGTATCTGCTTCCAACGACACCCATTCCCACAACAAAGAGGCTCGCTTCCGTGGGGCCACCTCCCCTAGGCGCACCCGGGAGGCGCAGTGGGCGAGGAGCCTGCCCATTCCCCAGGGCTGTCCCCGATGTGTGCAGCTGCTCCAGGGACCGAGTGTCGAACGCTGCCTCGCGGGCCCCGGGTACGTAGAGAGACCTGAGATCCGGATGGCGCCCCAGGGACGCGCGGCGGCACCGCCTCCAGCCGCGATTTAAAGGGCAGCGACGAGCGGAGGGATCCCTGTCGACTGCTCAACACGGATCCCTCCGCCGCGAGCGAAGCGAAGCAACGACTCACCTCGTCCCCTCAAAATTCGCTTTTTGTTCCTCCGCCGCGGAGCACCCGGCGGGGAACTCATTTCTTTCTCGGGTTTCTCCGCCTCCCCCCACCCCTGGTCCCGTAAAAGCAACAGAGGCGTTCAGAGCGGCACGAGCCGAAGTGGTGTTCCTCCGCCTGGCCGCGGGCACTCCTTTTCGTGTCCTTCCACCGTTCCCGGGCGGCGTCCGAGCGGCTCACCGGGGGCGGCGACGCGTCTGCGGCGCGGGCGGTGAGGCTCCGGGGCTATGAGGTGAGGGCGCCCAGGCACCGGAGGCGGCACGCGCGGCGCCAGGACCCGGGACGCGGAGGCCCCAGGCCAGCGGCTGCCTTTGGGACCCCGAGGCCGCGCGAGAGGCGAGGTGAGGCCCGCGGCGCGGGGGCGCGGGGGCGCGGCGCGGTGGGGGCGGGGGGCTCCGGCCGCGGCTGGGACTCATTTCCCGACAGCGGATGGAGCGGGCGGTGCTGCGGCTAGGGCCGCCATCTTGGATTTTACTCTCCATTTTTCTCTGGAATTATTTTTGGTGATTAATATTCTTGGGGGACGGGGAAGTGTCGCCGGGCAGCGCGGGCCCCCCAGCGCAACGGCGGGGTGGCGGGGCCTCGACGCGCCCCGAGGAGGAGCGGGCAGCGCCCGGCGGTGAGCGGGGGGCGGGCGCCGGTGCGGGGGGCGCAGGGGCGGCGGGCTGGGGGCGGGCCGGCGGGAGCGGGGGCGCCGGGCCGGGAGGGGGCCGGGGCCGGGGCCTCGAGGGTGGGGGGACGGCCGGGGGAGGGGCGCGGCGGCGGCGGCGGCGGCGGCCGGGGGGGCGCGGGCCCTGCAGTGGGCGCCGCCGCCGGAAGGGAGCGGTAGCGGCCGTCGGGCAGCGCCGGGCCGGCCCGCGGCCGCACGAGGGGAGCAGCCCTGCCGCTCGCGATTGGGGGACTCTGTTTTCCCTCTTCTCCAATGGGCAGCCGTGAATGGTCTCGCCCAATCTGCTCCCTCTGCCGCGCTCAACTTTGGGTTGTTTGTGTTTGGGCTCGAGCCTCCTTTCAGATCTCCTCCTGGGCCCGTTCTCCGCCCCGCTCCGTCCCTCCCCTGACAGCGGCTCCGGCTCCTGGCCGGGGCTTGCCTCCCGGGCCCCCTCAGTGTGCCGGTGTCTCGGGTCCCGAGAAAAGGCGTCGGTCCTCCCAGAGTGACTCGATTCCTTCCACGTATCCAGAGATGATGTATCAGCGTCAGCCCTACCTATGAGAGTGGGGGAAACGTTTACAAGATGACAGCTCGACCCAACTTGCTGGAATGGTAGAGAAGCACGTTGGACCCAGAGAAACTCACTCCCTCTCTGTTTGGGTTTATTTGACCTCGTGTTAGAGCTCTTTTACTTCCGACCCATTGACTGGGGGAACTTTAAGAATACTGAGGGGGTGAACATGTGTTCTTCGAAGTTAATTTTTCTGAACTTGCCGTATGAAATTCACTCGGGGGGGAAAAATCGTATCTAGAGCGGTAGGCAGAAGAACTGATGGGTTGTGATTGTGCTTCTTTTCATCAGGACCTTTTTAGATTTAAACCATTTTGATATAAAGTGTAGTTGAACGTGGCTTTATAGGGTCATCAGAGGAAACAGTTGCCAGCTGAAGCTTTTTTTTCCTTTAATATTAAGAACACGCCTGTAACTTTTGATGACTAGTCATAAAAGCGTAAATATTTTGAAAAGGGAGGGGGCAATCAGTTTAGCCTGAAATAATCGCAGATAATTTGTGCATACTGGGAAGTTTACTTAAAGAGTTACTTACTATAGGTACAAGTTTACTTTGTAGCCGAATGTTTAGCAACTTCCACCACAGGTGTGGGCCCGTCATCTCTAAGCATTGTCCTTTTCCTTTCCAAGCCCCGGCCCCAGTGGTTTCCCCTGCCTGGTGCCTTTTGGTCGCACCCTGCCCGGCATTCCTGCATCCCCTCCCCAGGATTGATACTCGCCTTCAGGAAGGCCCAGAGAGAGTGTTACCTCCTGGATAGATCTTCACACCCCTTGCAGACCTCTTACAACACAAGGGCAGGGGCTGACCCACTCAAGAGAAGGCACACTTCTGCTTTGTTCCTGAGCAGTTGTTACATTGTATCATAGTTGGTTGTTGACCGTCCCCTCAGCATTCTTGTGAGCTTGTTATTTATCTTCTCTGCTCAGAGCAGGTACAGAGTAGGTGTTCAGTAGACACTGGATGAAAAATGTTAATTTATGAATAGAGCTTAGTGATATATACTTAGTTTTTCTTTTTTTTTTTTTAATATTTATTTATTTATTTATTTGGTTGTGCTGGGTCTTAGTTGCAGCAGGCGGGCTCCTTAGTTGAGGCATGTGAACTCTTAGTTGCGGCGTGCACGGGAGATTTAGTTCCCTGACCAGGGATCGAACCCCGGCGCCCTGCATTGAAAGCGTGGAGTCTTAACCACTGCGCCACCAGGGAAGTCCCTATATTTAGTTTTTCAAAATATGTTCATTCCATTGTTATTGAAAACGTTGTTGTCATTGACACAACCACTTAGTTTGGGTGTGAAAAGAATAATGGGGATACTTACTCTTCAAGAGGAGAGTAGAGTAGGGCTTAATTTTTTATTAGCCCATAAACTTTGAAACCACACTCAAAGTCAGTTCCACGTGCCCTCTTGCCTGTGTTTTCATTTGTCTTTACATACACACTGAAGTGCTTATGTTTTGAATGCTCCGTACCTGAACCAGATACCAGTGGGCAAAATGGGGGGAGGGGAGGATAGGGGTATAGCAGAATATGCATGTGAAGGAAGTGGTAGCAGGTTGTGTGTCTTTTTTTTTTTTTTTAATTTATTTCTTTATTTCTTTATTATTTATTTTTGGCTGTGTTGGGTCTTCGTTTCTGTGCGAGGGCTTTCTCCAGTTGTGGCGAGTGGGGGCCACTCTTCATCACGGTGCGCGGGCCTCTCACTGTCGCGGCCTCTCTTATGGCGGAGCACAGGCTCCAGACGCGCAGGCTCAGTAGTTGTGGCACACGGGCTTAGTTGCTCCGCGGCATGTGGGATCTTCCCAGACCAGGGCTCGAACCCGTGTCCCCCGCACTGGCAGGCGGACTCTCAACCACTGCGCCACCAGGGAAGCCCAGGTTGTGTGTCTTTGAGCTTAGAGTTTTGTGGGTGGAGCATGTTGGTTTATAAATTTTCCCTTGGGTCATCTGTATCTGGGATTGAATCTGATTTCTCTTTGAGTATCAATTTGTGGACTTACAGGACATGAGCGTGTGGCCTGGTTGTGTCGCAAAGCCACTTGTGTGTGAAGCATCTGAGCAGCTCCCTGGTCACAGGAATGCCCTTCCCATGGCTTATGAGAGCACATCCTTCCAGATGAACGATGTCAGTTCCATTATTTTCTACTCTTGCCTGCCATATATGAGCTCTACTTTCTCACCACTCACAAACTCCTTCCCCTTCATGGGCAAGAGCTCCACGACTGTGTCAGCCCTAGAACACTAATTGTTGAGTTTTCCACACAGTGTTAAAGATAGGGACCATGTGTCTTTGTTCCAGTATGAGACACTGTTGGTTCCATAGATACACTGAGTAAATGCAGGAAGAGAGTGTAGGATAGCTGTATCTCAGATAGAGCTCTATGCAATAGAAGTTTTATGTGTAAGATGTAACTTAATTTTTTAGCCTGATTTTTAGTTACTTTTTATTTTTGGAAAAAAATGTATTTTACTGATGTGTCTTGGTGTAGGAAATGGTTTTAATTGCAATAAAAAGCACAAACTTAAATTTATTACAGGATAAAACTAGCCAGTGCACTTTAAATTTCAAGTATTAGGGAGTTATAACCATTAGAACACAGTGATTTGAAAAGTAATTTTTTTCTTGGACAGACTGTCAACTTTGAAATCTTTGAATTGAATCCTGTGGTTTTAAATGAGTTTCATTTAACAAGCTGAATGGGGAAGGGTCCTAGCGAACAAATCAGGGGACCCCGGGGCTTAGGAAGGTTTCACAACTTCCTTTAAATTCTTTCTATCAACTCTACATTCCGCCCCCCCCAAAAAAAAAAACCTCCACAAATCTGTTTTTACTTTAGTTCTTACAATAATCCCTTTTCTTCCCCGTAATTTGGTGTTTCCTAGAAGATTAGAAGTGCTGGTTGAGAGGAAACGGCATGCCTGACCAATACCTAGCCCTGTGTTTTTCTATTAATGTGATTGGAGTTTGTCCTAGTCAGACTGCAGAAAGTCTAAGTCAGTTTTCACTTACAGATACATCTTATTTTATTCAACAGACACATCCCCAGATCTTAGTCACGCGCACCTCATTTTACAGACGTTACGGGGTTTTGCTGTTTTAAAGGTGCGGGATAGACAGACTCCGTCTGTGCGTGAGAGACTCATCACCTTAGTGTGGTAAATCAGCATTTATGTCTAGCTTTAAAAAAAAACAAAAACTTTTCTTTTGATCCCCGTGTTGCTCAGAGGCAGTAAGTTAGAGTGGATATATTATCTTCACATAGTTGGTGATGGAACCAGAACCATTTGCATTAATTCTAAAATACTGTCGCAAAAGGGAAAAAAAAAAGTCACTGATTTCCGTAGTCATTTACACTCTAAATTATGCCTTGCTTCGTGATTTTCCTTCCATCAGGTTAAAGGGTTCCTAGGACCACTGGACCACTTTGGTCACTCACTGCCTCTGGCTCCCACGTCTGCCAGCCAGATTTGAAGCTGGCTGGTATCTGTGTGAGACAGAGTCAAACACTGCACCATCTTCTAAGGTTGTATATAATTAGAACTACAGTTATACGTATAATTCTGGGGCTGGATGAAGTTCCGCTGGAGTAAGAATCAATACCTGTGTTCCAGTCTGCTCCACCTTATTTGTGTAACACACTGACAGGGCCAAGCCTTAGTTTCTTCATCTGTAAAATAACTAAACATTAATCTCTGAGATCACTTCCAATTCTAAATTATACTTTCTCTTTTACACTTGCTCGCCACCCATTTTCTCACTTCTAAGAGCTAATTTAATCATATTTTGACATCTCTCCAATTGGTTTACATAGTTCATCTGTATATTCCATGTAGTCTTTTCTCCTTGTTTTGAAATATTATTAAGTTGATGGTACAGCTTACATTCAGTTGGGTTTTACAATTTGGAGACTAGGGTCCCAAAAGCCTAATTCTTAAGGTCTGTATGGTTCCCACATGTCTCTGGCTCCTCCCTATCAGTTGCATTTCTGCAAGATGTCTTATTTTCTGTATTACAAGAGTACACAAAGAAGAGAGTAAGTGGAGCTAGGAAGCATTCCCCAGTGATAAGCCTGTGTGTTTGTGGGTGATGCACATGTGACTCAAATATTGAAGTAAACCCCAGACTTAGGCCTGAATGCTAGGGTTCTAGACTCAGCCTTACCACTTAAAGCAGTTTGACTTCAGGAAGGCAACTTCATTCTGAGCTTTAGCCATCTCATTTGTAGTGATAATACCCGTCTCGCCTACCTCATGGGGTTGCCAAGCTGGTGAACCCTCAGTCATGTGTGTTAGGGTGCAACAAACACCTAACTTGCACATCTTTATAGGAACACCGGGTCAGTACATCTCTCATGACACTAGGATTGCCTCTCAGCTTTAAGGCAAAAGATCCCTTCAGTGAAGGGTCATTCTGCTTCCTATTCTGCACTCTTCTGCTCTGTTCATCAGCTACTTGGTTTTCACATGCTTCTGTTTGGTTTTGCAAGGTCTCCCACTCCTTAGTAGCCCTGTGCAGATTTTCCTGAAAGCTGAAACTCTCGTGCGCCCTCTAGTGTTCCCTGCACACAACCAGTATTCCAGCACCACGAACAGTGCCCGGTGGCTCCCAGTAGGTTCTTGATAAATGTTGGATTGAGTTGATTCTAGGTCTTCCGAATGATTCATTTTGTCTGTCTTATTTTTATAACAAGGTTGAAATATCTGATCTCTGAAAAGTATTAATGATCTCTGAAAAGTATTTTTATTTTCAAAAAAAACTTTATGTTGCATGTTATGAAGGGATATGTATTTTTAGCAAGAAAACCAACCTACTCTTAGAAAGATGGATCCCCCCAGCTAAAGAGTAAAGGGGGCTGATCCTTCAGCCAGTGAGCCCGTAGAGTCTGGAGCCGGAGAGGCCATATACAAACCTGCTTCTCCCTTCCTGTTAAAAAAGAAACAAAAATCAGACCTCATTCAGAGGAGGATTTAGACAAAGCCAGTTGCCTCAGAAAATATTTGTTTGGTGGGTATAAATAGATACCAGGAGTGTTTCTGATCCAGAAAGAAGGTGATTGTTTCTGTATTTACGCTTTTGATTTATTCTCCTTGATCATCCAGTCTAAAGTTTGTTCCTATATTATTCTCTGCTGATATCCTAGTTGTTTCCTTTATAGTGCTTACCAGAATTTACCATTTCATGCTTATTTGATTGTCTCTCTTCCCACACTATACTCTGAGTTCCATAAAATCAGGAACCATGTCCATTTTGTTCTAGGGTCTTACTCTTCAAGTATGGGGCAAAGCATGTTGAAAAATTTGAGTCAGGATTATATTGCTTTCTTATATGGTGTTAAGAGTATACAGTCTTTAAACCCCACCTTGGCTAATTTTTTTTTCTAATTCTCTAAGCCTTCCTCTCCTTTGTAAAGTGGGGGTGATAACAGTAGTATTGTATATGTTGGATATATTTAATGTTTTTGTTATGTAAATTATGTTGTATAATTTAATATTATATGTTAATGAGTATTTAAAATATATTGTATATATTAAGGGACTGTGATGTGGGTAAATGATATGATATATGTGAAGTTATTAGCACAGTTCTTGGATCATAGTAATGAGCAATAGTGTGAAATGGTGCCCAGAGAACTGGAGCTAAGAGGTGTCTCTCTGTCATCCCCATGGCACTCGGTTCTTCACTCACGTCTTGAGCGGACATTACTTAGCTGTGTGTTGGACACTGTGCTAGGCACTGAGCGGCATGCCCCAAGCGCTGTAAGTGGGGAATGCTCCTTTGCAAGGCCTCTCTGACTCTCACGGTGCCAGCATGTGTCACGTGCTTATTTTCTTTCCTTTTCTCTTCACTCCCCTTTTCCTTTCATTTAACTGACCATGATAAAGCTCAAAAAAATCTTTTTTTTTTTTTTTTTTGGTTTCACATATTGGTAGCATATTATCTTGTCAGAAGAAGTGAATTACTTTGGGCAGGTAATACGTGTTCCTGAGCCTGTTTCTTTCTTTTTTTTTTAATTTATTTATTTATTTTTGGCTGTGTTGGGTCTTCGTTTCTGTGCGAGGGCTTTCTCTAGATGTGGCGAGCGGGGGCCACTCTTCATCGCGGTGCACGGGCCTCTCACTGTCGCGGCCTCTCTTGTTGCGGAGCACAGGCTCCAGACGCGCAGGGTCAGTAGTTGTGGCTCACGGGCCCGGTTGCTCCGCGGCATGTGGGATCTTCCCAGACCAGGGCTCGAACCCATGTCCCCTGCATTGGCAGGCAGATTCTCAACCACTGCGCCACCAGGGAAGCCCCGAGCCTGTTTCTTTTAATCTAAGACTTTTTGCTCTGAAATTCTGTGATTTTTTGAATTAAGATAATGTTGAAATGTTTGGTGAATTGTAAGGTCCTCTGTTAATGTTACTCTTTTCACAGTCACTTCTCTCCTGAGTTTTAACATCTTAAGACAGCTTCACCTGGGTAGTGCCCCATCCTCAAATTCAGCAAACCAAACTTTCTCATCTTTCCTGCAAATGTGTTCCTTCTGCAGTCCCTAACTCAGTTCATGGCAATCTTGCAGTCTCCCCAACTGAAACTTCAACCCCAACTAGAGATTTCTGACTTGACTTCCTTTCTGTCCCTCAACACCTATGTCTGATTTGTCACCAAGGCTTGCCAAGCTCGTATTTGAAACACCAGAGCTTTCCTCTCTCTTCGCATCCATTTCTACTCTTTGTTGCATTTAGTTTTCTAACTGGTCTCTCTGCCTCCAATCACATGCTTTTTGGCTAGTGGGATCCTTTCTATGAGTACAATTGAGCAAATTCTCCAGTCTTTCATCTGTGTAAGTGGAAAAAAAAAAGAGTACCTGCTTTACAGGGCATGACAAATGATAAAGTTAATATAGGAAGCACTAAGTGAATGGAGGAGCAATTATTTTAACAAATTGGAGTTACAGTAAGATAATGTTTTATCAGATACACAACAAGGTATATTCTATTGTAACAAAATCTGCAGTCCCTCTGAATGTTGACATGTGAGGTGTATTCAGTGATGTTTAATTATACATTGTTGCCAGAAGTCACATTCCTTCTCTTCAGGAGCTGTAGGAAAAGCAAAGCTGATCTCAACTCTGTATCATAAATTAGCACCCCTGGTCCTTTTTTATTCTCTTGAAAATTTGTACTTTTCTTAATGGATGAGGTGATGTGATTTTTTTTTTTTCTTTCCTTGTGGGAGTTACGGTAGGATGAGGAATGGAGGGGAAACGTCTACTTACTTGATTGTTTAAAGTTTTGTGAATAATACATCAACATATCTTCTTTGTTTCTTTCTTAGTTACATGAAAAGAGGAGACAGCTGGAGACCTTTATTGTGTTAGCAATTTCTGCTCATTTAATCCTTGTGCCAAACCTCTTTTCATTTTACTAATGAGACATTAGCGAGGTTAAATGGCTTGTCCAGGGTCGCATTGCTGGAGAGCAGTGAGTGGAGCCAGGGCGGCACCGATGCTTTGACTGCACCCCGAGCCGCATCCTGAGCCACTGTGCGCGCTGCCCCCTGCACAGTCTGCCACCTGGCCTTTAGGACCCAGCCCAAGAACCACCTTTTGGAAGTTTTTTCTCACCCTTGTCTTTGCCCAGTAAGAATCAATTGTCCTTTGTTCTACTTACCTCATAGCCTCTCAGGAACTGTGGGCTGTACTTACAGACTCTTGACACTAGGTGGCATCTGTTTATAGAAAAGTAAAATGCTGTTTGGGTCTCAGAGACTACTCTAACAAAGGAAGCGTCCTTGATTTTACTTATAGGCACTACGAGGTAAGCGGATGGGTCAGATACGGAGAGACGGGGAGGAGATTTTAGGGAGATTAGGGGCAGAATTCCCCTCGACAACCACGTCAGCTAAAACCTTTATTTTAGAAATACCTACGGAGACAATTGGAGACACAGATCTTTCCTATATAAAACCCTTTGTTGTGATGCGTGTTGGTGTACATGTGGTGTACATAAATAAGGAACTGTGAAGCAGTATTTTCTGTAATGAGGAGTTTATCCCATGCTCAGCTGTAGTTCAGCGGCTGAATAAGTAAGTATAAGTGTTGCGAACGTCTGATCGTAGACTTAACCAGTGGTGGCTGTTTTGCTGTTTAAAATGGTCTGCTAAATGAAAAAGTCTAATAGTTTTGATTTTCTTTTTTTTTAGTTGCAAACATATGTAAATATAATAATGTTCAACATGTTACGTCTAAGGAAGATCTTGGTTAACTGTGCTTAAACAGTGCGTGAGTAATTAGATGTAATTGAGACACCAGCTTTATCTTCAAAATCCATATAGCTCTCTCTGTAGCCGTGTTTCATGTGTGCAGTTGAAGGGGGAAATGTCTTTTTTAAAAAGCGTATTTAAGACAACTTTTTAAAGGTGCTTAAAATCTCTTTTCCTGTGACATGTTGGAATTTTATGTATTTCTGGAGTCTAATTAGAAAGCATTTTTACTTTGATTTGCTTTTTCATGGTCTCTGTATTAGTTTCCTGTGTGTGCTGTAACAAAGTACCACAAACTTGGTGGCTTAAAACAGCAGACATGTATTCTGTCACAGTTCTAGAGGCCGGAAGTTCACCATCAGTTTCACTGGACCAAAATCAAGATACGGGTAGGGCTCCCTCCAGAGGCTCTTAAGAGAGCACACTGTTCTTTGCCTCTTCCAGTTTCTGGTGACTGTGGCATTCCTTTGCTTGTGGCCACCTCACGCCACTCTTTTCCTCTTCTTCTCAAGTGTGTGTGGTGTCACATCTCCCTCTGCCTCTCCCTTTTAAGGGCACTTGTGATGACATTTTGGGCCCACCTGGGTAATCTCTTTCATCTCAAAATCTGTAATTTACTCATATCTCCAAAGACCCCTTTCCTTATAAATTAACATTCCTAGGTTTCAGATTAAGACCTGATAGATATCTTTGGGGACCATTTTCCAGCCTCCTTTAGAGAAGTTATTGCAACCAACTTAGCAGGATTAGTGACGCTATCTCTAGCCATCATTTTATCCTAAAAGGGGGTGGGTGGAGCATTATTATGCATTGGTGGGAAACTGCTCTGTTCAGGCACCATCCTCTTGCTGGTCTGATTGGGGCTTTGCCACCTGAGGCTGCTTGAGAAAGCTGTTAAATTGGCTGAAGCAAAACGCATATGAGTTTGACTCTACAAAAGCTGGAAAAGGAAAGCAGAAATGATACTTTTAATAATAGCATGTCATTAGTAATTATTTTACAAGTATAAAGACCTATTCTTTGCTCTGGAGTTTGGTGCTAGATACCCGATCAGCATTGAATCTGCATGACAGCTCCAGTTTTAGAGCAACGAGGGCTTAATGCTGAATTAAGGAGAAGAAAAATCCCCAAGACTTTTCTTTCGTACCACTAGGACTAGTTGAACTCTGACAGGTCGTCTAAATTCTTAAATGAGATTTATTTCTGACAGTGTTTATAGGAGCAAGTTTTAAGGTTATAGGTGAGATCATGGATTCATGGTAGGTTTCTAAGAAATTGGCAACTGGGCAATTACCCTGTCAAACTGCATTAGAGAATTACAGTGGAATAGTGATCCCAGATGCTCCTGATGGCTTCTCAGGGCTTCTTCAACTGGTCTGATCGTGTGAATTATTACTGTAGGATTCCATGGAACCTTGGCTATATGTTAGTTGCAGATGAATTTGGAATAACTGTTGATAAAGACTGACATGGAATTCTTTGGTACATATATTATAGAGTCCTTTTGTAATTTTAGATTTGAGGGAGAGAACTGATACCCACTTGGGCTTATGTGTAGCAGTTACGTTTGAGACTGGAAAGGGGGATATGATATGAATGGACCTGTGGTATGTTGGGCCTTGTGCTAGGTTCCAGTGATACGAAAGTGTACCTTAGCTCGTTTATACTTCAGTGGGGAAGGCAAGTGTTACCAAGTAATTACATAAAGAAGTGAATACAGTTGTAATAAACACCATGAAGGAGAAATATTCAAGCATATATCAAGACAGTCTACTGGGTGGAGGACTGGGAGGTGGGGGGACTGCTGGGCAGGTTGGCAGTATCCTAAGTGCAAAGGCCAGTGGTGGGAAGATGCCTTGCACACTAGAGGGATGTAAGCTAGGCTGTGTCTGGAGTATTAGCTGGAGCGAGGGGTGAGACTGGCAGGGCTGGATCATGCAGGACCTTGTAGGCCTTGGTAAGGTAAATTCTGTTAATGGTAGTTCTTAACAGTTTCAAAATACTTTCATTTTTGCTATTGCGTGTAGTTTTCACATGTGAGATAGGCTGCACACATGAGGCCCTGGAAGGGGGAGTTGGCTTTTCACTTAACGAGTGGGATGTTGTTGGAACCGGTAGTGGTCTGAGTAGTTTCACTCCTGGTCCACCTCGTGCTCTTTGTTCTTTTGGTGGGGGGGGGGGGGGGGGTGCTGCGTGTTTGTTGTTTCTTCTTCGGACAGTGCTTGCTTTCATTTCTGTGCTTTTTTTTGTGTTTGTCTTCCTTGTGCTTATTTTAAATATAAAGCCCCTGGGAGTCTGGGGTTGTGACGCTTGAGCAGCAGAATCCACAAGCAAAGGCATCGAAAACTTGTGGAAGTAGTTCAGTGATATTTCTTCAGTTCCCGTCAACCTAGAAGTCTGATTTTTGAATTGCTGTGTTTAAAGTTTTAGAAATTGGCTTTAACTTACATACGTATGGATGATGCAGAAGGATTTTTGTGAAATCTGTTTTATTTTCCTTATATACACCTTTATTTTTTTATTACAAAGTAATATTTGTTCATTTTGAAAAGTTGAACCTTTTGAAGAATATGTCATGTAACAGTTAAAAAAATTGCTTGTAATCTTTTTCTCCAAAGATAAAACTGTTAACTGGTGTATCGAATTGTTTTCTTAGCAAATTGTAACTGAATCACTTGAAAAATGTTTGTTCTGCTTTTTCTCAATAAAGATTTTCAAAAGTCCTCTAGCAAGCTAGAGCCTGCTTTTTAAAAATGTATGTTATCTTTTCATTTTCAGCCACTTGGGGATTGTTTCCATGTCAATGGATGATTTCTCTAAGATGAACTCTCTGCAGACAAGTTCAGCGTGTAAACTGGCTAGAATTCTTGGTAATGGCACAGGAATTATTTTGAAATTCTTGGTAGTCTTTCAGAATCAATATTTTCATTTTTCTGACAGATGTTTTGAAATCCTGATTTGTGTTTAGGATATTCAACAAAAAATTCCTTTCCAAAAGCTTTAAGTGAAAAAGAATTGAAACCAGAGTTCTCAAATTGGAGGTGAGCAGCTGAGCTCAAAAGTCACTAAGAGTTTATGATCCTTGTGTGTGTCCATGAAGGGACAGTGGGAGGCTAGGAGGGTGTTGACATTTGTTGAGCGTCCATCACTGGGAATAGAGTGGGCACTTTACATAAACCAAGCGCATTTTTCTATGAAACAACTCTGTGCTTTCTTTAGAAACGTGAATATCAAGTCTTGGGGGAAGTGGATTGTTTGGTTTTTTTTCCAATTATAAATAAATAGGTTCACTGTAAACATTTTGGGGAAAAAATCTTTTTTTGATGTTAATCCCATACCCCCAAAGACAGCCATTGCTGTTGGTGATTTGGAATGTATGATGGTGTGTGTGTGCTTTTTACCTTAGTGGTATTAAAATGTGATTAAACTTTCCTCTTTAAATGCAACTCTTATTTTAGCAGTTTTCTAGTACGTTTTGTATTGTCATTGTGTGCCCTTTTGTTTACATTTGATACTAGAATCAAGTATGTGCATCCTTCCCCACCTATTGGTCCAGTGAAACCTTTCCTGTTGATTTCAGGTAGTCCCTGGGGGTGGGCGGAAGGTGTGCCCATGCCAGAGCATAGTCACAGCTGCGTTTCCTTAGAGCCCGGTTGTGTCATTTTTGTGAACACTCATAAAAATAGAGGGGGGCACAGCCTTGCACAGAACCCTCAGGGATTCCGTCCATCAGCACTCAGGTGATTTATTACTCCAGGCCAGAGAACCAATTAATCTGTTCGTTTAGAAACTTTTTTTTTTTTTTTAAACAAAGATCCTTATAAACTCTCTCAAGGCATGCTGGTCTCAAATTAACCTATTCCCACCATCTCCCATCCTGTGAATATTACATATATCTTTTCTGGCACCTGAAATTTGAACTCTTTTCCTCTTGTTTGAAACAAATAACAAGAACTTAGGACTCTCTCTATTCATTATTCCTTAGAGTACTTTCTGCCATCTCATTCTTTCCCCATGAGCCCATGTTTCGAGACATTGTGTCCATTTCAGAAGTTCTCTGTCGTTTCTGAGAGAGGCTCACAGTGGCCCATCTGTCATGACTTTGAACTGTCAGAGATTTGCCTTATGAGCACTGCAGCCTGTGCCCAGCTGGGTCACTCCTTCCTGAAGCGCTGGGCCCTGGTTTGCTTTTGCTTCTCCTCCTGCCTCACTAGTTGCTCCTTTCAGTATCCTTAGCTGCTGTTTCCTCATCTTGATCGCTAAATATTTGGGTGCCCCTCAGTCCTTAGACTTCTTTTATCTCTACTCACTTCCTAGGTGATTTCCTCTTGCCCCATGGCTTGAAATCCCGTTAGTCCCCTGACTCCAAGTTTATACATCCAGCCTGGGCCTGTCCTTCAGATCCAGCTGCCTAAACATCTCTGCTTGGTCTCTAATAGGTGTCTCAAACATGACCAAACCGAACTCCTGCACCCCAACCCCTGCCAAAACCCGACCTCCCTGTGGTCTTTGTCACCTCCATAACTGCTAATTCCATTCTTCCACTTGCAAGCACATCTGAGCCCTCTCTCTTTCACACAGTGTCGGCAAAATCTTCCGAAAAGATCCTGAGACCAACCACTTCTCACCGCTTTTGCTGCTGCGAGCCACCAGCATCTATTTCTCCTCTCATTGATTGCCGTGGTCTCTTCACTGCCTTCTCTCTCGTCCCCCCAAATTGTTAGTCGCTTTATTAGACCTGGCTTTTTCAAAAGCATTCAAACTCTTCGCCACATGACAAGCAGCCAGCATGGGCCTTTAACACTTAACTCCTGTCACTCCTCTGCTTTCTCCCTGGGAGTTAGTGCCCAAGTCTCAGCAGGGGCTTGGAGGCCCTCTGGCCTTCCTCCTGCCCCTCTTACCCCCTACTCTGCTCCAGCCACACTGGGCTCTGTGCTGGTCCTCGGACACACCAGCTGCTTTTCTCCCTCGGCTTTGTACTCGCCCTTTGCCTGGTGCACTCTCCCCAGTGCTGCTCCGCTTTTCCCCGTCCCGCCCTGGCTCCACCTGAAACACTCCCTGCCACTTAGAAACTGCTCTGTTTTCTCCAGGGTGCTGGCATTTATTTGTTAGTTTGTTGTTTCCCAGAGCTTTCTTCATTAGAATATAGGCACAGATGAGGGTTAGAAACCTTATTTGCTGTATCCTCAGTGCCTGGAACAGTGTCTGGAATGTAGTAGATGTCTAATAATTTTCATGATATTTTTATATTGGGAAATCAGATCAGAGAAAGATTTGTAGCTGTTAGGCCATTTAAGGAGTCGCCAGTACTCCTTTCTTGAAAATTGTTTTTCTGCCAATTTTGGAATAAATTTGAGGTAATTTTAACTTCTGGATATAGTCAGTGGCCAGTTAGCTCGGATACGTCCACCAAGCCACGACCATGGTAGTATTTCCATGTGAGCCAGCTGGGTTCCAAGCCAGAGAGACTGCACCCTTGCTCTGTTGGGAGAGGGAGCTCTGGGGGAGCCACCCGATGTCTTCAGCTCCTGTTTCTCCTACTAAAATATCCACTTGTGTTAGCTTTTGAAATTCCATCTCCACCTTTAATATGTAAGTGTTCTTCCAGCTCGTAGTCTTACGGGAATGATCATGCCAACAGCAGATCCTGCACTCATGAGGGCAGAACAAACAATGACCTGATGATTAGTAGAGTATATGTTCGTTTTGAGCTAAAAGTTTATAAATAGCCCCCAATTTCTGATAGCTTTACTAGAACTGCTTTTACAAAATATTCATTGTGAGCTTAAGTCTTTTGCCTTAATGATAGCTGTTGTTATCTGGACGAGTGGAGAGGATTGGCGCCTCTGCTAGAATACATCCAGACATAACATGCAGTGTGTTCATACTAGTGAAATTCAGCCGCGTCTTGTGATTGACAGTGCTTGTTATGCTATGGTACCTTAAGTCCAAACAAAATAATATCAGTTGACTGCAATATAAATGAGACCCAGGGTTAGGAATTGGCTCCATTTTGGATCATTGACCCACATTTAATTGAACTGATGTGTAAGTTAGAGTGGATCTCAGTCTGTGTTCCACACTGTGTTCTAGTACACAGTAGCTAGAGTGTACTACTAAAATGATTTATTGGTGAACTTTTCCAAATTCTTGGGAAAAATTAGGTTGATAGGTATAATTTCTGCAAATTAAAAATTTTTATTCCATACTTCTTAAAATTTTGGTATTTGCTCTTTGCCCTAAGAGATGAATAAATGAATGAATAAGTAACTTAGAACAATAGTTCTGACACTGGAAAACTAGTGTCAGAATCACCTGGAGGGCTTATTAAAACACAGATAGCTGGGCCTCGTCCCAGGTTTTCCGCTTTTTATCTCTGAGTAGGAAGCTTGGTTTCGACTTAAGGATTCTCGGGAGAGGTGACTTGCTCTTTCTTTTGTCTCTTAATTCTGTCTAAAGCCACATTGCTCTCTTCTGTTCCGTATCGTTGCATTTTATGTGTTAATCATTGAGGACTCCTAAGTGTCTTAAAAACACATTCTTCCATCATTATCTGTAAGTTGTATGTTATATGTGGGCGTTCTTGAGATGAATTTCCTAAAGGACCCAAAGCACTTTACCACCTTCTTGTTCTTTTTCTCTGGAGGTGCGGAGTCGGGGGTGAACCAGAAAGCATAATGGCAGGTGGTAGGGAGGTTGATGGTGGTGATGGCTGATTCCTGCCATGTCTTGCCTGTGCCAGAGCTGCTCCAGCTGCCTGTGACAGCACAAGCATCTTGAGGAAGAAGAGAATTTGAAGAGGTCAGGTTATAATTTATAGTTTAAAAAAAATACAAAAGTGGCAGCTCCTGTGAGGTGGTTTAGACCACAACCTAATTTATTTATTCTTTCATAAGTTGAGTGCCTTTGATCTACTTTATGCTGTACTAGAGAAAAGAAAAATAAGTTCTTGACCTCAGGAACTCTCAGTCCATTAAGGAGGCAGACAGGCCTTCGCTATATGGTGACATAAGGGCTTTTACCCAGGTGTTTTTTTTTTTTTTTTTTTTTTGGCTGTGTTGGATCTTCATTGCTATACGCGGGCTTTCTCTAGTTGCGGCGAGCGGGGGCTACTCTTCGTTGCAGTGCGCAGGCTTCTCATTGTGGTGGCTTCTCTTGTTGCAGAGCATGGGCTCTAGGCACACGGACTTCAGTAGCTGTGGCACGCATGCTCTAGAGCACAGGCTCAGTAGTTGCGGCACACGGGCTTAGTTGCTGCACGGCATGTGGGATCTTCCCGGACCAGGGCCCGAACCCGTGTCCTCTACATTGGCAGGTGGATTCTTTACCACTGTGCCACCAGGGAAGTCCCTCACCCAGTTTTATAGTAGGGGTGTCCACCTGGATTTGGCAGTGAGGGTCAAGGAAGACTTCCTGGAACATGAAGGAATTAGCCAATCAAAAAGACAGATCGTCTAAGTATAAATATAAGATATTTGATCATCAGTAGGGGGTCTTCTGTTTAATTTGATAAAGTGTATTAGTTGAAAAATATTTAGGTTAGAACTGATGTATCAGTATTTTACTTGCCCTTTCCTATTATTTAAGTAGCAGCATTTTTCTGGGTTTAGTGAAGCCTACAAGAAGAATCAAAAGATAGGCACAATAAAAGTTGAATACTAATTGAATTTTAATAGTGAAGGAACCAAGAGAAAATTACATGTTCGAGAACAGTTGTAAAAGTATCCTTAATATGGATGAGCTGTTTTTCACCTTTTTACCTAAGCATGTTGCTCTCACCCACATTTTACCTCACTGTGAATTCACACAAAATTCCTGTGACGTGAAAGAGACTGGAGGTCAAGTAAAAATTAATATTTTGTATTTGTGTTGGGTATCATTAAAGGCGTCTCCAGGTGTACATTTCTGGGAGCACTTCAGAATAATTTGTCATGTGTACTTTTCTGTGTGTTTGGAAAAAGTGAGGGAAAATGAGCTCTGTCTGGTGCGGTGAGATGAGAGGCCCTTGGGCAGCAACGCCGGGCTCCCCTCTGGCTGCGGCTGCAGGCTGATTGTGTGGCATTGGGCGCGCTGCCTCAGCTCCATCTGCAAATTGAAAGAGTTGTGCTAGAATCTTAGAGTTCCTTTAGCTCTCAAGTTCTGTTTTTACACTTTCTTATCCTAGAGCCTTTTTAGTCTGACTTACACTAAAGCATAATTCCGTAATGAGGTGATGTCATGGACATCCTTTCTCACTCCCTTACCAACAAATGTAATCTATTATACTTTCACTTCCAAAGGTTTGTATAAATTTACAAACATTTCTCACTATCCAAGTCATTTTGTTTCCAGATTCAGCTAATTAAAATTCAGATAGTGAGGGATACCACTATATTAGCAAATAAAGTAATCTCAATTTTTGTTGCCATCGTAAAGGAATGCTAAGGCAGGTATTTCATGATGGGCAATACTTTGATATTCTAATGTTGGTCCCTTAAATATCCTGAATCCTGACTTCAAACTAACAGCAACAAAAGGGTGTTACAAAGCTGTTGTGGACAAAGCTTAACTGAGATGCCTTTTCTTCAGCTCCTCAGAAGAGAAGAGAGAACTTCCTTGTTTACTCACAGAGTTAATAGAATGTTACCAAAACGTGTAATTTGAGCAGGTTATTGAGCTATATACCTAGGTATCAGGGTAATAAGCAAAGATGATTCTTACTGGCAACTGAAAGAGATAAATATTTATTGAGTACTTACTAGTTACCAGTCACTATTCAAAGCACAAGCAATGAGCAAGGCAGAAGGAGTCCCTCCTCAGAGTCTGTGGGCACTGTAGACCTCAACGTGACGCGGGATGGAGGGGGAGCCAAGGTAGTCTGTGAAGAGTGGAAACACTAATTGCTAAGTTACTTTTAATACTCTGAAAATTTCTCAGGGGTCTGTGTAGCATGGTCTTTTATGTATTTACCTCCCCATTTTGTTTTGTTTTTTCATGTTTTGTTTCTGTTAGGAGAGAACATTGAAATTATTCTCTAAGCTATTTGAAGAGAGTGACTAAATGCACCTGGGTCAGGCTGTCTGTGGGTATGAAGTGGTTGGGAGAATCCAAGAACATGGTGGTGAATGGCAGGAGAAATGGAGGCAAGTTGTCTAATGACCATCAGCAGAATCAATCAAAATTACAGCACACGGGAAAGGACACCGTGAAGGCTGGCAAAAACGCAGCCGAGAGGAGGTCAAGCAGATGTATGTACATATTTCAGCTGTCACTCTTTTGATTGTGATACGGGGCAGTAATTCTTTCCACTTTGTAATGTGTATTCTGTTCTCTTGTTGTTTTCAAAACAATTTTTTTATGTTCTCACAGTTAACAGTATAGTTTTTTTACTCTTTTCAAAGTTATACCAACTTTTTTCTCATCAAACATTGTATACAACTCAAGTTTAATTCTTAATATAATGTTTTTATATGCATAACTTTATATTTTGTAGAATTTATAACTGAATGGTTATTTGTTCTATTAAAAATATTAAAGTACTGCTATTAAATTTTTTTTAAGTTCAAACTGTGTTTTTTTATATTTGATGTAAGTTTAAGTATGTATTTCTTTAAAAATTTATAGAGTAATATGAATGATAAAGTCAACCCTAATTTACATGATAAGTGGAAGTTAGGGCAGCTTTTCAAATTGTCACCATTTCTTCTATTTATATAGGGTGAACAGTTTATCCTAACAGAGAAGCAGTATTGATAATGAGTTACTTTTTTACCTCTATATCTCTTGGTGATAATGAGGCTGCTTACTGAGAGTTGAAGAAAGTGTAGATTTGATACATGTTTCATAGTTCTTTTAAGAGTAGTAAGATGCCCCAGGATAAGTGTAAAGCTAAGTAGGCAGCTGTATAAATATTGTCCAAAATTAGATAGCCATGTTAAGGACAACTTTTTCTTCCTTCCTTCCTTCCTTCCTTTCTTTGTCTGCGCCATGCAGCTTGAGGGATCTTAGTTCCCCGACCAGGGATTGAACCCGCGCCCTTGGCAGTGAGAGCGCGGAGTCCTAACCACTGGACCGCCAGGGAAGTCCCAGACAACTTTTTATATTTCTTCTTTTCCTAAGGTTAATTAAGCCACAACTAAATAGCGTTAGTTTTTGTTGGAATTGGCCTACTTCCAGTAGATTTGGATTGATTAGCCTGGGGTTTGCTACAGTTTCAGATAGAGTGCACCAGTTCTGATTTCATTTCCTTCTTACCTTTTATGGGTTTATGCTATTCACTGGGCCCAGGCTGCCCTTAACTTTTCCATATCAGATCAGGTCACTGTTTCTGTTTACAAAGAAACAAAAAACAAACAAAACAAAAAAACCAGACAGAAATCCCTGCTTGGGATAAGGGTAAGGAGAGAGCCCAAGACTAATGGGTTTGCCTCTACCTGGACACCTCCTCACCCCCTTAGCATGTGATGGGAACCGGAAGGAACTGAGAAATGTAGTGATCATGGCAGTGGTGTTGGCTCTGGTCAGTAAATTAGGCATCTCTTAAATCTTTTTTTTTTTTTTTTTTTTTTTTTTTTTTCAAATTGCTGTTGGCCTCCTTTTTGGGCATCAGTGCAAAAAGGTCTTAATTAGTTTGGTTGTTGGAGGTACATAAGAATTTAGAAAATGACCATTACATGAGCTACACTTTGCCAAGTGTAGACAGATTTGGAGGGATGGGTTGGAAAAACCCAGAGAGTGTGAAGATGAACAGCATCACATTGAATGTTATTGGGCAAGAATGGTGCAAAAATAGAGCCAATGATGAAGGGAAACATAGCATTGCATCACCTTAGATAAACTGCAGCGACTTCACCTAACATCAGAGCCTCAGAATACATGAACGAAAAACTCACAAAATTGAAGGGAGAAATAGATAATTCAACAATAATTTGGAGACTTCAGTTCCCCACTTCCAATAATGGATAGAACAGCTAAGCAGAAAATCAACAAGGAAAGAAGACTCAAATAGTCCTATACCAACTCTTCCTAACAGACATCTATAGAACACTCCACCCAACAGCAGCAGAATACACATTCTTTTCAAGTGCCATGAAACATTATTCAGAATGGACCATAGACTAGGCCATACTTTAAACCCCTCAATCAATGTAAAAGGATTGAAATCATGCAATATATGTTCTGACCACAATGGAGTAAAATTAGAAATGAATAACAGAAATTTGGGAAACACAAATATGTGGAAATTAACTCACTCCTAAATAACCAGTGGGTTAAAGAAGAAATCAAAAGGGAAATGAGAAAATACATTGAGATGATTGAAAATGAAGATACAACATACCAAAAACTTAACGGGATGCAGCTAAAGCAATGCCTAGAGGGAAATTATAGTTGTGAACACTTGTATTAAAAAAGAAGGAAGATCTCAATCAATAACCTTTCACCTTAAAACACCAGAAAAAGAGAGCAAAACTAAACCCAAAGCAAGCAAAAGGAAGGAAATAACAGAGCAGAAATTAAGGAAATAGAGAATAGAAAGAGAATAGAGAAAATCAGCAAAGCTAAAAAGTTGGTTCTTTGAAAAGATCAACAAGAATTGGCAAACCCTTAAGCAAGACTGATTAGGAAAAAAAGACTCAAGAATCAACATTGAAAGAGGGGACATTACTACTGCCTTACAAAAATAAAAAGGATTGTAACAGAATACTATGAACAACTGTATACCAAGAAGTTAAGTAACTTAGATTAAGTGAACAAATTTCTAGAAAGTAGTAAATTACTGAAACCGATTTAATAAGAAATCTTATTTATACAAAATCTGAATAAACCTATAGCAAGTAAAAAAGATTGAATTAGTAATTTTAAAAACAAAACAAAAAAAACACTACCTACAAAGAAAAGACCAGTATTATCCTGCTACCAAAACCAAAGACATCATAAGAAAAGAAGACCTATAAACCAATATCTCTAATAAATATGTATGCAGAAATCCTCAATAAAATACTAGCCAACCAAATCCAGCAACAGATGAAAAGAATTCTGTAGCATGCCCAAGTGAGATTTATCCCAGGAATGCAAGGTTGGTTTAATATCTGAGAATCAATTGGTGTAATACCATATGAATAGAATCAAGGACAAAAACCATACTGTCATCCCAATAGATGCAGAAAAAGCACTTGACAAAATCCAACACCCTTTCAGGATAAAAACAGCAAACTAGGAACAGAAGGGAGTTCTTCAACCTGATAAAGCTTAATGTCATATTTAATGGTGAATGGTTTCCCCTAAGATCAGGAACAAGACAGAACTATATTTGTTCTCACCACTTCTATTCAGCATTGTACTAGAAGTTCTGATTACAACCATTAGGCGAGAAAATGAACTTAGAGGCATCCAAATTGGAAAAGAAGAAGTAAAAACTATTTGCAGGTGACATGATTGTGTATATAGAAAATCTTAAGGAATCCACTAAAATATTAGAATAAGCAAGTTCAGTAAGGTTGGAGGATACAAGATAAGTATACAAAAATCAATTGTATTTCTATGCACTTTCAGTAAACAGTCCAAAAAAATGAAATTAACAATTTCATTTACAGGGCATCAAAAAGAAATATTTAGCAATAAATTTAACAATAAAGTGTAAAACTTATACTCTGAAAATGATAAAACATTGTAAAAGAAGATCTAAACAAATGGAAAGGGCTTCCCTGGTGGCCCAGTGGTTAAGAATCTGTCTGCCAATGCAGGGGACATGGGTTCGAGCCCTGGTCTGGGAAGATTGCACATGCCGCGGAGCAACTGAGCCCGTGCTCTAGAGCCCGTGAGCCACAACTACTGAAGCCCACGTGCCTAGAGCCCATGCTCCGCGACAAGAGAAGCCACCACAATGAGAAGCCCGCACACCGCAACGAAGAGTAGCACCCGCTTGCCGCAGCTAGAGAAAGCCCTCGTGCAGTAACGGAGACCCAACACAGCCAAAAGTAAATAAATAAAAAATACATAAATGGAAAGAAAAATAAATGGAAAGACATCCCATGTTCATTGATTAGACTTAATATTGTTAAGATGGTAATACTCCCCAAATGACCTGCAGATTGAATGTAGTCCCTATCAAAATCTCAACTGGCTTCTTTGCAGAAATTGACAGGCTGATCCTAAAATTCTTATGGAAATTCAGGGGATCCAGAATAGCTAAAACAGTCTTGAAAAAGAACAGTGTGGAAGATTCATACTTCTCGGTTCCAAAGCTTACTACAAAGCTGCAGTAATCAAGACAGTCTTATACTAGCATGTGGATAGATATATATTCATGGAATAGAATTGAGAATCCAGAAAGAACCCTCATGTTTGTAGTCAACTGATTTTTGACAAAAGTGCCAATAAGATTGAGGAAAGAATAGTCTTTTCAACAATTGGGGTTGGCAAAACTGTATATCCACATGCAAAAGAATGAAGTTGGATCCGACCTCACACTATGTAAAAAACTCAAAATGGATCAAAGACCTAAATTAAAAGCTTAAACTGTAAAACCCCCCAGAAGAAAACATACGCATAAATTTTCATGACTTTGGATTAGGCAGTGGTTTCTTGGATATGACACTAAAAGCACAGGGAACAAAAGAAAAAAAAAAGTAACATGAAATTTACCAAAGTTGCAAACTTTAAGGGATACCATCAAGAACGTGAAAAGACAGCTTACAGAAGAGGAGAAAATATTTTCAAATCACATATCTGGTAAAGGACTAGTATCCAGAATAAAGAACTCTTACAAGTCAATAATAAAAGGCAAACTCCAATTTTTAAATGCGCAAGGGATCTGAATAGACAGACATTTCTCCAGAGATAGACAAATGGCCAATACATGAAAAGATGCTCAAAATCATTAGTCATCAGGGAAAATCAAATCAAAACCACCACTTCACAATCACTAGGATGTCTGAAATCAAAAGGACAAATAGTAACAAGTGTTGGTGATGATGTGGAGAATTTACATACACTATTTTTTGGGAACATAAAATGGTGCAGCCAAATGTGGTCTACCCACACAGTGGAATATTATTTGGCCATAATAAGGAATGAAGTACTGCTGCATGGTACAATGTGGATGAACCTTGAAAACATGCTAATTGAAAGAAGCCAGTCACAAAAAAACACGTATGATTCCATCTATATGAAATTTTCAGACGAGGCAAATCCCTAGAAACAGAGTAGATTAGTGGTTGCCAGGGTCTGTGGGGGAGGGAGAAATGGCTAGTAACTTCCAGTAGGTATGGGGTTTCTTTTGGGGGTGATGAAAATGTGCCAGAATTGATTGTGGTGATGGTTACACAATTCTGTGAATATACTTAAAACCATTGAATTGTACACTTTAAATGGGTGAACTGTACGGTATGTGAATTAAATTTTAATAAGGCTGTTATAGAAAATATAACAACTTTGATAGTTTTATACATACGTGCAAATAATTTGATTCAAAATCATATACTGACCCTTTGGCAAGGACTTGCATGTAAGTGTTTATTTATTTATTGGAACAGTGGGTGAAAAGGTTAGACGTCCCACTTTGTCACTCATTCTTCCACCTCTTAATTTTGAGAGGCTTGAAGTTATACTGCTGGTATCCTCTGTAATTGCATGTGCTGACTCCATGAAGACCCTCAGTGACGTATACATCAAACGTAAATCAGCACTGATGAAACTTCATCCATACGAATTTGGCCTTCCTTTCCTCTCTTTACATTGTTTTTCTTCCACAGTTACTTCAGTTATCTTTTTCAGTCACTTCCCTATTTTTATCCATTCCTTCAAAATCTGTTTCAAACAGGTGTTAGAAATAGGCCTGTCAGTCTCTCTCTACTTCTTTCCCCTCTTCTCCTAACTAGCTTTGTGATCACAGGCAAGTTTCTTAAGCTCTGGGCCTGAGTTTCCAGCAAAGTGGGGAGGATACTCACACATCTGCCCACAAGCAGGAAGTTGAAGGTGATGCCTTGAGACTCCTTTTTGGTTCTTGAGGTTTAGCCTTCTGGCCATTACTGCAGAGGGGATCTTGTGTTCCTCTTGTTTCCTTCTCACGCCAGCCCTGTCTGTAGTGGCCCTTTGTGCTGTCTTGCTACTGTGATGAACATCTGCCCATTTCCTGTGTCTCAGCTCTTCCTTGGAGAGGCAAGTAAGGCATCTGAGCCAGAGTCTCACAACTATCCAGGCCCTGTTCTCGGGAAACCTGATAATATCGTCTAACGAAAATGCTCTCAATAATTGGGTTAGTTTACTGCATTTGCTTTTCTGGTTTTGCAAAGGGTACTCAGTTCTTAATTAGTAAAACTGATAGAAATAAGCAATTTCAATTCCTAATTACTAACCTGAATGGGCAGTGAAGCTAAAGGTTTTTAAGGTAGATTTAAGTAGTACTCAGTGCGAGTTAATTTTTCTTCTTTTTTCTTCTCACAGGTAATGGTAATTCAGGATTCGAAGGACAGAGTCGATATGTACCATCTTCTGGAATGTCTGCCAAGGAACTCTGTGAAAATGATGACTTAGCAACCAGTTTGGTTCTTGATCCCTATTTAGGTTTTCAAACACACAAAATGAATACTAGGTAATTTTAAGTCTTTATCCTGAGTGGAACAGATGATATCGTTGAACTTAAGAAAATAGATGGCTAATTTTACTTTCAGTCAAAATTTAAAATGACATTAAAGGAAAGGTTTTGCTGCAGGAGGATTTTCCATGTGTGAGCCAAGAAAAGCAACATAAGCTTCCATGAGTTGTCAGTTTTAATTCCGTGTTCTTATTTTATCTTGGGATACTTCTATTAAAATACAAAGTTGGAGAGGCATCTCCATATTATGTTTTAAATGTTGATGAGAATTAGCTGAAAGAAATATATGCATCCTGTAAAACCTTGAAAATGTGTATGATTTTTTTCTACCTAAATTAGGTTGCATCAGTTTTTTTCATGATTTTATTACAAACTTTTATTCTTTCAAATACTTTCCACTGTATAGAGGGAATTTTGCCATTATGTTTTATCTTTGAGACTCAGCTAGTCACTATAAGTTAGAGTGAATATTTTTAAAGACATGTGCTTATATTCAGTATACAGGCAAGAATATAGATGTGTAACCGCTTTATTGAGTATCAAATGCCATCTATATAAAATACTACATAGCTCTTGAAATCTGTCACCCTTTAAATTTCTTTATTCTAATTCTCTTAAACATCATCTCGCTCCCAAAAAGGCCTTTAGATAATTTCGTAATTAACTGCCACCAAGCACCAAATCAGAACTTTACAACTTTTTGTTACCTCTTAACTTCCATGGCAAAGGCTTTCGAGTCTGGTAGAAAAGCCTAACATCAGGGATTTAGAATGTGGAACAAGTTCTGGACCACTGTTCACTCTTACCGTAGCTGCAGTGTCAGTGACTGCCCTAGAGGGACTTGATCACCAGGGGGGTAGTCACCAGTAATTAATTGGGGGCAGGTGATTAGAGGAAAATCATGTGTCCGTTTTTTCCTATTTTAATTCCGTCCCTTGCTAGAATTAAAACAAGATAATTCATTTATCAATTATATTCTAAATCCAGAAAGAAGTAATTTAGGTTAAAACGTGCTTTTGGTATTTTCATGTAATTTCCTGTCATCATATATCTTTACTTACTAAAACAGAGTGAAAGTTGGAATGGACTTGAGAGATTATTTAAATAGTTCCCTGCCGTCAGAGGGGCATATACTTAAATTTTCTACACAGGCAAATGGATGGCTGTTCTCTGCAAAATCAGCAGAATTGGATGCCCTGGTGTCCAACTAAAAATCTAGTTTGCATTATTTTAAGCCCACATACCCCATTTCCCAGTGAACCCAAGAGACCCAGGGCTCATTCTCCTACTATTAGGGTCCTAATAGTATTTAACTCACCTGTTAGCCTTTTTTTTTCCGAGGTAAGAAATGTGATTCACTGTTTCACACAACAGTCTAGTGGCATTCAGAATGTTACACAAAGGCCCATAATTATGGCCTGGAGTCATCAGGAAACAGATTCTGTTCGTTATGCCTTGTATACTGAAACATGGAAGCAAATAAACCATTTTAAAAAGTTTTCCATCAAAATTACAACAAAAGTTGTAGCGGCTTGGGAAAGAACTCCATGTATTCAGAAGCCCCCATGCTTTGACTATTCCAGAGGATGAAGAGTTAACCTGTTATTGGGTTCTGCGACAGTAAATAACTCATGTTTTCTAAAAAGTCCTCCTTGACAACTGCTTCTTTTAATTTACATATGAGTCACTTGGGGAATCTTGTTAAGATGCAGGTTCTGATTGAATAACTGTGAGTTGGGGCCTGAGAGTCTCCATTTCTAACATGCTCCCAATTACACTTGGGAAGCAAGGTCCTAAACCGTCTAGCCTACTGAGCTTTGTCCCGATGTGATAAATGGATAGAAAGTTCCTTATCAGTCGTTTTCTAGGGCTCACTTTAAAACATGTAATCCTAAAATGTCAAGTTTAGGATTACCACACAGATACTGTTAAAACTTAAGACGTTACCATATCCAAGTACCCCTAAATTCATATTTTCCAGTGCAACATTCAGTCCTACTCAGACACTTCCTAAAATAGCCGTTCATGGTGTAGATAATGCTGCTGCTGCCTGGTTAGACTGCGCTGGCTTTGTAACAGTGTCGGCACTGAGGCCAGCGCGGCGGAGCAGTTGATGTTGCTGTGTCCGCAAGGTGTGCTCTCCGCCTTTCAGCAGAGGCGGTCACTCCAGAGGTAGTTTGACAGACTTTCGTAAGCTGACATTTGGGGAATGTACAGAATTTTTATTAATGAAGCTTGTTAATCTTAATGAAAGGTATGTACATTTTCATTTAATCTTAGTGGATTTATTTGAAAATTAGCACTTATAGTTCTTTATCTTCTGAGCAAGAATTTACCAGAATGTCACTTACACCATTTTCAAAGATATTGTATAGACAATAAGGAAAATCTATAGTGCTTTATTTGAATAACCATAAATATTTCTTAAATGATTAGCTTTTTGTGGACTTCTCTTTCTTTGGGGTACAAAAGAAGTGACTGGAGAACATGATTGGAGCTTTGGGTTTTAATTCTCCAAACTGTCCGTCTGTTACTTATATAAGTGGTCTCTTTGTTCTCATGTTTATACATCTGTGATTTGAACTTAGTTTCTCTTTTTTTATGCCCGCTTCCTCCTTTCTGCCTATTTCAGTTGTACCTTCAGGAATACTGTTCGGAAACAGTAGATATTTTAATTATTTGGCTATATTATGAATTGCTTATGTTTTTACCCTTAACATATCCCTGTATTTACTAAGAAGGCAGTCAGAGTTGTGGCATGAATGCCTAGAAAAAGCATAAACAAAATAGTAATTTCAGTTTATTGGGAAATGTTTCAATTTAGTTGACTTTTGTCAGTTATGAAACTTAAATTCTTCCTTTTAACCAGAGAATAGAGTTGTTAGTAATACCTCTAATTTTTTTTAAAAAGCTAGTGGAGAGATGAATGTAGCGAAGCAGGAATGGATGCTTTCAGTAATGCGCCCTCGTTCAGGCTGTGTGACCAGCGATTTCATGGTATCCTGAGGAGTTGGGGGACATCACATTGTAAAGAAATGGGAACAGTCCTCTCAGGGCACAGACTTCAGCCTGTGTAGTCCTTACTCATCCTTCCACTACTGTAACCATCTAATTTTTATTTTCCTTATTTATATATTTGATTATTCGTATCCACTGTTGAATATGAATTTATAAATCACTTTAAATGCCTCTTGAAAATCAAGTGCTTGACTAGAAAGCATAAAGAAATTTTTCGACCTTCTAACTTAAAATAATCAAGGGTAAAATGATGTTACGTGGGAAGGAAGGAGTTTTAGCTTCCTGGACTTTGTTATCATGCTAGACCGACCCGTGGCTTCATAAAGTTCTTGAATATCACAGCGTTTTAGGGATTTCTGCTACAACCAATATTGTAAGTCTGTTTAGAAATTACAAGTACAAATTATACAAATAGTTTTTTATTGTTGTTGTTTGTTTTTGCATTTATATAGCGCCTTTCCTTCGAGGAGCTCAAGGCATTTTTCAAAATCTGACAGTTTTTCTCACAACAACCCTGTGAGGTAGGTAGAGAGCATTACAAACAGTAATAAGATACAAACTAACCTGTTTCAGCCTTTATAAATGTTCTTTTATGTTAAGTAATTGGAGGTGTCAGCATAAACACTATTTTTAGAACATTTTGCAAACCTTTTAAAATAGTTTGGTCTTAGTAATAGCTATATTTAAAAAACCACTGTACTCCGTAACAGGGTAATTTTAAGAGAAATCATTCATCCAAAAATCAGGAGTCACTCCATGGGATTAGCTGAGCACTGATTGCAGGACTCAGCCAGGTATGTTTCTGGTTGCTGTTTATTTTCAGGTCAAGAAGGAATGAAGAGCTGTGGTCCTAGCATGACTCCTCCACTCGGCATCTACGAACTGTCAGTTCGCAGTTAATCTTTCTTCAAGGGGGAAATGTGTTCACGATGTTGACTCATGGTTTTATTTTATATCTTAAATATTTGAGCATTTTTCTCTCTCTTCCTCCCTCCTCCCCTTGCTCCCTTTTTTCTGTCCCCCCTCCTCTTTCCCCTCCCTCCAGTAGCTCTTGGTTGTACATGCTAATGGAAGGGCACGGTAGTGCAGCTAATACAAATCTGCAACTTTTCTTCATTGCCACAGTGGTCTCTTGGGTTTGGAAACAGAAAAACCAAATAGCAAGAAAACCTGGGAAGTCAGTCTCTGGAAAGAGTGGGGAACAGGTGTGTGGGAGTGTGAATTCATATGTTTTTTCCTGCCCCTTTTAATAGTAAATAATTGTAAATGACATATTTTTAAATTTCTTATACCAGCCATTGATCAGAGAGGTGTGGAAAGAGAAAAATAAATGTTTGGTTTATTTAAAGTAGCAAATGTTAAATATTAAGAGGGAAGAGGGGCACGTTGATGTGGAAATGCCGAATACCTGTTTCTCTTGCCTCCCCTGCCATCCCAGCCCAGCCCAGCCCACCCCCAGATACTCAGTTTGTTTCCACCCCTTTCACAGTGCTGTCAGGGTACCAGCCAGCGCTGTCTCTGGCCGAGCTCAGTGCTGGCGCGCAGCGGTAAATACAAGTCAGATCCTGTTCTCGTGACAGAGCGACACAAGAGGGCTCCCGTGGTTCAGATGAGAGTGGGGCCGACAACGGCCTGGGTAGCAGTCCCAGTGCTTCCAGCACTTAGCCCTCATCGGGCCTTATTTTCCTCATTTATGGAACAGGAGATCATTTTTAGATAATCTAAATTTTCTCCTAGCTTTAGGAGCCGTGGCGTAAGGATAGCTTTGTGCAATTTGTATGGGAGATTTAGAGTGATTGTGGTTAAGCAGAGGACAGAGCGTATTTTTCTATTCAGTCATAGAAAATTACTTGAATTTTTTCTAAGGTCCTCAGTGCCTTTTGCTCTGGCCCTAATAGTCTTAACAATCTTATGTTATTAAATAATTTTTATTTCCCCGCAGTTTTGTTACAATGGGATCTGACTGGAACAGTCAGCCAGGTGATTTTGATGTCCTTCTATAGGGTTATCGAAAGCAACTGCCTCTTCCCCTTCCCATCTGCACCCAGACCATTTTCTTCCTCCTTTGCCTCACTATCATTTCACGCCTATAGCAGCCAACTGTGACAGTAAGTTTTGACAGTAAATTACATTTTAAGTAAAGTAGAGGTTCTTGCCTAGTGGGCAACAAGGGACAGTTTTGGGGGTTTGTGTTTGAGGCAGTAGAAGGCAGGAAAGCAGAAATAAAAGTCACAGGATATGTGGAAGGCAGAATATTATTAACTCAAAAGTTGATTATTTTGTGTTGGTTTTAGCATGTAAATTGTTTGGCATCATGAACAAAGAGTAAACAAAAGGATAGCTGAAAGGTATTTTTAGATAGGGAGGAAGTTTCAGGAAGCGGAGAGCACACATGAAACCTGTCAGGAATAGCCAGTGTCCATTCCACGTCTGTAACTTATTTTCTGGCATGTTCTTAAGATCTTCAGGTGAACTTAGTCCTGACTCTTGCTCTCTAATGTGTCAAGCCATGCATTTATTTTACAAGTGTCACCGTTGGTCAGTCCCACGTTGAACATGTAAAGATTGCTTGGCTCCTGTCGTTTGTAGCCCCGTCCATCACTTAACATCATGGATTATTCATCGTATTTGCTCAAAGTGAACTACTGCTTTTCTGTTTACTGCGTAAAACTCCGGTTATCTGTTTCCCATCACTTTGTATTGCCTGGAGTGGTGTGCCTTAGCTAACAGCTGCTTGGTGGTCTTATCTGTCCTTCATTTGCAAATAACCCCGTGGTGTAGGGTTGCAGCCAGAAGGATTTAGACTGGGTTTCTTAGAGAAACCCAGTCTTGACGAAATCACTTAATGATGGCTGCAAGTAAGTAGTTTAATATTATAACTGTATGGAAGTTTGGATACTTTCACAGTTCTGCAAATCTTTATGTTAGAGGTTCTCTGATACCATAGTCTGACAGCCTAATTAAAGACATTCGGAATTGTCTAAAGGACTTCCACTCGTCTGTCTGTGAGGGCTGGTGTGCTAACTGATTGAAACGGGAAATAAAGCAGTGCATTGTCCGTTTCTTCATGTGATGTCTCTAGAACTCCTTCAGATTGTTCTACTTAGTAGTTGTAAGAGCTTACTGAAACTGGAGTCTGCAGCTAGTAAGTTCCTGGAGGTGTCAGCATGCTCACACATCTGAAGACCTCTAGAGATCCCGCCTAGTAAATTGTATTACTGTCCTGTTCCTCATGTCTCCCCTCTTCCTTGTTCTAGAACTCTCCTTTACTGTTGCTCGCCAGCTGACTCCCTCAGCTCCTATCATCTCTGAATCAAGCCTTAAGATCCTCTGCTTAGAATTTCTCTCACTTTGCCTTCCTTCTTTTGATTCCTTCCTGCCGATAGTAATATTCTGCTTTTTCTTTAGAAATCTAAATTCACCACTTTCCTCATTGCCCATATCAAAGTCAACTCCAAACCGCCCCCTTCCCAAACAAACCTTACACCTTAGTTATAATTTCCATACTTTTAAAGTGCTACAGCAGTGTTGTTTGTACCACATGAACATGCATTTGCATATTGATGCCTTGCTTATCTGTTTGGTGCATGAATATGTCTTTCGGTCCCAGCAAAATTTTACCTTCAAGAACAGTAGCCATGTCTTCTAGCTTATATTTTCCACCACAGCACATGTGTACACAGCACCTAATAAATAAGCCTTGGTGAAATATCGTGGCTTAAAATCTTACTGAAATGTGATGAATACCTTTGTGATAGCTTATCTGGAAAACAAAATACTGCTTGAATGCTTCCTTCGCTGGAGTCTATGCTAGATGTTACCTCAGTTTAGAATTCTCAGGTGTCTGCGATGTGCAGTTTTAGATGCTAGAGCAAGATTCATAGTTCAAATAGTTTTTCTCCTGAGACACTAATATTTTTTCCTTAATGTATTTCATTTGAAGAACAGTCTGTAATTCCTTGTTTTGTTGGATGTTAATTTAAAAAAAACCAAACCTTATTTTGGAAAGTAGACCAAAAGAAATCGACATGAGAAGAAATTTTGGAATTAAGACCCAAGTACCTTTAATCATATTACATGTTTTATTGAGAACATAGCTTTAAAATGAGTACAACTTAAGTTTTACTTGGGCCATGATTGTATCATGTGTTAATATGTGCATAGCCATGTGATATTCTATAGTCATTATAGCTGATTTTACATGGAAGCCTTCTAAAATTCTACCCCCACAGTTTTTCCTTCCATCACCACCACAACAGTATCACCGCTAGAGTTGTACTTTTGCACACTTTTTGTTCTCTGAATGCAGTTATCAAAGATTAATTTGACATGGATGTTGGAACATCAAGGTGTGTTTCAAGACCTGTTGGGATGCTTAGTGTGGGGTTCTTCTAACTGTGTACATAGAGGCTGTTTTTGTTTACGGCATGATTTTGTCTGCTTCCTCCTTCTTCTGAAGCTTATTGCCTTGCACTCTTCTGGCTTGATTCTGCATGTTTTAAAAAATTCTTGTCATTCTAACTCAATTAGATGAGCTCTATTCTAGATCTGTTGTTTGGTACCTCCCAAAGTAGGTGACTAGTTATAAAAGCCTGAATCAGACAGCTTTCATTTGAATCACCTGGTCACCTCTCAGTTAATGAGCTAACTGAAATAAAAATATTAAAGTATAGTTTGAAGAAAGAGAAATTATATCTCCTGGTGATCAATATTACTTTAGTAATAATTATCAAGATTACTTATTATTACTCTTTTGTTAGGTCTGGCTGTTTTTAGGTTACTTTTTTCTCAAGATCTCTTAAGCAATGGCCCAAGGATGATGGAAGATAACTAAAGTTATTGTTCTGATTTCTTTCAGATTTCGGCCTATTAAAGGAAGACAAGAAGAACTAAAGGAAGTAATTGAACGTTTCAAGAAAGATGAGCACTTGGAGAAAGCCTTCAAATGTCTGACTTCAGGAGAGTGGGCACGGCACTATTTTCTCAACAAGAACAAAATGCAGGAGAAATTATTCAAGGAACATGTGAGTTTATTAACCAAATTAATACCATTTATCTGTTTGGATAAGAGTAAAGGAAACTAAAGCCTAAATTTTAGGGAACACTGAAATTTTAAATCCAATTTTCATAAAACTAATCAATATGAAGACCTAATAACACATCAGATAATTTGTATGACTATCCATAGAGAAAACTCTGTCATCTAGAAGGGAAACTTACTGTGAACTTTTAGAGTAACATAGCCAAGTCACCAGGTACACAAGTGTGGGAAATTTTAAAATAACAAAATTTGTTACTTAATCTTAAATTTTTTCATTGTTGGTGGTGGTTTGCTTTTATAATTCTGAGGAAGTCTAGCAAGATAAATAATGTAAAGTAGGTATCAATTTTTTTTTCTGTTTTAGGTATTTATTTACTTGCGAATGTTTGCAACCGACAGTGGATTTGAAATATTGCCTTGTAATAGATATTCATCAGAACAAAATGGAGCCAAAATTGTTGCAACAAAAGAGTGGTAACTATTATACTAGTATAAACCCGTAAAGTAATTTTGTTTAAAGTTCTCTCTTAAATTACTGTTCATGTGCTAAGAAAGTTGTAGGAAGGAATAAGGCCAGAGCTTACCCTAAAGGAGCCAGTGCAGTGCCAGTGCCTCAGCCCAGTGACTGGGGTCGGGACAGTGAAATTAGAAGTCTGAGTTGGGGACTTCCCTGGTGGTCCAGTGGTTAAGACTTTGCCTTCCAACGCAGGGGGTGCGTGTTCGATCCCTGGTCGGGGGGCTAAGATCCCACCTGCCTCGGGGCCAAAATACCAAACATAAAACAGAAGCAGTATTGCAACAAATTCAATAAAGACTTAAAAAAAATTTTTTTTATAAAAACAAAAGAAGAAGTCTGAGTTGAACCAGATCCTATCTCTAAGCCAGAATGCTTTGTGTTTTCCTTTCATTGAGTCTGGATGCCTGCTCAAGGACCACTGAAAGGTTAGGGATGCCGGGGCTGACCTGGCTTCCAGAGTCAGTCTTTTACTGGCCTATAAGAAAGGTTACGTAGGAATTTTGTGCGTAGAAGCTTCCTAGCACAATGCCTGCTTCAAGATATATATGTGTGCCAGCTTAAGTAAAAGTAGTGAAGTTGAGCCCAGCTAGGAGGGATAAAAGCCATACATGAAAGAGAGAATATGTGATTATATCTTTCCTCTAATGCCTGTTCCCTGCCTTATCTCCCAGAAGAAACATGTAGCCCCTCTCTTACACCACCCCCAGTATTTTTTATAGCAAAAATTTTAGGGTCAGGTACCTGAAAATGGAATGGAAAAGAGCCTTCCTCCTGGGCTTCTTGCGTGGGTGTGTGTACGTGAGTGAGTGTATCTGTTTGCTCTGGGACGGAATCCAGCCTGCTCATCGGCTCCTGTGGCTCCGTGTTGCACATGGCTGTGGAGGTTTGAGGTCTTGGGTTCTAGAGCTGCACCGTCCAGTACCATGGCCACCAGCCATAGGTGGCTGTTGAACCCTTGAAATGTGGCTAGTCTGAATTGAGAAGTGCTACAAATGTGATGTACATGTGAGATTTTATATTAAATTGTAAATATTTTTCATTCATATTTCATACTGATTACCTGCTGAAATAGTATTTGGGTTATATTGCGTTAAAATATGTTACTGAAAGTACTTTCACCTGTTTTTCCTTCCTTAATGTGGCTGCTAGAACACTGACGATTGCTTGTTTGGCTTGCATTACATTTGCTGTCGCCGCTCTACAGGGCGGCGTCCCAGTTCTGGGTTCTCCTGACCCTCCTGCTGCTTGTCTCTGTCTCCTTCTCCAGTGTCAGCAAGTTGAATGCAGTGCGGCGGGTCTTTGAGTCCTTTCTGCCTGCAAAGCACTATGCTGGGTCCAGTAGGGGATTCAGAGGTGTAGGTAGCACGATTCCTAGTGGACTTTCTAGTCTCTGGTAGGGGTAAGGCAGCTAGCTGCACAAGTAACTGTGCACAAGGCTGTGGGGCTTCCAGGGAGAAGGAGATGACATCCAGGTGAGGATCCAAGTGAGTCAGCTAAAACATGCACAGCTAAGTCTTCTTGATTCCTGGTATTTATTGGACAGGCTTATTTTATTAAAAGAAGCCTTACGATTTATAATTACTAGTAATTTTTAACATCACATATTTTAAATAGGAAACGAAATGACAAAATAGAATTACTGGTGGGTTGTATTGCCGAACTTTCAGAAATTGAGGAGAACATGCTACTTAGACATGGAGAAAACGACTTCAGTGTCATGTATTCCACAAGGAAAAACTGTGCTCAGCTCTGGCTTGGTCCTGCTGCATTTATAAACCATGGTAAGCTCTGTTTCTAAGGTGTTAGCTCTAGTGTTGGGTAGCACTGCTAAAACTTAGAATGACCTTATCTTTCTTTAAAGGAGGGTTGGAAATAGAAATTCTTCTTTTTGCATAAACGTATTAAAATAAACATTCCTGTAGTTTAACTTAAGACCTGAAACTTCTATCAAAAGTTGGTAAAATTATGTGGAAAGCTTATTTCAGATTTCTGTAATTGTTCGTGTTTCAGATCTTATCTACAGTTAATTGACTTTATCTTTTGGACATTTTTCAGATTGCAGACCTAACTGTAAGGTAAGCATAAAAAAATATTTTATCTCAAGTATTTTGTTTTTGCTTCAGGTATGAGTTTCTTAATGAGTTGATTTTATTTCAGTTTGTGTCAACTGGTCGAGATACAGCGTGTGTGAAGGCCCTAAGAGATATTGAACCTGGAGAAGAAATTTCTTGTTATTATGGAGATGGGTTTTTTGGAGAAAATAATGAGTTCTGCGAGTGTTACACTTGTGAAAGGTAAAGTATTAAGTAAGATATTCGGCTCTTGCATTCTTTTAACCACCTGATGATTATGAGCATGAACTCACGTTATCTTCTCATCCTTTCAATGATAAGGGATAGTCTTTTATGTTCTACAGCATTGCACCCAGTACAGCATGCATAAGCAAGACCAAAGAGTACAGAACTATTTAGGGGCCCCAGCGCCTGGCCCTTTAAAATGTTAAAATCATTACCAGCAGTTATCATTATGAGTGAATCAGAATGCAAATATGCTTAAAGAGAGAATGGGAAATACCTTACACACACACGCACACGCACACACACACACGGTGCCAGGGTGGGGTTGCTCCGAAAATGGCCAATGAAGTTCACCGCTGCTAATCACGTAAAAACCCTGAGGTTGTCTTGGGTACTACCAAGCTGTGTCTTCTGGAATTGTTATGTTTTGATGCACGTGCTCTTAATAATTTCTAAGTTCAGTTACTTGGTGAAGAGCTTCTTTTTGTGACCCATCAAGATTCTGGAGTCCTTGTAGAAATCCCCCAAATCTGACTTAGCAGGACTCCTTGTCCACACTGCTCGTCTCCTTGTGGCGACTTCTGCGTGTCTGAGCTCAGAGGCAGCTTCACAAGCTTGTCCGGGCCAGTGCTGCAGGAAGGCCCCCATGCTGGCATAGGCCACACAGGGAGCACGCCTGGATTTGGTTTTTTGGTTATTGTTCTTGTTTTTTTAATTGAAGTATAGTTGATTTACAAGATCCTGTTAGTTTCAGGTGTACAGCACAGCGATTCGGTTATACGTGTATATATGTATATATTCTTCTTCAGATGAGCACACCTGGATTTGTTGAGCCCATTTTACGTGCTGTACTGGGTGCTTTACTCACCCTGACTCATTCAGTCCTCACAGCTGTCCTGGGAGAGAGCTGGTAGTGTGGCCACACTGCAGGTGCAGAAGTCCAAGTCAGCCTGACCTCAGAGCCTTTTACGCATGGAAGCAAAGATAGGCGGTGGTACTACTTCTCCACCAGCCAGCCGGCCTCGGGAGAAATGCTGATTCCCCAGAGCCCACGTTTCCCTTCAGGGAAGCCAGCGGTTTCCCCTGTGTTGTGAGAGAGCAGAGGCATGGAGTCGTGGTACAACCCCAGCTGTTTCTCTCCCAGCTCTGGGATCTTTGCCATGAAGGGAGGGCAGAAAACCTATTCCTGAGGCTGCTGCGTTTTTGCCCCTTTTGCAAGGAGGGAGTGGGAACGCAGGGGGATAAAACTTATCTTTTTCTACATTAAAAAAATGGTTCAAAAAAAAAGGTTCAAACATTGGTTAAGTCTTAGACCAGTCCACAAAAAGACCCTTTGATCCATGAAGTAGTTTAATTACAGTTGAATAATGCTTTAAAACCATCTTAAAGAGATAACATAGTATAACGGTGATGTGCGTGAGATCTGGCGTCAGACTCCCTAAGTTGGAATCCTGTGACTCTGCACTTCATTAGCTGTGTGATCTCGGGCAACTTAGCTGCTTTTGTGCCTTAATTACCCCATCTGTAAAATGGGGATAACATTAGAAACTATCTCACAGGGTTGCTGTGAGGATTAAATTTATCTCACGAAAAGTATGTAAAACAGCACACAGTTGATATTCAGATGTTAGCTATAAACTTATTTTGTGGTTTCTGGTTATTCTCCCATTAGAATGCAAGTTCCACGAAGGCAGAGATTTTTATCTTTTTCATTTACTGCTGTACTCCCAGCGTGCAGAACAGTACCTGACATATAGTAGGTGCTTGGTAAACATTTGGTGAATGAATGAATGGAGTAAGTAATATGCTAAATATGCTTTTGGAGGCTGTCCTGAAAAATGTGACCACATACACAGGATTCCAAACCACCCCTGAAACAGCTCTTTGCCTAGTTTAGAACCCCACGTGTCATCATGTTCCTTGGGCCGATTAGTTCTCTTCCAGGAGACTGTTTCTCACTGGTCGGAAGGGCTATCCTGCCTACTCCACAGGGTTAGTGTGAGGAATAAATGGAAACAGGTGCAAATCCTTTTTACATGGAAAGACCTCATACAGAGCCGTAGGCTCAGCTATTGTCAGACTATTTGGGGAGTTTGATTTAAAGGTTGGCGGGGAATATTCTTGAAATTCTCAGGAACACCAGATTGTTTCTGCCTTTCCAGAAATTAGGCGAGAGGATGAGACCAAAGGAACTCATTCAATTATTCATCATATAGTAACTGAATAGTTAGTTACTTTATGTTAGGCCTCATGCAGGCACAGTAAACAAGACTAGCACAGCGCCAGCCGTGAGGGCAGTGCCACGAAAGGGACGCACGCACAGTGTGCTAGTTGCTGAAGGGTGAAAAGAGGTGGCCCAGTGAAGGAAGGAGAGTGGACAGAGGGTTTACAGAGGTGCTGACGTCGTGGGTACAGTGTCCAGGATACATTTGATGTGCGCTTCTGGGAAATAACCATCCTAACAAAATAGTAATTGTAATACTTTCATAAGTAAGTACTGCAAATTTCACTCTAGAAAATTTGAGAAATGAAATCTAATGAGGGACCGAAGAATAGGAAGGACCAAATTGTTTTAAAGCTTACATGAAAGTATGTCTGATGATAGCCAAGAAAAAATTCCTAAAGTATAGTTAGGGGCAGTTGGCCTTAACAGATATTAAAAATTTACTGTGAAACAATTGTGATCAAAACTTGATGATACTGGCTGATGTGGACAAACAAGAGGACATGAGCAGACTCTTGAAATAGAGCCGAGTGTGTATGAAGTCTTAATACCACGTATGGGGAAACGATGATTTCTTGAATAAATGATAGTGACATAATTCATTGTGCGCCTGGAAGAAAACCAAGCTCAACTCCCATCTCACACCATATACAAGATAAATTCCAGATGGATTAAAATTTTAAATTTAAAAAGGTAATGTAAGATGATCAGAAAAAAAATTAGGAGAATGTATACGTCTACCCTTGGGGTAGTAGAAATCTTCTGAAAGAAGTTAAGACAAGAAATGGTGAATATGAAAATTTTTGAATAGCTAGCTGAAAGCAAAAGTCAGATTAATGACAAACTGAAGGGGGAAAAATGTACATATGCGGCAGAGTTAATATCCCAAGGACAAAAAGCTCCTATAAGCTCATTTAAAAAAAAGACAGACTTCCACTAGAGAAAAGAGAGGTAGGGAAGATGCTACACAGAAAATGATGGCCAGAAACAGCGGAAACAATAACTAGGTACCCGTTTTCACTATCAAATTGGCAAAATTTAGAAGTATACTCTGTGCTGTGAGGATGTGGAGAAACAGGCACTTACACAATGTCACTAGGGCTGTAAATTGCTGTAACCTTTTGGGAAAGTAATCTGGCAATATTTGTTCAAAATCATCACACCCTTTTGTCTGGCAGTCAGTTCCATATGGAAGAATCTATCCTATGGAAGTAGGAGCATTAGTTAGTAAGGATTTGGTTTCAAAGCAAGGTAGCAGCAGCGTTTGTGGTGGCAAGCAAAAACCAAAAACCTACAAGTTTCAGTAATCACCAGTAGTGCTTGAATAGATTATGGAATGTTTAGTCTGTGTAAAAGGTACAACTTTCAAAACATGTTCAGTTCGGATTTACTTGTGCATGATGTAATAAGAAAGCTGGGGGATAAAAAAGAAAGCAAGCTGGTTGCTGAGTAAGATGTATGGTATTATCCTCTTTGGGTTTTGTTTGCTTAGGAAGAAACAACAATGTGAATAGGTGTGTAGCTCATGGCAAAGGAGCAGAAGATGAGGTGCTGGCAGATGGTTAGCACTGGCGCGGCGGTGGGGGGGGGGTGGCGGGGGGCTCTGGGGATGGAGGCTGGCTGGGGAGCACTATTGACTTCCTCTTTATGGAGACAGAGCCTAAGATTGTCTCACCTGTTGCAGCAAACACAAGCATGTGTTACTGTCATAAGTTAAAAAGAAGAAGTAAAGGAAGTAGAGAAACAGATGAATGGGAAAGTTTTACTTTAAAAAAAAAAATTTCCAGATAATTCCACCATGATCATTTATTTTGTATTTAAGTATGGCCCATCTTTCCAGAAATGTTACAAGTTACGGTAAAAAGGCACAGAATATCTGAAAAAAATTTATTAATTCATTAATCCACCTGAAATGAAACAGCCTTTAGGATTTACGCATTTACTTTCTGAATATACTTTATGGTGGAGTGGAGTGTAATTGTCGGCCTGCCGTGGTGAAGGTTACCTAGAGGCTTTTACAGTGATTTCTAATGCACCTTTTGAAAAAAGAATTGAGGCAGTCCCACAATATGTTTGTTGTTTTTACAAAAGCATTAATAAAAGTAGAATTCCAAATCCATTCTAGGAAGGCGAAGAAGGCAAGAATGCTCACCTTAGTCACCAAACATAGTCTCTGCATTCAGACTAGGTCTGTGCTCCTCCCTAGCGTTAAGAGGTTTTAAGAGGGAGAGAGAGAAAATAAAATTTTTGTTCTCCCTTAGCAAAAGGTGAAATACTCAGATTCCTTGAAGGAGAAAAGTTATTTTCTCCTCATCTAAATCCTGAAAGAAATAAATCACATGGGATCTTTTGGAGGGCAGTATTGCTTTCATAATGGGAAGTGTTCACAATTTTGCCTCAAGTTCAGAAGCTGTTATTATATGGCTTTTCTTTAACAAGCTAAGGCCAGTGAAAGGCAAGTCAGTGAAGGCAGTTTTGGCCAAAGAGATTTTTATCATTTTTTAAATGCAATATGTAGTGCTTAATTTTTTTAACCTCATTAATTTATATTTTATTTATTCTTTTGAGCAGAGCGAGTAGAAATTTACCTTTATAACACTGAATAAAGCAAAGATTTGCAAAGCTAGGTTCATTAAGGAAGTTTAGGAGGACTTCTTATTAAGCACCCACTTCATTAGAATTTATATAAATATAATATAATTAAAGCAGGTTACAAATCATTCTTAGCCAGTGGTAAAAGCAAGTCTTTTCATGTCCTTTACTTAGTAACATTTTGTTAATTATGTTCATTCAGTAACTTTAAAGGAGGAATTTAACAGTTTTCATTATTCCAGAAGTGAGATTTTCACTAAGATAGCCTAGCCTTCTTATACAGAATTTCAGTTAGTATTTGTTTGTATCTAACATTAGCTTCTAAGTAATGACTTAATTTATGGAAATTCTCTGGTTCCTCTTTTAATTCCGTAATTCTCAATATTCAGTAACGTAGTGTTAAATTATGCAGAACAAAGCTGGGGTATAATTAACAGGTGGGTTATTTCAGTTACAGTTTAGACCTAATCATTGTACCAGTCGGTTTTGAAATTGAAATTTTATTTATTTATATTTACCTACACTTGAAATTCTACAGGGTCCAACCAATAGCTTCTCATGGGCAATTAACAATTGATTGACAGTAGTCATAACAAATTGTTTTAAGTCTGGGGCTTTTTTGCATTAATTTTATATATGTATGTATTTTGAGAGTCCTAGGCTTAGTGGCTTTCCAGTGGCGATTAGGGCCTCGTCAGTTCATCACACCTGCTGATCTGATGTGGCCAAGCGCGCTCAGCAACCAGGCTTACGTCAGTGAGAATGCTGTTTGTGTAACCTGTGCTGTTTCTCTTTCAGACGGGGAACTGGTGCTTTTAAATCCAGAGTGGGACTGCCTGCGCCTGCTCCTGTTATCAATAGCAAATATGGACTCAGAGAAACAGATAAACGTTTAAATAGGCTTAAAAAGTTAGGTGACAGCAGCAAAAATTCAGACAGTCAATCTGTCAGCTCTAACACTGATGCAGATACCACTCAGGAAAAAAACAATGCAAGTAAGTAAGGGAGATTTGATAAGCATATCTTTTTTTTTTTTTTTAAGTATTTTCACATAGTTTGCTTTCTAAAGCATGCTCTAATAGTTTTGATCTTTTAAACATTGAGAGAAACTCTGGGATTCATGCACTTCACCAGCACTGCAAGGTTCTAGAAGTGATTCGAGCACAAAAGCAGTCTGTATCATGCCTCCAGATTTAATATGGTACTGAATTGTCTGCTTTTCTTGAATACTGGGTAACTGGATATTAAATTCTCCATCGTGTGTTCCAGGGTCATCATATGTTTGACAGAAAGCTTTTCAAGGTGTTAGTTTCTCTGTAATATTGTTAGGTCCGCAAAAAGACAGAGGACGGGGTGGCGTCACACAGGCACATACGTGTTCTGCGCCTGGCCAGTCTGTTAGGATGAATGATGGACCTGGGGAATTCATAGCTTCTGGCCTCAAGGCTTCCACCCTTTTACTGCTTGCTTGCCGTTTTCAAAATGAACTGACCCAATTCACCAAACCACCAGTTACCAGACTCAGAATTGTGATAGAGGAGCAATTTGAATGTCATTATACTATGACGTGTTGTAATAGCCACTCGACCGAAAGTAGCAAGAGAGGTGAAAAGGAGAAAGAGACAAGCTTTAAGATACCAGTTGTGTGGGGGGGCAAGACCTGATGGAAACTGGAAAAAGAGAATGAAGAATAAAGAGAAAAGAAAGAGAAGAAATCCTAAGTGAGCACAAGAAAACACATCACGTTTGTGGAGCCTTGAAGTCCTGGAACCATCCTGATTGCTACTGTTTTTCATCTGGGTAACACCAGTTTTCTCTAGTTGCCGCTAAAGCAGTAGGCTCCTTAGTCTGACTTGTCTCTGATAGGAATAAAGTTAAAAGTTTTAACTTGATAGTCCCCAAAGTATGCCTGTTTTGGCACTATAAATGTCCATACATACTTCTTAGCAGTAAGTACCGTCTGAGGTCTGATTATTTTAGGCTCTTCTCCCTGTCTTCAGATGTTTTCAGCCCAACTCTGGGTACTCCTCTCCACTACAGAAAATCCCAAAGAAAAGGGAAGGTGTCTCCTGTGATGGTGAATGTCACTGCCGTGAATCCTGACTCTACCTACTGCTGGGAGTCAGAGGCCAGGGGTAACCTCTGCCGTGGAAAAGCGATACTGCATTCCTATTCCAGTCCTTAACGTCCAAAGTCAACAAAGAAGAGCAGTTAGTTCGTCATTCACTGTTGATTGTTGGTTTTAATAATAAACGCAGCATAATCAACATTTTGTTTTCTGAGTCTGGTTCCTTGGTGAAACTGGCGACTTGTGAATCCCATTTTATAAATGTCTACATAAAAACACTTAGGAGTGTGCTGCCAGCCACATGTGGAGATGGCCACGACACTGTCCACATGGCTCTGTGACATTCGTGCGGGTGTTTTGTGTTCTTATGCGTTAACCATATACTGATATGTAGATACTGAACTCAGTACACCACTTAGTTTAAAAAATCAAAACAGGAAAAAATTTTGGAAGGTGTTGAGTGTTCTATTATGTGACCATCTATGGGATATTTATTAATAAACCAAATACATGTTCAAAGCCTGCTAGTTGTTAAAAAGAGATAGAAAAGTGTATGAGACTTGGGCCCCTCCCTTGGGGAGTTTATGCCTGAGCTCCAGGATGGGACGAGTACATGGTAACTGTGCAGAGCAGGCTGTACATGCCACTTCCTAAAGGCTAGAGGGAACAGGTGATCCCTTTGAGCTGTAGTCTCAGCATTACAGAGTAGAAATATAGCACTTTACCGTGACTGCTTATATTAGGGTGCTTATTTTATTCAGATTACTTCTCTGCAGAATGATTGTCTTGAGTAATTCAAGGGTTGGCATAAGTAGCTTTGAGGGTCATGTGACAGTTGCTAGGCGTGGCTCAGGGCTCTGAAGGAGCTCGAGGTTTACTCCAGTGGTCTCTGAGAACATTGTGCACTAAGTATGTTCATAGCAGTGTTTTCTCGGGCTCTTACATGTGTTCTTTTAGGCTGTATTTCTTTTGCTGTTTGTGTCTTGACCAAACCCTTCTACCTGTTTGAAAGAAAAGACTTTTTGAGACTGCAGTGGATGCAAGGCCAGAGGTTCCCAAGCCTTTCTCCCAAGGGGCGTGGGCATACACCTTGTGTATAGGTTCCGAGTACCCATCTTATCCTGCAGTTTGGTTAGAATTTAGCAGCTGACAGCTAGAGAGGAACTGCTTTCTTTGAACAGCGTGTTTGTTCTTTTTAAAGAAACGTTTCTGCCTAGTTGGAAGAAAAAATTATTTCTTCCTTCCATGCAGGTCCTTTTTTGGAAGGTGTCTCAAGAACCACAACTTGACTGTTTGCTTTAGCATCCAGAGAGGAGACAAGCAATCCATTTTCACAGATTCAGTCCACAGACCTGAATTATAATGCCATTACTGGAAGAGTCGGGTTTTTTAGGCCTCTTGTGCCTCAGTGGCTAGGCCACCCCCATAGTGCTGCGTCCTGGACGTGAGTCACTGAAAATGCCACGAGTTGGTGCAAGTCCCAGAGGACTGCCACCTGTGGAATAGGTTCACTCAGCTGGACCAAGGAGCGCCTGTCCTGGAGACAGTGGGCTGGGCCACCACCTGTCACTGTCTCGCCCGCCACGGACATCACTGGTTGGTCTGAACACTTTTCTGCTGAGCCTGCAGGCTGCTTCAGAATCCTTTCCAACACCCTTTTCCAGCCATTCATTCCTGTGTTGGTTGCATGAGGTGGAGCCTGCTTCTTGTGCCTGACAAACTCCTTGAACTGAAGTCTTTAAAATCCTATTGAGGGTTTTTTGGATCCTCATGTTCGGAACATGCCAAGCTGTGTGTGGCCCTCGTGTTCCCTTGGCTCCACCATGTGCGTTTCTGGGGCTTGTCCAGTGCGGAGCATGGGTGCAGCCCGAGCGTTCTGGAAGCTTTGATGTCGTTTTGCTGCTCCTGTGTCTGGCTGTCATTCTCGAAGCCCACACAGAGCTGCCTTGTGATTTTGAGGACACCCTGAGGGAACCGCGATGGGTCCTTTCGCAGGAGTTGGGACCGGCCCCGTAATGGCTCTGTGGCGTCCCTTAGAGGCCGTGTGACGGTGTGGTGAAAAGCTTGAGATCTGGAGCCACACACCTCAGTGCAAGTCCCATCTCTGCCGCTGACCGGATGGACGCTCTTAGGCCCGCTAGCCCACCTGAACTTGGTTTTCACTTAGTGTGATAGCTCTTACTTCAAAGAATGCTTATTATGATTGAGATCATACTAATTTGGCCATTTGGCACTGTACCTAGTATATACTAATTGCTAAGAATGTGTATCTTCACCTGAAATTACTGTCTAGGTTTATGCATTTGGGATTTGTCCCAGCCATGAGGGAAGAGAGCCACACATGGTGTGTTAGTGCCAAAGCCAGGGGAGCCATGACCGTGCCTTCCCTCCATGTGTCAGGATCCTCAGTCTCTTGATAGACTTTTCTTAGTTTGCCATTGTGACCACCATCTCTCCCTCAGCCTACTGTTGCTGGCACTCACCCCCATCCCCCCGCGATAGCGTAGCAGCGCCTTCGTGGCACAGTGAAGAGCCCTGGGTGCTTAGTCACGTTGCTCACATTTCTCTTACCCAGCCGGGCTGTGCCTTTTCTGCCCTTTGACTTGAGCACGCCTTTTAGCTGGGCTTTTGTTGAGATAATGCCTTTCAAACAAAATGAGAATACATTGATAAATACATAAATATGTAAGTGAAGTCTCTCTATTGAAATAATACGTAGCATCAAATTCAGTGTCTCTTGTGCTCTTTAAAACACACACTGAAGTGCTTTGTCAGTGGTTCACTGCAGTCAGCTAACAATGAACCTCTCGGAAGGAGGGGTGGAAGGGGGAGAGCCCAGATTCAGAATCACCATAAGTGAGATTCATCCAATGATTAAAAGTCAGTGCCCGAGTGAGGAGAATCTCAGGTGCCATGAAGAGTCATAGGAAGGGTAACCTGTCATGTGTAGAGTCATGAAAGGCTTCCTGAGAGAAGTGTTTGCTGAGCTGAGTCTTAAAAGGGGAGGAGAAGTTGGCCAAGTGAAACGTGCTCAAAGCAGAGGGAACGTCACAAATGAAGGTGTGGGCACGAGTGTAGGATTTGCATCACTAAAGTTCTCCAAGGCTGGAGTAGAAGGTGGGAAGGAGGGATGTGAGCATAATTTCAAATTTTGGACTTTATTCTTAGGTATTAGGTTATTGGCAGGTTTAAAGCCCAGAAGTGACGTGGCGTACTAGGAGAATCATCTGGGCTGCGTGGTGGGGGATGGAATGTCGGGAAAGCAGTAGGGAGGCAAGGAAAGGCGGGAGCTAGTGCCAGAGTCAAGGCAGGAAATGGTGGCATCAGGAATGGAGAGAAGGAGGGGGTTCCAGCGACACTGCAGGAGTGGACTCCACAGGAATGGTGGCTGGTTGGTGAGAGTTAGCGAAAGCAGGCGTCAAGGATGACCTCCCAGTGTCTGCTTGGGCAGCTGGCTGGGTGGTGGTGTCATTGACCAAGGTGGAGAACTTAGGCTTGGTGGTGAGTTCCCTTTGGGCATGTTGACTTGTGAGGGGCTCATGAGACAATCTTAGCGGGCAATCAAGGTCCCAGTGGACCTTCGGTGATGCGGATCTGTAATTAAGGCGAGAATCAGGCTAGAGACCGTGGTTTGGGAACTGCCAGCATATCGATGGTGATAGCCGTGGAGGAGTGGCTGCTTATCGCCTGGAGGCTGAGTAGAGTTTTCAAGGGGCCTAGGATAGCAGAGACCTGAGGAGTGCGGTCCACCGGGCAGATGGAGGAAGAGTGCCCGGGACACAGAGGGAAGGCCAGGAGAGTGTGCTCTCGCAAGCAGCCAAGGAGAGAGGGGTTTCAGGAAGAATAATGGTTAGCAGCGTCACATTCTGCAGAGAAGGAAAAAAACGGTACGGGCTGAAAGGGTCCGCTGGATTTCATGACAAGGAGACTGTGAGGGAGACTGGCAAAGGCGCTGTTTAGGAGGACGGGTTGGATCCAAATTGCAGGGGGATTGCAGTCAAGGATACACGGTATAAGTGATGATTGTGGAGGGGTGGTTGCAGGTGTGAAATGAGAACCGCTGACCTTGGTCATAGAATGGTCCTTGAAGAGCCATAGACAGCAAAGTCTCACCATAGCCACATTTGAGAAAGGCAAGCACCAGCACTGGTGTGTTTACATCATAAGCACATCTACTGTCACCTTGTAGGAAGCCTTGTAAGCACAAAGAAATCCTTTAGCAAAAGCAGTCCCTAAATATCCTTATATTTAAAAAATTGTTTCTGGTAAGTTTTGTATAATTCAGTTCATAATACGTCGGTGGTTCTCAAATTGAGTGGCACCCAAACTTTACTGCTACTACTATTCTAAAAAAAAGTTGCCTCCCTGGTAGCAGCCCACACGGATAAGCGTGTTCTTGGTTCAATCAGTGGATCTCATTCCTGGGAATTCTGCTGGTTTGGAGATCCCAAAGCCATTCGTGAGCCAGTCTTCCTGAGCACAGAGACGTCTGTTCTTGGCGCTTTGATATTTTTGGAATGCTGTTATGCATTCTTGCTCCTCTCTCTCAGTAAAAACTAACGAATGGTGACCTAACTAGCTCAGCCGTGCAGAAGGAACAGCAGTCACCCTGGCGACCCTCAGGCGTGTAGTAAGCAGCAGTCTTGTCGGGCAGTGTGCTGGGCTTACCCACGTTCACTGGTTTTTATTCCCTCTGTTTTCTGGTGAGAGCTGGTGACGATTCGTTTGGTCATCTCAACTTCCCTAGTGAATGATTTAAAGGGGTATTTTGATGGGAAGAGCTTTTCACGTGGGGGATGGGGAGCAGACTAATTAATCGAGAAATTGACTCACGTAAAACACTATGAATATAAATCCAAAATGTAAACGTAGAGAAAAACAAAGATGGCGGAAAGGAAAGTCAGTGGCAAGGTCAGAGGCTCACCACGGGGCCACCTTACACTTGAGTCACATATAAGCCTTTTGAGAAGCCGTTCAACTGTCATGTTCTCAGGTTGTCATCCCCAGTAGGATTGTCACAGCCTTTTTGTATCCTTGTCCAGAGTAAGGAAGTTGGGCCCCCCTTGTCCCGAGAGTGTAACTCTAGCAGTGCGCTTCTTCCCTCTTTCGGTTTGATTGTCGGCAGCGGGCAGTCAGCGGAGGGTTGGGGCCAAGTAAGTTCCGCAGCCTTCAAAGTCCCTGCTGGTCCTCACAGCATGGAAGGGAACAGCTTAGACGGTGCGGTATTTTGGGATAAATGTCTAGTGGGAGTAACAATATATGGTTCTTAGGATCTCTTTTTCTTATTTGAAAACATCGTGGTAGAATTTGTCTCAGAGCCCTTTAGTCATCTGTTGCTGTTCTGGATTACTAGTCAAGTAATATACTTGAGTTAATGAATAATGGATTTTAGAAACATTTTAAATGATGATTTTAAGAAGAATTTATGAAAGAAAAATATTTTTACTTAGCTTTACTTCAAATATTTTATGTGGTAAAAGACCAAATCAGGAAAAGAAATACTCAGTTTGGACCAGTGTCGTGATAGATTAAGGACACTTAGGGTGAAATCCAGGTCGCTGTGCTCTAAGAGCTCTTTAACCCTAAAATTACTTACCTGGAAAGTGCATAGATGCTTCTTAAATTAGAGGCAGAAATTAGAAAGAGAATATAAAGGAAAACTGTAGGAAGTGCTTGTGTGCTGGCAGAAACGCAACTGGGGTCTGTCTACCACGTTTTTTGTATAATCTAAACATTTCATAGCTAATCGTCTGGGTGTTGGCATTGTTTTGTTGAACATTACCGTGTTACCAAGACTGTTTTTCATCCTTTTTTTTTTTTTTTTTTTAAACTTTGCAGCTTCTAACCGAAAATCTTCAGTTGGGATGAAGAAGAACAGCAAGAGCAGAGCATTAACAAGGCAGTCCATGTCAAGAATTCCAGCTTCTTCCAACTCTACCTCATCTAAGCTAACTCCTATGAATAATTCCAGGGTACCAAAGAAACTGAAAAAACCTGCAAAGCCTTTACTTTCAAAGATAAAATTAAGAAATCATTGCAAACGGCTGGAGCAGAAGAGTGCTTCGGGAAAACTCGAAATGGGAAACTTAGTACTTAAAGAGCCTAAAGTAGTTCTGTACAAAAATTTGCCCATTAAAAAAGATAAGGAGCCAGAGGGACCAGTCCCGGCCGCGGTGGCCAGTGGGTGCTTAACTAGACACGCCGCGAGAGGGCACAAGCAGAACTCCGGGCGAGGCGCCCCTGCGCACGTGGAGGGCGCCCCCTGCGCCTACACAACCAGGCGGTCCGTGAGGACGAGGGTGAATTTGAAGGAGACCTCCGACATCAAGCTTGAACCAAATACGTTGGATGGCTACAGAAGCAGCTTGACGGAACCTTGCCCAGACAGTGGCGAGCAACCAGCCCCTGCGGTGCAGGAAGAAGAACTGGCTCATGAAGCTGCACAGGAGGGGGAGGCCAAGTGTCCTAAGAGTGACAGCAGCACGTCAAAAAAGAAGTCACGGCAAGGGAAACTGGTGAGACAGTTGGCGGAAGCAGAGGAGTCCGCTGCGGTGCGCGATTCCCCTGGCAGAGCTGGCGTGGGGCGAGAGGGGGTGGGGTCCCACCCTGACCAGGGCGAGCACAGCAGCCTGGAGGGCGTGCCCGGGAGCTACACGGACTGGCCCCCTTCTCCTGTTAGTGGTTCTGTGGTCGCATCAGACAGCTTCAAAACAAAAGACAGCTTCCGAACTGCAAAAAGTAAAAAGAAGAGGCGGATCACTAGGTATGATGCACAGTTAATCCTAGAAAATAACTCTGGGATTCCCAAATTGACTCTTCGTAGGCGTCATGACAGCAGCAGCAAGACAAATGACCAAGAGAATGATGGAATGAATTCTTCAAAAATAAGCATCAAGTTAAGTAAAGACCATGAAAATGATAATAATCTCTATGTAGCAAAGCTTAATAATGGATTTAACTCAGGATCAGGCAGTAGTTCTACAAAACTAAAAATCCAGCTAAAACGGGACGAGGAAAGTAGGGGGTCGTATACAGAGGGGCTTCACGAAAATGGGGTGTGCTGTAGTGATCCTCTTTCTCTCCTGGAGTCCCGCATGGAAGTCGATGACTACAGTCAGTATGAGGAGGAAAGTACCGATGATCCCTCCTCTTCGGAGGGAGATGAAGAGGAGGATGATTATGATGATGACTTTGAAGATGACTTCATCCCTCTTCCTCCAGCTAAGCGACTGAGGCTCATAGTCGGGAAAGACTCTATAGATATTGACATTTCTTCCAGGAGAAGAGAAGATCAGTCTTTGAGGCTTAACGCATAGTAAGCTCTTGGTCTTAATTTGACCCGGGATAACTACTTTAAAGAAATAAACAATTCCAGTCAATTACTCCTCAACTGAAAACATTTTAGGGGCAGCACTTCTGTTGTCTTTTCACTTACCACCATAATACTGTAGAAAGTGTACAGCGTACTGACTCTTCTTAAAAGTCTGATTTGTGCAAATTTTTATTGTACTTTTTAAATAGCCTTCTTATGTGCAATTCTGAGTTAGAGGTAAAGCCCTGTTGTAAAATAAAGGCTCAAGCAAAATTGTACAGTGATAGCAACTTTCCACACAGGACGTTGAAAACAATAATGTGGCTACACAGTTTTCTTTTTTTTAACTTTAAGAGCATCAACTGGCTCTTTAATATATGACTAAAAAATAATTTAAAACAAATCATAGTAGCAGCATATTAAGGTTTTCTAGTATATGCTAATATCACCAGCAATGTTCTTTGGCTTATTGATTTATTTGCTAGATGTTTCCCCCTTGGAGTTTTGTCAGTTTCACAGTTTGCTGGCCCAGGTGTACTGTTTGTGACCTTGGTTAAGGTTAAATAGCAGACCATCGGTCGGGTGGGAGTGAAATTGGTTTCTTTAAAAAAAAAAAAAAAAAGTACAATTACATGCGTGACAGCTAACTTTTCATTCAGTACGTTATATGTACGAGGGTAGCAGTGTGCAGGATGAGTTTCGATACAGCGTATTTATTGCTTGTCATGTAAATTAAAGACCTTGTATTTAACACTTTTCAATCCTTTTAGATAAAATTGTTCTTTGCAAGAATGATTGGTGCTTATTTTTTCAAAAAATTTGCTGTGAACAAATGTGATGACAACAAGCAACATTTATCGAACTACAGCTATCTTAATTTGGGTCAAGTTTTCTGTTGCACTTGTAAAATGCTACAAGGAATATTAAAAAACTCTATTCACTTTAACTTATAATAGTTTATGAAATAAAAACATGAGTCACAGCTTTTGTTCTGTGGTAACCTATAAAAAAATGTTTGTCTTTGAAATTCAGTGTAAAGAACTGAAAACAGTGTATATGTTGTAAATATTTGTGTGTTGTGAGAAATTTTTGTCATAAGAAATTAAAAGAACTTACCAGGAAGGTTTTTAAGTTTAGAAATATTCATGCCAATAAAATAGGAAATTATAAATATATAGTTTTAAGCACTGCATCAGTGGGAGTTCTTGGCTTATGTTAGTTTATGTATGAAAATATCAAAGATTTTTTTGACTATATTATCAGTTAAACAAAAAGAGGAGTCATTTAATTTGTTTTTGAAGCACTTTGAGAAGAGAAATTAATTTTAAGTAACTTAATGAGCAAAATTTTGATTACTACTTTATGTTCAATACCAACCTTCCATTTCTCTGGATTATTTTACAAATCATTGGACAAAGAATTTGGGAATATAAATCTGTAGCAGGTGTTTGACACCAGTGGGTCTCTTTATTTCTGGGAAACGTGTACATGTACTTTCAAATATACAGTGTTCCTAAGTGAAATCAATTTAGGGGATTCGTGTAGTGTCTAGAAAAGTAGCCCATATCTTTAAATACTAAAAGGAATCTGCAGGTAATGAGAAGTCCAGTGGAGAAAACCTCAATGCTTACTGTTACTACTTATTGATTCCTACCAGTTTCTAGGTTCCTGGGGACATTATTTAAATTAAGTTCCTTAAAACTATTGCTAGTAGGTTCCAAGTAGAAATCAGTAACATTCATAAAAGTTCTTTAAATTTAGAATTTTTTTCTCCTTCTGTTCTTCAAGGAATTACTTCTGTAGTCTTCTGTCGTCTCGTCCCTGTTTGTTACGGTGCAGTTTCATCCTCAGGTATTAATGTGGGGGCAGGTGGCTGACCTCCTCGCCCACTCACACCCCCTTTGCTCGCTCCGTCTAGAATTCTTCACCTCTCGAGGTAGGGCAGCCCTGCGAGGTCTGTCCCAAAGCACTCGGAGCAGTCTACAACCTCACCCAGTCCTCCCGGTGTCTCTGGGTGGCAGTGGGAGACTCAGGCCACTGAGAAGGTCACGCTTAGACCCTGTGTCTGGGAGGTACCGGAGAGCAAGGGGTCATCTTTTGTTCCCACCGTAGTTTGGAGTCTTTCAAAGAGGTTCAGAGACTAAATCTTGAACTGTTTTCTTGGAATACCAACAACAGCCATTTCAGGAATTTCAGTCTTAAGGAAAAAGTAACAAAAGACCGCATTTCCCACTTTTCTCCATTCTTAAGCTTAATTTTAGTAACTTATTTATGATGTTTAACTTTATTGAGGCCTCGTCTTTGGGGGCTGACCTTCCCGTGGGTCCGAGCAGTGACGTTAGGTGGTGGTCACTGCCTCGGGAGTTGGTGTGCACAAGCGCTCGGCAGCCACTGCCGGCGCCTTCCAGGGAAACCTAATTTCCGTTTTTACAGTTCGGGGCCTCGGAGCTGGTCTAGCTCTGCTGTAGAACTTCACTGTGTGGAATGGCGAAATCCACACACTGATGACCACTTGGAAGAGGTTGCATTCAATAAAACTTTTAGCTAGAGCTTATGCAATGATTGGTAAAGATTTTGGCATTGTAAGAATTAGGAAATGATCATAGAAATATATGTAAAGTATTCAATTTTCAATCATTTTTCAAATTACTGTTTTAAATTGTTTTGCTGAGTTGTAATACTTTTGAGATACAATGTATTCCTTGTACTGAAAGAATGAAAAAAGGACTTTTTCAGCATTTGAGGTAAGTTCTTTAATGTTTCATTAAAAACATTTTTTACAAATATTTTGTACATGCACTTGCAGTATTGAGGTTAATCATTTTAATAAATTCGGAAATTAAAACAGTTTGGCCGGTGTTCACTGTATCTGAGAAGAAAAGATCAAAGTGGTGACTTTGTCCACAAGGTTTTCACGTACAGTAGAATTTGTAAAATCACACTTTCTGAAGCTTTTCAATATCCGTGAGTGTTCTGAGCCCTGGTCTCCTTTTGCTTCTGGCGCCGTTTGGTTTCAACCGGGGGTAAGCACTCGTTCCTCTCTCGGTGGGGAGACCACTTTTGAACTACATAGCCCCCTGGCCCTCGAACCCAAGAAGGCTTTTGCTACCCAGTTATTAATGGTGCCTGATTACTTGTTTTTTTCCTTCGCTGAATTGGACAGAACGGGCATATCCAGCACTGGCGTGGGTCGTTTTTTTCTCCCAGTTACTGTAGCAAAACTTAGTTGAGAAAGGAAATGTGACTGGCTTAGGAGTCAGGAAACCTGAATGTGCCCAGCTCCGCAACACGTGGGTGACCCCGAGAAAGCTGCTCACCCCCAGATCTCCTCTTTGCAGCACCTGCAGGTCAGCGTGGACACCCGGTCCTGTTGCGTTAAGCTTCAGGATGAGCCGCGTCCACTCCCGGTGCGGGCGGTCGGGGTGAGTGGTGCAGACCAGGCTGGGAAGACTTGCCGATGAATCGAAATACCCACGCGCACTTGGGTTCCCAGTATGAAAAAAGGCTAAGAGGTGGCGCACCTGTTAAATCCACGGCCCCTTTCAAGGCTCGGGTTTGCTGTCTACGCTGAAATGAGTTGCTCCTTCTCCATAACCAGTGGCAGCTCCCTCGCCGCCCAGAGCCCTCGTGCGAGTCCTGTTTCTCCAGTGCCGACTCTGTTGTTAACACGTGCCCATGATGTTCACTGCAGAACCCAGCAGCACTCATCGGGGCGCAAGCACGCTGCTGACCTCAGGGGCACTTCAGTAGCCCCAGGGCTACGGTAAGTGTGACCTGTCCTGCAAAGGAGGATGAGAAGGTCTCCAGCCTCCTCCCTCCCTGATGTCATAGAGCTTGGGCAGCACTTAGTGTTTGCTAGTGACAGGCCCAGAAGAAAAGTGGATTTTGACTCTTCAGGAAGGGGCGGGGTACGTTGGACGGGCAGGGTTGGGCGGGGGGGGGGGGTCTCCCGCTTGAGCTCCCTCCACCCTTCTTCTTGCACTTCTGCCACTTGCCCTCTCCCAGAGGGTTAAGCTTACGTTCTTGGAAGCAGTTGAAAAGCTGCTAACCTGGAGGACAGAAGACGGCCTACAGCCTCACAGAACTAACTTTGGTAAAGTCCTTTTTACCAGATCCTGTTTTCTCCTTGTCAGATTTGTGAGTGTTTCTGCTGAGCTGCAGTGCACAGTGTCTTCTGGGCGTCACCCACCCTGTAGGGCCTGCCCTGCGAAGGGGAAGCAGAGCACTGCTGGGTCTGCTCAGGCCCACAGGAGGGCTGCCAGCGAGTCGGCAGGTGGCCCCCACCCCAGGCTGAGACCCTGAGCAGGCAGTGTCCAGAGTGGCAGGGGCAAAGTTGCATTTCTTTGCTATTTGTCAAGCAGTGATGATGTTAGGTGCTGCTGGGGGTGGGGAGGCAAGATGTGTGTGTCTTCAGTGCGGGGGGGGTGGGGTAACTAAAGCCCTGGGAGAAGGTGAGATAACCTGGGGAAGGAGGTCAGGCAGGTGCTATCGCTCTTTGGTCCTCGTGCCCTGGGGGAGCGCAGTCTGGGGAGGCCCTTCCAGGAGGAGCCAGGCAGGCGGAGAGGAGGTTTGACTGAAGGTGGAAATGATGAAACTGGAAGGGCGGTGGGGTTAAGGATTAACAAAGGACAAGCGGGTCTGACCGTGGAGATGGGAAGCTTCCACAGGGTGGGGGAGGGGAGGGGTTACTCGGAATCCGGGGAAGGAGGGGTGGTCTTAGGATGATAGGTCTGTTTTCCTTGGCAACAACAAGAAAACAGGTGGTAGGTGAAGAGGGGGGAGCCAGTTCCAGCATGAAGGTTTCTATTTTGTCTAAAGTAGGAGGTGAGGTCACCTGACTGGGAGGAGATGAGGGGTCCAAAACTTGAGCATGAAGGAGGTTTGAAATCAAGAAAGGGGACGCAAGCTGACTATAGGAACCCAGTGTGATGCATCACAGAAGTCTTAGTACCAGTCAGTGTTCTAGGCACCCATGGGAGCAAAGGCTGGTGGCAGCACTTCTCCGCACAGGTGTGTGGCTCTCAGCCACGTGGGGGCCACAGAAGGCAACATGGCTGGAGGCTATAGGGTGCAGGTGGGCAGGAGAGGGCGTGAATGAAGAGGCCTGGAGTGCACTCAGGTTAGGGAGGAGGAGTCCGCAGCCAGAGTAGGCCCCTGACCAGGGAAAGTGGAGTTGCCCAGGGCCTGGCGGCGCCCCTGTGGTCAGAACAGCCAAGCGGTAGCTGGACAAGCACACAGGGAGGACAGGAGGTTGAGGTCAGAGGGCAGGCTCTCGAGACTGGAAGAGCTTCATTTTCAGTGGGGTTTGGGGGAGAGTGTTGTGGTCCTGAGGCAGCAGGAGGTCGAACAGAACCCAGGTCAACCAAGATGAGAGCAGATCAGCCTTCACCGTGAGCCCCGGGAAGCAAGCGACCACCCCGAAGCCAGACAGAAACTGAGCCTGTGGCGGACAAACACGGGGAGACGCCCTCTTTAGGCGGCGGGGGCCCGGCCCCGGGGCTGCGGGTAGTAAATGCTCGGTAACTACGTTTCAGGGAGAGAGTGAGTCAGCCTGCCTGAGGCCACGTGGCTAGCGCCGAGTGGCAGCTCTGGCCGCAGGGCCCCACTCCTGCTGGAGTCGGGCCTGGAGAGCGCTGGCTGGTGAGGGTCACAGAGCCAAGGGTCGCTCCAGCCTTAGTCTCGAGGCCCCGCCTTCCCCAGGTTAATTCTGGAAGTCTCTGTCTCCTAAGAATTCCCTTGAGTGACAGATAGCAGTCACTGCGTTTTACCCTCATTTCCACGCAGTGACGTGCAGCCAGGAGAACTCTGTCCAGAGGTTATCGTGCAGATATGCCGGGTGAGCCACCCCCATTTGTCAAGGGTGGGCGAGGTGCCACGAGTGTTTGCTGGGCCCCCGAGGGGTGCGGACTATTTATCTGAAAAAGTGAGTCAAACACGAGGATACCTCAAGACAGCAAAGGAAGAATTCCAAGGTATCCTCCAGCCTGGCAACTCTGCGGTGGTGATGGTGGCTTCACACAAAGGTCCAGATGTGAAGGAGGGACTGGATCTGACCAGGAGGTTTCTTGTGTTATCCCCTAAAATACGCCTGTGGTACCCTCGGGACAACTGTCCTCCCACGGGACAGACTTCGGAAGCTGTCAGGACAGGCCCGGGAAGCAGGGTTCCATTCTAGGACAGAAAGCTGATTTCCATGTCGGAAACACACCCGGGAAGCGGGTTACCCCGTGTTTGGCTCCCAGCAGGTCAGGCTCTGAGGTTTCTCCGCAGCCCCTCCCTGGGACCGCGGGCTGGACGTTGCACTGGCAGAGGTGCCCGGGATCAAGCCCGACGCTGTTACCTTCCCTCCTGCTTCTGGCAGGTGGAGGAGGCCCTTCGCAACGTCACTCTCCTAGGAACCAAACAGAACGACAGCTATTTCCTGCTCTTGCCAGTTAAAGCACATTTTTCTTCTTGGGGTAAGAGGGTGAGTGAAAGACCGAGCCTTGCCAGCCTCCAAGTGGACCAGAGCTGGCCCTGGAAATGGCTCAGTCTGGGCTCACGGCTAGTGGTTGATGCCTGGCCTTCCCCCCCGACGCCTCCCCCAGGCTGCCCACACGGGTTTGAGCAGCACCTTTGGTCTTTCTGCCCTTTCCTAGCTATGTGAGCGTGGGCAAAACACTGCCCCCTCTCGTCTCAGCGTTCTCCCCTGCACGACGGGGTAATACTGGCACTTAACTCTGGGATGGTTGAGGATTAAGTGAGACCACCGGTTGGGCCTTCATGTGGGGCCTGGTACCCCAGCCAGCAGTTGGTGTCAGCTGGCATCAACATGTGCCACCTCAGCAGCCTGTGCGTGGCACCCCCGGCCCTCATGGGCCTCTGACCTCTGCGCTTGCCAGCTGACACCTACTCAGAGGGCCTAAATCACAACCTCCTCCATCCCAACCTCAAAACGCCGGCTGGGCTGCCGGAGCTGGTCTCCACCATTAACGTGGTTCCAAATGGTTCCGGTTCTTTCTTCCTCTGGCCGATGCCTCCTCTGCTCACCAGAGGACACTGCTCCCTCCCTGTTCATCTCCTGCTTCCGCGGGGGTCTCTCTGCTTCATCTGCTCCCTTGATGACCTTCCCTGCGTGAGCACCGAAGAGATGCTGGACACTCACTCCAAAAGCACAGCGGGGGGGGCTTCCCTGGTGGCGCAGTGGTTAAGGATCCGCCTGCCCATGCAGGGTACACGGGTTCGAGCCCTGGCCTGGGTCGATCCCACATGCTGTGGAGTAACTAAGTCCCTGCGCCACAAATACTGAGCCTGCGCTCTAGAGCCCGCGAGCCACAACTGCTGAAGCCCGTGCGCCACAACTACTGAAACCCGTGCACCACAACTACTGAGCCTGCGTGCCACAACTACTGAAATCCGTGTGCCTAGAGCCCGTGCTCCGCAACAAGAGAAGCCACCGCAATGAGAAGCCCGCGCACCGCAACGAAGAGTAGCCCCCGCTCGCCGCAACTAGAGAAAGCCCGCGTGCAGCAATGAAGACCCAACGCAGCCAAAAAACTTTTTTTAATAAATAAATTTATTTAAAAAAAAAAAAAAAAGCACAGGGGCCACAGGAGTGATTCAGACCCAGCCCTTTGCTTCACACACAGCAGATACACAAACAGCAAACAAGCGTGAGAAGTGCTTGACTAGATGTGTGTGAGAAGCACTGACGGAGTACAGAGGAGGGTGTCCCCACTTCTGCTGGGGAATCAAGGCAGGCTTCAAGCAGAATGCGAGATTAAGAAGGGCCCTGAGGGATGAATAGGAGTTCATAAACTCAAAGAGCAGAGAGGCAGCCGACACGCGCAAAGTCCTGGAGACAAGGAAGGACAGGTGAGAAGGATGGTGAGAAGTTCAGTGTGGCCAATCTAGGAGGTTTAAACGAAATAGGTGGGCCCAGCCCGCAGCCCTGAGGAGACAGGGGGTCAGGGGGAAGGAGACAGGTCCCCTCTGGGGTGAGTGGCAAGGGCTCTGGTCAGGCGCCCTCGGGGCAAATTCTGTCTCCACCACTTTCTAATTTCCTAACCTTTGTTTCCTGTTCTGTAAAATGGAGAGGATTAAATCAAACAGCAGAAAGATGCATGGTGATGGGTAACTGATAGTTGCTTTCGTTTCCTGGAATCTAATTCCAAAAGCTGTGCTTTTTCTCTGGCTTCACCCAGTCAGACCCAGGCTCAGCCTGGACCTCCCAGGCCCCTTCTGGACCCCAGCCTGGACCTCCCCAGGTCCCCTCTGGATCCCAGCCCCAACTGTGGCCCCGCATCCCAGGAGGCCACTGTAGAGAGGAAAACTGACCCCCAGGAGGGACATTGCCTTGCCTGGGGTCACATAGCGAGCTAGAGGCAGAGGAGGCTGGGACCTGAACCCAGGGCAGTGTGGGCAGCCTCAGCCCCCCTCACTGGCCGTGGCAGGTAGTGCCCAGGCAGGGCTCCCCTGTGTTCTGAGTCAGAGGGCCAGCCTGGCCAGCGAGACAACTGCTGTTGACCTGTGATAACGTGTGTTTGTTTAGCTGGGGCCACTTGCCAAAGGGGTTAATGTTCAACTCCTTCCAGCCCTGGAGCTGCAGCAGGGAGCCAGGTAGTGAGACCCCCAGCCAGCGCTGGGCCCACAGCCTGTCTGTCCTACCCCCCCAGATACGAGTCAGCCCTCGCCTTGGGGAGCACCGGGCGAGGTCTCCCAGGGTCTGTCTCGGATCTCTGGGAAAGGTGTACAAAGGCAGCAGATGGGGCTCCTCATTGCCACTCCTGGGAGGAGGAGCCCGTGGTTCTGAGTGGGACAGTTTCACGAAAGCCCACAGGCCTCCACGACGTTGGGCTGAGCTGGGGGCATGGGGACCCCTGGGAGGCCCTGCTGGGCTGGGACACAAAGTATGGGGGTGGGGTGGGTCTGTCAGTGGCCCTGGGGCTCACTTGGGTTAGGTGGTCTTTGCTTGCTTTTCCCTTAGCCTGGACCCCTCCTGCCCACCTTCACCCCAACCTGAGCAGCTCCTTCTCACCTCTCAGGTCTCCGTGCAGATGTCACCTTCCAAATCCTCTCTAACCCCGATTTCCTCTCTACTCAGCCTGATCCCTGGTGCCCTATGGGGTCCCTGTGGCCCGACAGGTATCAACCCCAAAGAGGTCTGGGCGAGCTGGACCCAGGCTGATGGGAAGAGGCTTCCTCCCTGGAGAAAGAACCCCTCGAGCGATTTCCACTTCCCGTCCTCATAGGTTGGCTGGCAGGGGTCAGGCTGCCACCGGCCATGGGACCCCCTGGGCTGGCCTCCCCTCCTCCCCACTGGTGAGGCTGGAAGCACAGGGGCCACGCTGACAAAGGGGCCCGAGCAGATCTGGGCCCCAGGACCCTTCACCCCACACAGTGACTCCCAGAGAGAAGGCAATGGGGGGCAGAGCCCGGGTTCTGTGGAGGGCCCGGGGACATGGCCCGGATCTGGGGCGGGGAGGGCCGCTGGCCAAGGGGGAGTGGGCGGGGTCAGCAGCCTCTCTTGCTTCCACCTGCTGCTGCCCCAGCCGTCATGCGAGGGGAGAGCGGGGACCGGCAGGGAACCCGTGGTCCTCTGCCACATTCCCCGCGCCACCCCCGCCCAGCTCGCTTCTGGGCACAGAAACAGCTGCTTCCCAGGGCTTCCCACACAGCCCCGAGGGCTGGGCCGCACGAGCCCTGAACTCACAAACCCAGCCTCATTCGGCTTCAAGGAGCCTTCTAGATCTGCCTCTGGACACCCAGGAAGCACAGAGAGGGAAACAGGCCCCTGAGGGCCAGGGTCTGCCCTGGGCAGGGGCAGAGCAGGCACAAGGGTCTAAATCTCTCTCCTCCGGGCCGAGTGCCCTCCCTGTGGGGATGGCAGGCACTTCCTGATGAGGGAGCAAAGCTGGAGGCGCAAGAGGACAGGGCACCTCGGCTGCCCGCCCCTGAGGGAAGGAATACGAGGGGCTGAAGTTGCAGGATGCCCAGAGGGAGACCAAGGGCCCTGGGGGCAGTCCCACCCCGCCTGCCAGCCTGCCTGCACTGGACAGTGGGCACGGTGAGGGCCAGTGGGGCAGCGGGGCTGGCATCCGCACCTGGGTGAGAGAAGAGACAGGCCGGGCTGCCCTGCACTGAGAAGGGTGTGGGTGACCCCGGGGCCAGGCGAATTCCGGGTGCTGGGTCAGATACGCAGACTGCATCCAGGGTGGCAGCGAGCATTGGTCACGTGGCTTCCAAAGGCCTCGGTGTCAGCTGGGTTGAGAAGGGCCTGTTACCGTGGGCTGACCTTGGACTCCGGCCATAGGAGCTGCAGAGAACCCAGCTTCGGCCACCCATGGACTGCCCGCCAGGCCCCTCACCCTGTAATTCATTTCACTCCCTCCCGCCCTCGTTCATTCACTCATGAGGTGTTTGCTAAGCACACCCTGGGCACCGGGGAATCCCCTGTCCTTGCTTTCTCCCAGGGGACTCCTCATCCACAGTCTGATAGACAGACAGACAGACACACACACACATGATGTGGTTGGAGCTCTGAAGAAAGCAGCCCAGGGGACAAGGTACACAGGGGAGGGTGGTGAACACAGCAGGGAAGGCTTCCCGGAGGAAGTGTCCTTTGAGGCAGCAGCTGGGCCGGAGAGCCAGGGAAGGGTCTCAGCTGCCCCAGGAGTAAAGGCCCTGCCCGCCCTCTCACTGCACTCCCTCACAACACCCCCCTCCCTGGGCCAAGAGCTGAGGCCTCAGACACGGCCCTTGACCTGATACTACTTGTTCCACAGCTGTGGCAGCACTGCTTTAATGACATATGGATGATATTTCAAAAAGAAAATAAAGAGGGGGGCGTGGTGGAGTCAGATAGACCTGGGTCTGAGCCTGGGCTCAGCCACGTGCCTGCTGCAAGATTCGTCTTCCTGAGCCTCAATTTCCTCATCTGTAAAATGGGTGCTCATGGAGCTTGGATGAGGATTGAATGAGATGACTGGCTTAATGTGCTTAGCATGGTGCCTAGCAATTGATCAGCTCTCGATCTGATCTTGGCTGTTGGAGGAGGCCCCCCTGAGATGGAGGCCCCCCGAGATGGAGGCCGCCCACAATGAAGGCTGGCCCGGGCACTCAGTGTTTGTGTGGGGGGAGAGGACCAAACACTCCCCTCCCCCAAGAGAACATTCTTTCCTCTGCAGCTTCCTGGACCTGCCCTGAGGGTCAGCTGCTCCAGCACATCCCAGCTGCCTACCTCCAAAGTCCACCAGCCCTGCTGCCGAGGGGGGTAAAGAAGCCAGGGCGGCCCCTGTCAGCAGGGCTGGGACAGGACAGGTGTGGGCCCCCGGTTCCCTTGTCGGGTCATTTGCTACATGCCCCTCCTGGAGGCCGTTCCCCTTCTTTGGAAACGTTCTTAGTTCATGTGACTCTGGATGGACCACACACCCCAGCCTGACTCCAGGGCTGGCCAGTCAGAGGGCATGTCCCTGGGCACTGCGGCCAGTCCAGGGATGGACATATGACCAAGTTAGGGCAATGAAATGCAGCTATGGGACTTTGGCCGGGACTCTGCGGCAAGGGGCACCCTCTCTCCACTGGGGTTCCTTCATCAGTAGGACGTGAGCCTGGAGCTGCCACCCATCTTCTTGCTACCACAGGGAGAGGCCGCCAAGGGGGCAGGCTGTATCAGGCCAGCTTTGCAACCCCAGGTACCTCAGCCCGCGACCCAGATACCTCCTCCAGCCCTTTGACACACTGCTACTGCGCTGAGCAAGCTGGGCCTGGTGATGGGATTAGAGGCTGGAGGTCAAGTCACGGAATTGCTGGGTGACCAGGGCCGGGCATTGGGCCCAAAAACCATAGACCCACAAGGTGAAAAGAGCTGGGGTTTGATCCCTGGTTTTTCTGTTCTGAAGCCAAAGTCCCCCACTACTGCCTCTAACACCTGCTCCAAGCTTCTGCCAACAGCCAACTCCTTCCCCTGCCTTGTGAGTACACAGGTCTGGGCCATGCTGCCGGGCCCCACTCGGCGGCCCCAGGAGAGAACGGAGGCCGGCTGTCAGCTGCTCCCTCCCATCATGCTGCTGCCCCTTCCGTGGGGCACTGACCATACCGGGCTTGCCCAGTGTTTAAGGCCCAGGGCACACACAGAGGCAGAAAGGGAGGTAGGTTCTGGAGGTCTCACTCCTGGGTTTGAATCCACACCCTGCCACGTCATGGCTGTGTCATTTGGGACAAATGACATCACCTCTTTGAGCCTCACTTTTTTCATCTGCCAAATGGGAATAGTAAAAACTAATCATCAGCTGTCACCTAAATGTTGACACTGGGCTTGCATTTTCCATATGTTATCTTGATTTTTCCTACGAGCCCATAAGGCAGACCTCACTACTGCGTGTTCTCAGTGAAGAAGACCACAGACCCACAGAACTGACAGAGCTGGTTTTTGAACCCTGGTTTTTCTGGTCTAAAGCCAGTGTCGCCGACTACTTCCTTTTTTCTTTTTTTTTAATTGAAGTATAGTTGATTTACAGTATTGTGTTAGTTTCACCCAACTACTTCCTTTACCGCCTTCCTTACCAGGTGCTGTCTCAGGTAAGGTTCAGCCAGGAAAACAAGATTGCAGGCCCTGAGGGGGCCGCGCTTCCCCCCATCCTCATCCCCTCTCCCCTCCCCATTGCTTCCTTTCCCCAAAGAGGGAAATTCCAATCCTATAAAAGACAAAGCTCCTTTTTATTTAAAATGGATTTGCAGGCCCTGAGGGGCTGCAAAACCACTGGAAGAGCTGGGGCAGTAAAGGGTGGGCAGTACCCCCAACCCTGGCGTTTGGAAATCGGGAAGGGCGAGAATTGCACCACAAGGTGGGTGAGCCCCAGGAAGACCCCAGAAGCCACTGGCCAAGTGTCACATCTGTCTCCCTCCAGCCTTTCAGATCTGGAGAATGCCTGAGACTGTCAGAATCTAACCCAGAATCCCACTGCAGGGCACTCTGGGACCCACCATGTGGTCCTGGGCCGATGGCCACATTTCCCCACGCCTGCCTCACCATCACCCATCCCACTGGGCTAATGTGAGGATTCTAACCTGTGTAGAAACTGGTACCCAGGAAGCACTCAGCAAACACCAGCTGCTGTTAGGTGAGATGACATTTATTCGGGTAGGAGCCATGGGCTGCTTTGTTTAACGGCCCCACCTCCGCTGTGCCTTCTGCAGGATGGAATTCCCCACTGTGAGGGTCTTGACCTGTCATCCTTCCATAAAGAATCAGGGACCACAAGGAATCTTCCTGGCGGCCATGGCTGCAGCGTCCCCCCGTGACACTCTCCCTGGTGGCGTCAGGCACCCATGGTGTCAGTGGCGGCCACAGCGGCTCCTAGGGCAGAACCCAGGCTGTGGGCTCTTGAGAGGCTCCCCGAAAATTCTTTTACTTCTTAAGTTGACCTGATCGGTGTTTGTGGTCTGAAACCAGCAGACCCACCTGGGGTGTCTGGCGGCTGCGGGGCTGCGGCTCTCACATCTGCTCTGGGGGGAGGTGTGGGGCGGGTGAGAGTGAACAGGGACACATCCATGGATGGGAAAATGTGTAGCCACTGACGCTGGTATCTTCAAAGAGCAGGGAAAACGCTCATGATAAATGTTTCAGCTGAAGTATGATTTACGTAAAGTCCACAAATTTTAAGATACAACTCAATCATTTTTGGACAAGATATGCACCTGTGTAACTACCACCCAGCTCAAAACCTAGGACATTTCCAGCCCCCAGAAGTGTCCCCTCCCAAACGATACTTCCCGAAAGGAAACCATGATCCTGATGTCTATCATGGATTCTGTTCTATCATACACTGTTCTAGAACCTCCTATAAATGGGATCAAACGGTGGGTACTCTTTTGTCTGTCTTCTCGCACCCCATGTTATGTCCATGAGATTCCTTCACAGTGCTGTGTGTACTATTCAATTGTGCGAATATACCACAATCTGTTTACACATTCTACTTGCGTTGGACATTTGGGTTGTTTCCTGTTTGGGGCTATTTGCTGGGCATCGTTCATGCACATCTGGTGTGGACATAAGCACTCATTTCTATCAGGTATATATCCAGGAGTGCCATTACTGCTTCCTAAGATACATGTATGCTCGCAATCTGATTGTTTCTCAACCCTCTGTTACGAACAATTTCACACCTACAGATAATTTGAAAGAATTGTTCAGTGAATCCCACATTTGCTCCACCTGGATGCCACAATTCACATTTTCCTATAATTGCCTGATCATATCTCTAGCCATCTGTCCATCCCTCTATCCATTCGTTAATGTCTCTACTTCTGTTGATGCAACTGTATAATTTTAAGGAAAAAAAGAGGCAGGATACAAAATTATCCAAAAGCCATAGACCCAGAGACATTGGGAGGAAACGCAGCAAAGCCCCAGTGGCCACAGAGATCTCTGCTTGTAGGATTTAAACATTTTTCTTTTTAGGATTTCCCAAATTTTCTGCAATAAACTTGTATTAATTTTTTTGATCAAGAAAAAAATCCATTTTAAATAAAAAAGAGCTTTGTCTTTTATAGGATTGGAATTTCCCTCTTTGGGGAAAGGAAGCAATGGGGAGGGGAGAGGGGATGAGGATGGGGAGAAGGGCGGGGTGGCCGCACCCCCTTCAAACAGAGAAGGAACCCAGGGAGGAACCAGGTGCCACCTGGAGAAAGAAGAGCGGGAGGTTGGGGGTAGAGCATCAATTCGGGGCAAAAGCCCCCGCCTGCCTCTCCATAAGACAGAGGTGTGGCGACTTCCCTGGTGGCGCAGTGGTTAAGAATCCGCCTGCCAATGCAGGAGACACGGGTTCGATCCCTGGTCCGGGAAGACCCCACATGCCGCGGAGCAACTAAGCCCGTGCGCCACAACTACTGAGGCTGCGCTCTAGAGCCCACGCGGTGCAACTACTGAGCGTGCGTGTTGCAACTACTGAAGCCCGCGCGCCTAGAGCCTGTGCTCCGCAATAAGAGAAGCCACCGCAATGAGAAGCCCGCACGCCACAATGAAGAGTAGCCCCCGTTCACTGCAACTAGAGAAAGCACGGGTACAGCAATGAAGACCCAATGCAGCTAAAAAAAAAAAAAAAAAAAAAGACAGAGGTGTGGTTACCAGGGACTCCCAGGGGCAGAAAGAATGGTACCCAAGCTTATGACGCTGCACCAGAGGGATCCAGGCAGTTGGTGGTTTCTGAGTCCAGCAGGCGCTTTCAGAATGTGGGGATCAGAGCTCAGTCCTGGACATGTGGCTTGAGATCCCTGGAAGAAGAAAAGGGGGGAGAGACTGAAGGAAATAGAACGAAGGCAAACTGCCCCCCCCCACAAGCCTCCTGACCCTGAGAGGTATGAGCGAAGGGCTTTGGGGACTCTACCCCAAGCTGGAGGTGACCAACAATAGCGGGGAGAATCTCATCACAAGCAGCGTCTAAGATGAAATTTGGGAGAAGGCAATGGAGGAAGAGACTGGGTACTATGTTATGCTTGTTATACTCTTCTACGAAAAGCTTTAACAGATATGAAATGGCCAATGAGTTCATGAAAAGATGCTTAACATCACTAATCATTAGGGAGATGCAGATCAAAACTACCAGGAGAGGGAATTCCCTGGTGGTCCAGTGGTTAGGACTCCGGGCTTTCACTGCCGAGGGCGCAGGTTCAATCCCTGCTCAGGGAATTAAGATCCCACAAACTGCACGGCGTGGCCAAAAAAAACTACCAGGAGATACCACTTCACACCCATTAGGATGCCTATTGTAAAAAAGGAAACAAAACAGAAAAGAATAAGTGTTGGTGAAGAAGTGGAGAAAGCAGAACCCTTGTGCAAAGAGGGAATTTGACATGGTACAGCCGCTGAGAAAAACAGTGCGTGGACCTAGAAAAATGGTACAGATGAACTGGTGTGCAGGGCAGAAATAGAGACACAGATGTAGAGAACAAACGTATGGACACCAAGGGGGGAAAGTGGCGGGGTGGTGGTGGTGGTGTGATGAATTGGGAGATTGGGATTGACATGTATACACTCATATGTATAAAACAGATAACTAATAAGAACCTGCTGTTTAAAAAAATAAATAAAATAAAATTCAAAAATTAGAAAACAGTGTGTGGTTCCTCAAAAAACTAAACATAGAATTACCATTTGATCCACTAGTTCCACTTTGCAGTACATCCCCCAAAGAATTGAAAGTAGGGACTTGAACAGATATTTGGGCACCAGTGTTCCTGGAGCATTATTCACAATAGCTAAAAGGTGGTAACAACCAGTGTCCGTCAACAGATGAATGAATTTTTAAAACGTGGTCTAACCGGGACTTCCCTGGTGGGTAGGACTCTGCGCTCCCAATGCAGGGGACCCGGGTTCGATCCCTGGCAGGTAACTAGATCCCGCATGCATGCTGCAACTAAGAGCCCACATGCCACAACGAAGACCTGGTGCAGCCAAAATAAATAAATATTAAACAACAACACATGATCTATCCATACAACGGAATATTTTTCGGTCTAAAAAGGATAAAATTCTGACATATGTTATGACATGGATGAACCTCAGAGACACTGTGCTGAATAAAATCGGCCAGACATGAAAGGACACATATTGCATAGTTCCACTTATATGAGGTCCCTAGAATAGACAAATTCATTGAGACAGACAGTAGAATGGTGCTTTCCAGGGGCCAGATGGGGGAAGGAACAGGGAGTTGTTGTTTAATGGGTACAGAGTTTCAGTTCTGCAGGATGAAAAGAGTTCCAGAAATTGGTTGCACAACAATATGAATTTACTTAACCCTACTGAACTGTGCACTTAAAAATGTTTAAGATGGCAAAGTTGGTCGTCTCAGATGAGAAAGACCAACTTCCTAGGATAGGCAGTAGGACAGTGTGAGGACCCCACTGGGCCCATGGTCATGAATTGAAAGGAAAACCAGTTGAGCCAGTCACGGGATGTTCCTCTGGAATATTCAGCCTTTTCAGGGGCAGTTGAGAAGGGCAGGTGGAGAGGAGCCAGTTGGGTTTGCCTAAGGTGGGGGTTTGCCAGGTGGATGTAAGAGAGGAAGAGAGTGATGTGTTAGGATAGGCCAGCTGCTAAAACAAAGAGCCCTCAAATCACCCTGGCTAAATAGCACAAAGCTTTGCTTCTGGCTCACATAAAATCCTTTTTTGTTCTTGGTCAGGCGTCTCTCCTCCACACGGTCACTCTGGGATCCAGTTTCCCTCCTTCTTTCAATGCTGTTGTCTTCACTCTCAGCTCCCTAGGTCTGAGAGTGGGAAAGAAGGTGTGAGGAAGGCATATCAAATATTTAACCTCCTTGGCCCTGAAGGGACACGTTTGACCTCTGTGTGTGTCTTAGTCCATTCATGTGGTGGGCAGGCAGCCTTCCTTCCATGTGGAGATTCAGGGAACCAGGTACTTTCCAACGAGAGCCACTGCCTTGGCTTTCCTCCCTTGGAACCAGGGAAGCAGGAGGGCAAAGAGGCTCTCCCAGGAGGGAGAAGTGACCCACACAAGGAGTCACGTGGTCCTAGTCCATTGCAAGGGGGTGGGGGACCGGGAAATGTGGTCTTCCCGTGTTCCCAGGAAGGAGAAGGGCACCTGTGTAGAGGAAGTACTCATGGAGTCTCTGCCAGGAGGGGCAGGCGTGTTTATGAGGGCGTGGAATCTACACTGGGGGTGGGGAGAAGGGAAGGCTGGAGGGGAGAAAGTGGTAATTACAGCTTGCACGGAGGGTTAAAAAGGGTCAGAAATGGTAGCCAGGTAAGGTCCCAGTGGAGCGCCCTAAGCTCAGACGATAGGAGCTGGCGGACCCAAAGTAGGATGCTGGAAATGCGTTTCAGGACTGGGCTGTTTCTGGTGGTGAGGCAGTGCAGGGCCATGTGTACGGGTCAGTGCGGGTGGACGGGTGGATGAGAGGCCAGGAGACCAGGAGCACAGCATTCTTTCTCTTTTCACCCTCCAGCTGTGGGTCAGGCTCTGTTGGAAGCTCTTTGTAACTGTTCGCTCATTTAATCCTCTAACAACCATATGAGGCAGTGACTCAAATTGTTCCCACTACCTAGGGAACCCCAGCCCATTCATTCACGGCGCACCCACGATGCGCAGCCACTGAAGGGGGAAGATGGAAGAGGGGTCGGTAGACGCAGCGGCCAGCCCAGGAGAGGGTGAGGAGTCTCACGGCAGGAGGGCCAGGGCTGTGGGGCTTTGGGGGAGGGCTGCGCGGGTCCTTGGCCTCAGTCTGGAGGCCTGGCTTCCTGGGAGGATCTGCTGACCCATCGCTGCTACCAGGATCACTCGTGCCTTCGGGGAACCAGAACCTTTGTTCTGTCCCAAGTCTCGAGCTGCTCTCCGCCCAAGAGCCCTCCCCCGCACCCTCCCCCCGGCCAGGCTGGCGCCACAGCTTCGGGCGGTGCCTTGTTGTTATCGTGGTAATAAAAGCTCTAATTGCAAAAGCGGCTTCATCAAGCCTGTCGGCGGAAACCAGAAAAGGCTTTCGCTCTCCTAACCGAACACCGGAGCAGCTCCCACCGGGTCCCAAGCGCGGGGAAGGGGCTTGTAGAGCAGGGAGGCCCGGCGGTCCAGCTGGGACGCCCCCCTGAGACCCTGACGCAGAGGCACGTCTGGGGCGCCCCCAGCCGCCCCCCACCTGACCCTCGGCGCAGCGTGCTCTCACCCACAGCAGAGGGGCGCAGGAATCCCAACCGGCCGGATTCCTTTCCCCAGGAGCAACCCCTGGCCTTGGAATTTGGCCTGGCAGCTGGGCTGGGAGTGGTGGGTACGCCCACTGCTTCCCAGAACCCGGTGGATTCCAAAGCCATCTTCCCCCCTTCTTCATTCCCGTGTCCCCCTCCCTGACACCAACCGTCCCTCTGCCCTGTCAGATGGCCTCCTGAGAAGCTCTGGTACTGGCCAAGGTCACACAGAGGGTTGCCAGGGGGGCCTCACCTCTGGGAGGCTTCTTCAGGCCGGGGTGGGAGTTGGGGGCTGCCAGCTCCCTTGCTTCCAAGCTGGTCACTAAGGAGGGGGTTGGGGATGGAGCTCGGGGCATCCAGGCGAGGGTGTCTCCTCCGAGGAGGAAGGGGCCAGATCCTGAGCTTGGAGAATGCGGAGTGGGGATGGCCCGGCGCCAGCCATGGCATCCTGGGTAAGCAGAACCACTGCCTCGCTCCTGTGCCCCTGGGGCTCAGCTTATGCATCTGCTCATGGGGCCCTTGGGCCCTGCTGGCTTTTCTCCACAGAGAGGAGAGTCACCCCAAGGCCACCTGACACAAGTCCAGCCTGCAGGGCCCAGGGCTGACCAAGGAGAAAGTAGTCCAGTGGGGTGCAGTTCCTGAACCAAGGTTTCCCAACTGCTAGCCCAGGAGTCTGGTCCCCACAGTGTGACTTCCATCATAACAGGGATCTTTTAAAAACCGCATTTATTTATTTATTTTAAAATTTATTTATTTATTTATTTATTTTTGGCTGTGTTGGGTCTTCGTTGCTGCGCGCGGGCTTTCTCTAGTTGCGGCGAGTGGGGGGCTACTCTTCGTTGCGGTGCGCGGGCTTCTCATTACGGTGGCTTCTCTTGCTGCGGAGCATGGGCTCTAGGCGTGTGGGCTTCAGTAGTTGTGGCACGTGGGCTCAGTAGTTGTGGCTCTCGGGCTTAGTTGCTACGCGGCATGTGGGATCTTCCCAGACCAGGGCTCGAACCCGTGACCCCTGCCTTGGCAGGTGGATTCTTAACCACTGTGCCACCAGGGAAGCCCAAAACTGCCTTTATTGTGTTATAAAAAAGTAAGGCAGGGACTACCCTGGTGGCGCAGTGGTTAAGAATCCGCCTGCCAGTGCAGGAGACACAGGTTCGAGCCCTGGTCCGGGAGGATCCCACATGCTGCGGAGCAACTAAGCCCTTGTGCCGCAACTACTGAGCCTGCGCTCTAGAGCCCGTGAGCCACAACTACTGAGCCCACGAGCCACAACTACTGAAGCCCGCGCGCCTAGAACCCATGCTCCACAACAAGAGAAGCCACCGCAATGAGAAGCCCGCGCGCCGCAACAAAGAGTAGCCCCCGCTCACTGCAACTAGAGAAAGCTGGCACGCAGCAACGGAGACCCAATGCAACCAAAAATAAATGAATAAATAAATAAAATAAAAGTAAGGCATGTAGGGCACAAAACCACGGGACAGGTTTTCACCAAAATTGGAAGGTGACTTGGGAAGGCTCTGCTGTGGGGACACAGGAAGTGCACTCAGGGCTGCCCCGGGGATCACTGCAGGACAGTGATGGAGAGCCGTTATCAGGGTCTACCACTGGGGCCCCAGGAGGGCCTCCTGTGCCCTAGGGCCTCAGATTTAGATTTCTGGTGTCATTTCTAAATAAGGATAATCAGAGACATGGTCAGGCTTGAAAACGTTCTTCACACCGTACCACTTCAGTGCTCCAAAAACCATAATTATTTTTGATTAATCTTGCTATTAGCTTGTGAACAGTAAAATTATCTTGTATAGGACCCTTTGCATGTGTGTTAAAAGCATTGATTCGTTCAAATTCAATGTTTCAAATATGCCCCAGTTTTGATAATTATGTTGAGGTACCAGCATGCCTTGGAAATATTGCAGGTTGGGTTCCAGACCACCTCAATAAAGCGAGTATCGCAACAAAGCAAGTCACATGAAATTTTCGGTTTCCTAGTGCATATCAAAGTTATATTTACAGTATACTGTAGTCTATTAAGTGTGCAGTAGCATTACGTCTAAAAAAACAGTGTACACCCTGTCAACTGAAAAAAAGCGCAAAGCTTAAAAGTTGAAAATTACGTTTTATTGGGAGGACATTCTGACAGCTCGGAGGAATTGCTCCGAAGAGGTAAGGGAGGAACCAGGATATATAGGGATTTTTGCAACAAAAACCAGGTAGTCAGAACATTAAAGGATTACTGTTAAATAAAGAAAATCAGACATCTCGAGTTAATGAATTTAGCGCTTTTCTGTGTATGGGAAGATGCAAGAGTCTGGGCTCATTGAAGTAATTTCTTTGAAATGCACCTTAACTCTCTAGGGCCAGCATCCTATTCTTTCCCATCCTGAGTCCCCTGAGAGTGCACTGTTGAGTACAGCTGCAATGGCTGATGGTTTGACAGCCACAACATCCTTTGTTCACTAATATGGCAGGTGACATTCTTCGTCCACATACTTTTAAAAATACTTTATTGCCAAAAAATGCTAACCATCATCTGAGCCTTCTCTGAGCGGTAATCTTTTTGCAATATGTCAACTGAAAAAAATGCACAACCTAGGGGCTTCCCTGGTGGTGCAGTGGTTGAGAGTCCGCCTGCCAATGCAGGGGACACGGGTTCGAGCCCTGGTCTGGGAGGATCCCACATGCCGCGGAGCAACTGGGCCCGTGAGCCACAATTACTGAGCCTGCGCGTCTGGAGCCTGTGCTCCGCAACAAGAGAGGCCGCGATAGTGAGAGGCCCGTGCACCGCGATGAAGAGTGGCCCCCGCTCGCCACAACTGGAGAGGGCCCTCGCACAGAAACGAAGACCCAACACAGTCAAAAATTAATTAATTAATTAATTATTTTTAAAAAATGCACAACCTAAAAACTGAGTTATGTTTCACTTGGGGACCTTCCTGAGGACTACAGTCTGGGAAACAGCCTCTCAGATAGCTCTGAGGAAACATTCCAAAGAGGTAAGGAAGGAGCCGGGATATATAGGATTTTTTGTTGGAAAACAAACAAACAAACAAACTTATAGTCAAACATCAAAAGATTACTGCTAATCACGAAAACCAGACATCTCAAGTTAATGATTTTAGTGCTTTTCTCTGTGTGGGAAGATGCAAGAGTCTGGGCTTGTTGAAATTATTCCTTTGACAGGCATCTTAGCTATCTAAGGCCAGTATCGTGTTATTCTCCATCCTGAATTCCCCTCACGGTGCGATGCAGGGGGATGGCTGCAGTGGTTGATGGCTTGATGCCACAACATTTGTTTTTTACTGAAATAGCGGGCAATATTATTTGTCCACAAAAACATCAAAGATCACTGATCACAGATCACAGCGGCAAATATAATAATAATAAAAGTTTGAAATATTGCCAAAATTACCAAAACGTGACACAGATATGAAGTGAACAAATGCTGTTGGAAAAATGCTACCAATAGACTTGCTCCATGCAGGGTTGCCACAAACCTTCGATTTGGAAAAAATGTATCTGTGAGGAGCAATAAAACAAGTTATGCCTGCATTTCTTCATTTTTGAAAGTGCTAGGAGCCTCAAAGAATGGAAGAGTCCCCAGGCCCTGGTAGACTTCTGGGAGGTCCTGCATCGCTACAGTTCCTGCAGGCTTTGCTTCCCTCATGGTACTTGGGATGAGTTGCTGCAGGGCCACTCTTACTAACAACAGATGATGGCTGCTCTCTGCCAGTCTCTGGGAATCCAGAGAACAATCAGTAGAAGGGCACAGCTACCCTTTGTGTGGCCTTGACTTTGAGCCCAGCCCTCTCCCTGCTGGCTTCCGTGACTCCCCCCAACAAACCTGTAGGGTAGGAACAATTATCTCCATCTGGTATAGAGGGGTAGGTAACTTGTCCTAGGTCACACAGTTGGTGGAGGCAAAAGCTCCAAAGACAGGTTTTTACCTCTAATGCTATACTCAGGATACCTGCATATGGGGGATGGGGCGAGGGCCTGTCCCAACCACCGGACGCATGGGCATACAAGTCACCTGCTTTCATTAAACTCTCTGGGCCCTAGGTCCTACCTGTGGCCTTGAAGCATTGAGGCTAGGTGTACGGTAGAAGGATGCCTCTGAGAAAGGCTGAGACCTCTGGAAGCTGCTGGCCTGCCAAGTCTCTAGCTGACAGAGCTTCCTGGGCTGGGGCCAAACCCAGGCACTGAGTGAAGGGGCCCAGTTCCATGTCACACTGCTGGCAGGGCTGTAACCCAATCTTTTTTTTCTTAATTTATTTTTTTTATACAGCAGGTTCTTATTAGTTATCTATCTTAATTAATTTTTTAAAAAATTTATTTATTTATTTATTTTTGGCTGTGTTGGGTCTTTGTTTCTGTGCGAGGGCTTTCTCTAGTTGCGGCGAGCAGGGGCCACTCTTCATCGCGGTGCGCGGGCCTCTCGCTATCGCGGCCTCTCTTGTTGCAGAGCACAGGCTCCAGACGCGCAGGCTCAGTAGTTGTGGCTCACAGGCCCAGCTGCTCCGTGGCATGTGGGATCCTCCCAGACCAGGCCTCGAACCCGTGTCCCCTGCTTTGGCAGGTGGATTCTCAACCACTGCGCCACCAGGGAAGCCCTATTTTATACATATTAGTATATATATGTCAATCTCAATCTCCCAATTCACACCCCCCCCCCTTGGTGTCCATACGTTTGTTCTCTACATCTGTGTTTCTGTTTTGTAACCCAATCTTGAGCAGGTAGGATTTCAGTCCATTGATCTCTCTGCGCTCACATTAATATTTTAAGGCTCAGAGCTGAAGTTGGGGTGCTGGGTCTTGAGTGTAGCCTGGGAGGGGGTGGTGAGCACAGCCCAGACAGGGCTGTCCTTCTCCAGCCCTCTAGGGAACTCCCACTGTGCCAAGTGCCTAGGACTTTCTGGGTCAAAGGTGCTTTTGGTGCAGAAGGATGGGATTCTCCTACATTCAGAGGGTGGAGTCCTGGGTGGGTCCTGGGTCCTGTCCTTACCAGCTGCCTGCCTTGGACAAATGGTTTTACCTCCTGGTAAACCATTCTCACCTGAGAGATGAAGTGCTAATTACACTCACCACACTGCTGGCAGTGAAAGTTCAAAGATGCTGGATACAAGTAAGGGGCTTGCACAGGGCCCGCTCCTACCAAGTGCTTGACAAGTGGCCCCTCTCTTTTGAGAGGAGGTAGACTCACAAAGCCTTTCCTAGGAACAGGCCTTGCAGCTGGAGCTGGGGGCAGGGCTGGGGCCCCTGGGTGGATCCCGTTGTTCCTTGGGGCAGGCCCCTGGCCTGTGCAGTGGCCCTGGTGACTCCTCTGCCAGGTTCCTCAGGCCAGACCAGAGGAACCAGTCTGCAGGAATGCCAGAGACTGGACAGGGACCTCCTAATCTGCCCCCTCTAATCTGTCCAAGGCACATCACCCACACCGTGTGTCTGCTCTCAGAATTCAGCATCAAGGAGCTTTTGGAAAATTTTTTCCGATGTCCTAGAAGAAAAGATTTTACACTTGGAACACACTCTCTCCAGCACCAGTGGCTGCCACAGCAAATTCCTCTCCAAGCTCTGTCCACCTGTGCACAAATGATCACATTCTGGTCATCAGAATGTACATTCCAGTTTGCATTCTTTTCTTATACGACGTCGTCTTCCGAGGCTGAGTTGCTACAAGTGTGTGCATTATTCATTGCCGAATGCCAGCTGCTGGCCGAGAAGCCACGCCATGCAGCACGCTGCACGTAACAATACGGGGCGGGGGGGTTCCTGCTCGCCGCACACTTCCTGTACATCCTCTCGCTCATCCCTCACAACAACCCTGTGCCCTGTGGATTATAACCCCCATGTTACAGCTGAGGAAACTGAGGCTCAACCCAAAGTCATACAGTTAGGAAGTGCTGAGCCAGAACTTCATTTGTTCAGCAAATACTTCCGAGGGCCTACAAACCTCAGGGCCTGCTGGGCACTGTGATGAAGAACAAGATACTTAGGTGCCTGCTCTCCTGGAGGTTCCAGTCTGGTGCGGACACGGACAATACACAATAGAGCAACTAACAAGGGGGAGGGGGGAGGGAGAGGGGGGCGTGGGGTGGGCAGCGTTGCTCGTCCAGATTGGAGCAGGGGCCAGGCAGAGCTGCTTTCCTCACTGCCCAGTACTGCCAAGCCCTCTGGCTGGCACACTGAAGGCACTCGAGAAATGTGCGGAAAATGAACCCTGCTTACCAACTTCCCTCCTGTCTGATACACCAACATCTTTTATAGAGCAGTCCAGGGCGCTAGACAAACATTGAGGTTATTTCCAGCTTTCTTCAGTGAGAGACAACACGGTGATGGGCAGCTTTAGGCATAGGGCTTTTTGCTGCTGATGACTTCTTTTCTTGGGAGGAAGTCTTGAGAATAGGGTTGCTACCTCAAGGGTCATGGGCATATTTATCCTTCTGGATTTCTCCTTTGGGTGGTGATACGCCTGGCACTTCTCCTGAGCACCTACCGTGTGCTGTATACATCATCACAGATGACTCTGGAAAGTAGCTATTATTATGCCCCTTGCAGAGGTAAGCAGACTGAGGCTCCTGACTGCCCGGTAGAGATGCCTTCTCAACTAGCTCAAACACCCCTAATGTAAAACCTAATATTTTAGCATTACTATATGCCAAGCTTCCTCAGTCTCTGCTTCGGCGGTGTTGCGTGGAATTGACCACCCCGGTGCTAAGGGTGGGTCCTGACGGGCCAGGCCAAGGATGGGCCATTGAGAGCTAAGTCCAGGACTTTAGTTTGACTGTAGGAGAGGGAAGTTTTGTCCATATGGACATGGTGCTCTTCACACAAAGGAGCCAGGACACCTGCCTTGCTCCTCACCTTGGCCAAGGGACCTCACCTGAGTTGTTCAGCCTCTGCAGGACTCAGTCTTCATATCCATTTAATGGAAGCAGTAACAGATATAACTTTCCAACACTTTTAATGAGGCAATTTTTTATTCCCACAGGGAACTGCGATCCCACAAAGGGGTCTGTGGGTTCTAGTAGCCTAAACCGGGCTTGAAATGACAGAGGCTCAACCCCTACTTCCTGTGCCCCTTCCTCCTGGCCAGGTTTCTGGCGTTCCTCTGAGATTACCAGGCTGCTGTCACGGGACAGTGGGATAAAGGCCTGTCACCTGGGCAGGCCATAGACACAGCCCCACCATCTGAGGGCTGGTATTTTTAGACAAAGTCCTTGGCTCTCTTATCTAAATGGCCTGACTGTAGACCTTGATTTCTCAGCTTTTCCAACATCCAATGGGACTCCTCCTCCGCCCCCGCCTCATGCTGGATGGCTCCCAGCTCCCTCCAGTTCAATGTCCAGGCCCACCTCCACAGTTGCCTTGACAAAAGCCCCCTTTCATCATAATCCTTTTGTTCAATGAGCGCATTTTTCTGGGAGCAAGTTCAGCCAAGTGCACACTGCTAAAAAGAGATGTTTTCTTCCCGAAGACTGTGAAACCCCCACATAGAAGCCATTTCCTGCATGCCAGGCGCTGAATTTCCTAAGCAGCCAGGGAACCCTGTTGTCCCAGCTCATGCCCGGTAAAAACAGGATCTGTAATTTTAAAATTTATCCATACTCCAATTGCTTTAGGAAAGGATTGGGGCGGCGGGGTGAGAGAGGAGTGAGGGACATGGGGCAGTTCATGGGGTAAATGTGGTAAATGGGAGCAGGGGCCCTTGCCTCCCCTCCGCGGGCAAAGGTGCGTTAGTCACAGTCACGGGGCTGCCTCCAGCGTGGGGGCGGGCGGGGCGGCACCCACAAAGCCAGCAGCCCCGTGGCACTCACCTTTGGCCAGTACTCAGGGCAGCTGCGGGGATGCCGCCCCGCCCGCCCCGAGCCTCTAGGCCCTGGCATCCTCAGCACCACGGACAGGGAAACTGAGGCTGCAAGAGGCTTCAGAGGGCTCCGCGGCCAGCTGTGCGGCCTTGAACCAGTCGCCTCTTCCCCCTTTCGGGCCTCGGTTTGTGTGACCCGGGGACAATAATTTCTCAGGCTCCAGCTTGGACGGGGCGTGGCCGCGCCTCGCAGGGAGCTGAGCCGGCGCTGGGAAGTGTTATAAAAACACAACGTACGGAGCTGCAGAAGGAGGTGCCTCGCCCCAAGGTCATGCGGAAAGAGAAGCCAGCCTCCAGGGATCGGCTTCCTAACTGCCCGCGGCCAGGTCCCGGCCTCTAATGTCCTGAAGGATTCGAGGGGTCAAGCAAAGTTTCAGCCACCAAAGCCAAGTGCTGGCTCCCCCGAGGCTCAAGGGCCGCGCAGCCCCCACCGGCTCTCGGCCACCCCCGCCCCCACCCCGCCGCCTCGCTAGCTTTCTCCATTCTCGCGACCCCGGGCACCGGCTCAACGCCCCGCCCCCTCGAGGCCCCGCCTCCCGCGGCCGCAGGAAACGAAACGGGGGGGGGGGGCCGTGTGCTGCCGCAGCCAATGGGGAGGCGGCGTGGCGAGAGCGGAGGCGGTTGTGATGCGCCAGGCCGACGGGCGGCGGCCAATCAGCGGCGAGCGCGAGGGCGGGCTGTGACGCGGAAGGCGCTCCTCGTGCGGCGGCGGTATAGGAGCGAGCGCTACGACCAGCAGGACCAGCCGAGCGCCGCCGCCGCCGCCCGCCGCTTGCCGCCTCTACGCCGCCGCCGCCCCGCGCCCGCCCGCCGCGCCCCCAACCGCCGCCGCCCCCGGCCTGCCCGTCAGCGAGCGGGCGAGCGGCCTCCGCGCCCGGCCTCCGTGAGGGGGGCGTCCAGCCGGACCCTGAGCCTCGCCCTCTCGCGTTGCGGCCGACCGCGCCTCCTCGGTCGCCTGCCCGGCATGAAGACCAAGTTCTGCAACGGGGGCGAGGCGGAGCCCTCGCCGCTCGGACTGCTGCTGAGCTGCGGCGGCGGCAGCGGCAGCGCGGCTCCGGCGCCCGGCGTGGGGCAGCAGCGCGACGCCGCCAGTGACCTCGAGCCCAAGCAGCTGGGCGGGCGGCAGCCGCAGCTCGCGCTGCCCCCGCCGCCGCCGCCGCCGCTGCCGCTGCCCCCACCGCCGCCGGCCGACGATCAGCCCGAGCCCAGGACGCGGCGCAGGGCCTATCTGTGGTGCAAGGAGTTCCTGTCCGGCGCCTGGCGGGGCCTTCGCGAGGACCAGTTCCACATCAGTGTCATCAGGTTGGTGTCGGCGGCGCGCCGGGGCGGGCGGGAGGGAGGGTGGGCTGCGCGGATGCGGTCGGGGGGCGGGGCCGGGGGCTTTGCGGCCCGCGAAGCCACCTTTCAGGAGCCTTTGTGAAATCCAGGCCAGATCCCGTGAAACGGGCCCCCGAAGACCTTCCAGAAGGCAGGCTGTTGAAAACATACCGCTTTCGTGGGAAAACACGTCTCTTCTAAGGAGAACAGTACTGTTCAATCATAAAGTACATTTTGTCCAGAAGCTTAAACTGTGTCTAGCAAGTCACTTTGGGTTTAGGGCCTTGAATGAAGGAGGGATGTTTTGGCTGGCTTAAAAAAAATCACTTGGTGACTGACTTTTAGTTCCTCAATTCCATGATTAGGTTTTTCCCACTGAAAGAGACATTTGTTAGCGGTGAAGGGGTGACGTTTGTTAGTTCCCCACTAACCGCTCAGACATGTAGGTGTGTGACCAGCCAAAGTTAGGGTGTGTGGCTCCAAAAATAACTAGGAGCAAGGGAGAAAGAATTTCCCCCCCTTTTCTAAGCTTAAAAGAACTAATCATAAGTTTAAATTACAAAAAAAGTAAGTGTGTACGTATTCAGACTTAACAGCAAAACATAAACTTGGCTTTTGTCCCTCTTGCTCCCATGAGATGATCACTTAACATTTAGTGGGCATCCTTCTATTGAGACCTTTAAAAATGTGTTTTCTTTTTCTGCTAATTTTCTTGTAACTGGTTGACCAGGTTGAGTGCAGTATCTAGAAACTGGCTGGCTGCCGCCGATAAGCCCCAAATCCAATTTTAGTCATTTGATTCCTTTTCTGTGCCCGGTGCTTCGCCAGAGCCGCAGATGCAGCAAAATTAACTGAGCTTCACTTTCTTTTTGTGCCTGTGGCCTCTCTTACAGATATGCCTAGGAGCAGTGAGAATCATAAAGGTAGAAAGAGAAAAGAAAACCAAAGAATTGCTTAATGAAACCTTTTTTTGTTTTTTCCTGAAATGAAACTGTCTCCCAAACTATCACATTTAGTTAGGGCTGAAAATTCTCAGTGAGAAGATCATCCTGGGCCATGTGATCTTCAGAAGGTCATCCAGCTGTAAAATGGAAAACGTAGAGGGGCAGTGCCTGAGGTCAGTGGCTCTGTGCTGACATCAGCGTGAGCTGCCAGGTCTCTTGAACCCACGTCCTACTCCAGTGCTCTTGCCTGTTGCCTCTGAAAACGTTTTGGACACCCTGGATCCAGCTGTAAGATGTTTTTGAGGTGCTTTTCTGGGGAGTGTCACTCATTAGATAAACCTTTGTGTTTTGCTCAAACCTGACATTCTGAAAGCACTGAGGATGTCGATGAAAAAACTAATCAGTAGTCAATCTAAGAAAGAAATGGAAAATTTTATTCAAGTCAGACTGAGGGTTATAACCCAGAGACAGCCTCTCACAGAGCTCTGAAAACTGTTCGGAAGAGGTCAAGGGGGAGGCCCAAATATATGTGATTGTTGCAAAGGGGGTGCGCGTGCAGTCAAGCACACATCTCAGCCGAAGGTTGCTGCTAGTCACGAGGAATGACTTCTCAGTTAATGCTCTTAGTGCCTTTCTAAGTGTGGGAAGGTGCAAGAATGAAATATTTCTCCAGAAGATATAGTATCTCTCTGAGGGTCAGTTCTGTCATTTTTCTGAGGGCACAAAGTACTTCATCCTGATCTTTGCCCTGAATTCCTTTCAGGGTGTATTGTAAGTCAGCGACTACAGTGGCTAATGATTTGATTCTCATTGAACTGGATAGTGGGCAGGATTCTTTATTCTGCAGTCCCTTCCCTTTCGGTTGTAATTTCAACCAAGGTTTGGGAGGCATTTCGTGACCAATCTGTCCCACTGCGTTAAGAATGCTCATTCCCAGGTCAGGTGAAGATTTCGTTAATAGGCCACTTAATGTGCTGTTAGTGGACTAGGCCCTGTTAACAGTAGCGAAAAGCCTCTGGACCACCTATCTTAGTAGTCTGTTATGCTCCAGGAAAAGTTTCCTTCTTTTCTTTTCTTTAAATTTTTTTTTTTATTATTTATTTTTGGCTGCGTTGGGTCTTTGTTGCTGTGCACAGGCTTTCTCTAGTTGCGGCGAGCAGGGGCTACTCTTTGTTGCGGTGCGCGGGCTTCTCATTGCGGTGGCTTCTCTTATTGCGGAGCATGGGCTCTAGGCACGCGGGCTTCAGTAGTTGTGGCACGCGGGCTCAGTAGTTGTGGCTCGCGGGCTCTAGAGCACAGGCTCAGTAGTTGTGGCGCACAGGCTTAGTTGCTCCGCGGCATGTGGGATCTTCCCGGGCCAGGGCTCGAACCCATGTCCCCTGCATTGGCGGTGGCTTCTTAACCACTGCGCCACCAGGGAAGCCCCGAAGGTTCCTTCTTGTTGCTTCTTCCCATATCTAGAGCTATACTATTATAATCGTTGGTCTTATAGAACTATAAGTTTGGTCAATCATTTCAAGTTGGCTGATCATCATTAATTTTATTGGAGGCTTAGTCATACACTTGGTAATGCAAGAAACAGTAATCTTGTAAAATAGGCAGATTACTGGTAATATAGCTAGTGACATTAATAAGATCATAAGTAAGTATTTAAACTAAGAACTTCCATTAGGTTTGGCCCAGTATCGCCCCAGGTCGTCTGACCAGTCTGTTCTGGGCCAGTTGCTGTCTTTAAGGGAAATAATATACTGGCGTTGTATGTGAAGTTCACCAAAGATGTCTTCAAGTGCAAGGTGAGTGAGTGGCGGGTCATTGTGACCCCTAACAGGATTGGGAAAGGAGTTACATGGTTGGCTCCAGAAGAAGAAAAATTGATCTTTATGGTTGAGCAGGTGTTTCTGTCACTGGGGAGGTCTGGTTAACACGTAATGCAGATGCGCGATGCACACCAGAGGGGAGGGAGGAGGCCAAATGGGCAGAGAAAAATTTTATGTTTAAATTTTTCTTGTTTTGCCTTAAAATATGAATTTTTATTTCATCAAGGATGTTTTGTTTCTTTTCTCCAGGAATCAGTGGTCTTGGAAGACACAGCTTTCCTTTTGGTTTGGTGGACCTTTTAAAATAATGTTGTATGGTATGATACACTGCCTCTCAGTCCTGTTTTCTGGAATAGAATGTAGTTATGGAATGAGTTTAATAAGGAGAAAAGAGGTGATTTAGGATATGGGAAAGTGGGTGATGCCTAGCTTTAAAAAAAAGGCAAAAGAGGTAGTTCAAGTGGGGAAAGGTATACACTTGGTTGAAATTCAGTGGCCCTCCGTAGACAGTTCATGCACAGGTTCTGGCTGTCACGTGCTCTGATCCATCTCTGCAGCCCCGGCTTTTTGCTGAGTGCTGGTCTCTGGGGTGTGTGAGACCTCACCGCCTCAGTGCAGTCCATCCAGTCTGTCCCACACTTAACCCTTTTGCTCCTCCCCACCCTGGAATATGCTTCTCCTGCTTTTTTTCTTTGAGTTATTAACAGCAGCTGGCTGGTGCCTCAGGATTATTTCTCACCCTTTGCATTTGCTCAGAAAGCCCTCCTCAGCACTCAGTGGCAACTCAACCCTAGTGAACTGCTTTTGTGCCCACACCTCCTGTCTGCTCCAGGCCCGCTGTCCTTGCTTAGACCCTGTAACAGGAGGCACCTGTGGATATCCTTGTGCTTTGGGTGACCCACCCCCCTCCGTTCTGTATCCCATTGCCAGGGATTTCTCAAATATCCTGACTCCTTTGTTTAAAAGTTTACTGTGGCGTCCTGTAGCTGGAGAATAAAATCCAAACTTGTTTGCATGGTTTATACTTGGGCCCCAGCCTTAATTTTTCAGGGTGGTTCTTTTTTTGTTGCTGTTTTAAAATCATTCCTTTCCCCTAACCAGCAGCAACTAACAGTGAGCTAGTTACACTTGTCCTTGCACTTCTTGAATGAGCTTTGTGGTTTCAGTCTCCAGACCTTTCTTTGTTCCTACACTCTGCTTGGCAGCCTGGTGTCTGCCTTTTTTTTTTTTTTTTTAAAATAAATTTATTCATTTATTTATTTATTTATTTAATTTTTGGCTGTGTTGGGTCCTTGTTGCTGCACATGGGCTTTCTTTTAGTTGCGGTGAGCGGGGGCTACTCTTCGTTGCGGTGTGTGGGCTTATTGCGGTGGCTTCTCTTGTTGCAGAGCACGGGCTCTTGGCACGCGGGCTTCAGTAGTTGTGGCACACAGGCTTAGTTGCTCCGCGGCATGTGGGATCTTCCTGGACCAGGGCTCCAACCTGTGTCCCCTGCACCGGCAGGCGGATTCTTAACCACTGCGCCACCAGGGAAACCCCCTGGTGTCTGCTTTTAAAATACCTCCTTCAAGGCCTAACTTAGAGAGCCAGACAGAATTAGTTTCTTCCTCGTTTAGGTTTCTTCCATATCACTTCATGCATACACACCTTTATGTCACAGCACTTACCACATTGTGTGTGTTTATTTGTTCAAGTCTGTTAGATTGAATTCCTAGAGGGCATGTCGTGTTCATCTTTGTATCTCCAGTAGTAGAAGAGTGCCTGAGTTTAGCCCCTGGATTTTAGCTTAAATTGGCTTCTTTGCTGTCCTCCTAATGTGATGACAGGGCTCTTTGTAATCAGACTACTGGTTGCCTGAGTCCCTCCAGCTATGAGTGGTATAGGGAAAGATAAAAATTACCGTAACATGAAAATTGTCATTAAGGTACTGACCACTTGGAAATTTTGTCCATGCCCGGACATCACAGCTGAACACTAGCTTCTGTCTCCGCCCGTCAAATCAACGTTTGTTATTATCACTCTCATTGCTGGTGGATAAAACAGTCACAGTGAGTTGTGAAATGAAATTGTAAATCTTGCAAAAGATGCAAGATATCATGAAGTTTGATGAAAGAAATGTTTGTGGACTATTAAAGTTATACACACATCTCCCCACAGACCCACTACCAGTTGAGAAATGATAGGATAGATGGTACCATGGGCCCTTCAAAATCAGATCATTTAAATATCAAAAGACAGAGAGGGCCTTGAAAAGACTGGCAAAGTCCTCAGCTGTATTTGCAAAAGTATACAGTAAAAGTCGAAGGAGTGAATTGTGCTTTATGGTGCTATCTTAAAGGGTTTTGGAAAAATTATGCCAAAACTCCCTACTTGATTTCCTTTATATGTACATAGTTACTTTGATAATCTAAATTATGTTACATGTAAAGACATAAATCTGTTTCATTTTTCAAGATAAAGTTTCATTTACACTTTGTTTTTACTACACACTGTGAAAATTTGGTCCCTTAAGGGGCCTTACTTCTTTTTTAAAAAAAATGAATAAACTTAACTTTTTTTAGAGCAGTTTTAGATTCACAGCCAAATTGGGCAGAAAGTACAGAGTTCCCATTATACCCCCCCTCCCCCCACAGCCTCTCTCACTGTTGACATCATTCTTCTCCTGCAGTGGTACATTTGTTAAGTCCACGAACCTACACTGACACATCATCACCCAAAGTCCACTCTTGGCGGTGTACCTTGTACAGGTTTGGACAAATGTATAATGATGTGTACTGTATCCACCACTGTAGGATCCTGCAGAATAGCCTCATGGCCCAAAAAGTCCTCTGTCCTCTGCCGATTTATCCCTCCCTCCCCTCAAACCCTGATCTTTTTAGTGTCTCCATAGTTTTGCCTTTTCTAGAGTGTCATATGGTTGGAATCATACAGTATAACCTTTTCAGATTGTCTTCTTTCATTTAATAATATGCATTTAAGTTTGCTCCGTGTCTTTTCATGGCTTGATAGCATATTTTGTTTTAGTGCTGAATCATGTTCCATTGTATGGGCGTACCACGGTTTATCCATTTGCCTGCTGAAGGATATCTTTTTTTTTTTTTTTTAAGTCTTTATTGAATTTGTTACAATATTGCTTCTGTTTTATGTTTTGGTTTTTTGGCCCCGAGGCATGTGGGATCTTAGCTCCCTGACAAGGGATCAAACACGTACCCCCTGCATTGGAAGGTGAAGTCTTAACCACTGGACCGCCAGAGAAGTCCCTGAAGGATATCTTGATTGCGTCCAAGTTTTGACAGTTACGAATACAGCTGTTGTGAACATCTGTGTGCAGGTTTTTCTCTGGACATGTTTTCAGTTCATTTGGGTAAATACCAACAAGCCCAGGTGCTGGATTATATGGTAAGAGTATGTTTAGTTTGGTAAGAAACTGCCACACCATCTTCCAAAGTGGCTGCACCATTTTGCATCGCCACCAGCAGTGAATGAGAGTTCCTGTTGCTCCACATCCTCACCAGCATTTGGTGTTGTCAGTGGTCTGGATTTTGGCCATTCTAGTAGGTGTGTAGTGGTATCTTGTTTTAATTTGTGATTCTCTAATGGCAAATGATGTCGAGCATCTTTTCCTATGCTTACTTGCCATCTATCTTCCTTGCTCAGGTGGTTGCTTGGATCTTCCGCCCATTTTTAATCAGGTTGTTTTCTTATTGTTGAATGAATTTCAAGAGTTCTTTGAATATTTTGGATAATAGTCCTTTATCAGATGTCTGTTGCAAATATTTCCTTCCAATTTGTGGCTTGCTTTGCGTTCTCTTGATAGTGTCTTTTGCAGGGGAGAATTTTTTAATGTTAATTAAGTCCAGCTTATCAGTTATTTCTTTCATGGGTCATGTCTCTGGAGTTGTATCTAAAACATCATCACCATACCCAAGGTCAACTAGATTTTCTTTAATGTTAAGTTCTAGTTTTATAGTTTTGCATCTTAGGTTTAGGTCAATGATCCATTTTGAGTTAATTTTTGTGAAGGTACAAGGTCTGTGTCTAGATTTAATTTTTTTGTCTGGGGCTGTTCAGTCCTTCCAGCACCATTTGTTGAAAAGACTATCCTTTCTCCACAGTTATTGTTTTTGCTCTTTGTCAAGATCAGTTGACTGTATTGATGTGGGTCTGTTTCTGGCTTCTGCATTCTGTTCCATTGATTTATTTGTCTTTTTTTTTTTCTTTTGGCCAGTATCATGCTATCTTGATTCCTGTAGCTTTATAGTAAGTCTTGAAATCTGTACGATCAGTCCTCAGACTTTGTTGTTCTTCAGTATTGAGTTGGCTATTCTAGGTCTTTTGCTTCTCCATGTAACTTTAGAATCAGTTTGTTGATATGCGCAAAATAACTTGCTGGGATTTTTATTGGGATTGCATTGAATCTATAAATCCAGTAGGGAAGAACTGACATCTTGAGAATATTGAGTCTTCCTATTCACAAACATGGAATATCTCTCCATTTATTTAGTTCTTTGATATCTTTCGTTAGAATTTTGTAGTTTTCCTCATATAGATCTGGTACATATTTTGGTAGATTTATACCTCAATATTTAATTTGGGGGGGTGCTAATGTAAATGGTAACACGTCTTTAATTTCATTGTCTACTTGTTCATTGCTGGTATACAGGAAAGCAACTGATTTTTGTATATTAACCTTGTATCGCATAACCTTGCTATAATTGCTTATTAACTCCAGGAGTTTTTTTCTTCAGTCTAGTCTCTTGGCTTGCTCATCTCTGACCCTTATGCCCACGGCCTCCTTCCCGGTTTTCCTCTCTGGCGGAGCCTGGCAGTCAGCCTAGACTCCCTCCATGATCTCACCATCCTCTGTCCGCTGGCAGGGAATCTTGTACTGCCCTAGGACAACCCTCATCTTTAGCTTTGCATTAGCCCATCTTGCATCCACAACCAGACTGCCATCTCCCTGTAAATCAACATTCACTCATCTCATTGTGCCTAGTACTTTTTTTGTTGAATATCACAGAAGTCCAGGGCCTGGTGATGAAACAATAAAAACATAAGGCCCAGGAGGTCCATGTGGGCTAGAAGGGATGTGGGGCACTTTGTGGAGAAAGTGGGAGCATCCCTGAACTCTGAAACGTGGAAGGACCTTTCAGGTGGGAAGAGGAGGCAGAGGTGTGCTGTGTCCCAAGGATGCTAAGGTTGGTGGCTTGAAATGGGTACTTTAGAAATACTTTCTGAGGGACATTTGGTAATGTCCAGACACATTTTTGATTGTCACGATTTCGTGGTGGTGGTGGTGGTGTTACTGGCATCTAGTGGGTAGAGGGCAGGGGTACTGCTCAACATCCCACAGTGCACAGGACAGCACTTCCCTCTCCGTGCTCTGAACGTGGACGGTGCTGAGGTTGAGCAGCCTGGAGCAGAGGACTGAAGCCCGAGCTTTTCTCTGTCCCGCACACTTTTTTTTTTTTTTTTTTTTAAATAAATGTATTTATTTTATTTGTTTATTTTTGGCCGTGTTGGGTCTTCGTTTCTGTGCACGGGCTTTCTCTAGTTGAGGCGAGCGGGGGCTACTCTTCGTTGCGGTTCGTGGGCTTCTCATTGCGGTGGCTTCTCTTGTTGCAGAGCACGGGCTCTAGGCGCGTGGGCTTCAGCAGTTGCAGCATGCGGGCTTCAGTAGTTGTGGCATGCAGGCTCAGTAGTTGTGGCTCACGGGCTCTAGAGCACAGGCTCAGTAGTTGTGGCACATGGGCTCAGTTGCTCTGCGGCATGTGGGATCTTCCCAGACCAGGGCTCGAACCCATGTGCCCCGCGTTGGCAGGCGGATTCTTAACCACTGCGCCACCAGGGAAGCTCTGTCCCACACACTCTTAAAGATTAACCTTTGCTTTGCAGTTGGTAATGATAATAAGCAACTGACATTATCTTCTGTAATCTTCACAGACCCCTACTAGATACTGTTACACCATTTTACAGAGTAATTTGCCCAAGACCATGCAGCTGTCTGCAGAGCCAGCAACCCACCTGGGACAAAGCCTGTTCTCATAACTGTGCCTGCAGACTTGGTGTTGAGAGGGCTGGGAGTTAAGACACCTGTTCCTGATTACTGTGTATTGATGCTGTCATTTTACTCAAGTGCTTTTTTCCCCCTGAGCTGTGGTCGTTTCAAGTTGAATTTTAGATGGTTAGAAGAAATTTTGCAAAAATCTCCTTTATTCTTGTTTGTGCTCTAAATTCAGTAGCTCTTTTGATATTACGCTTCTATTTTCCGTGCAGGCCCTGAACCTTAAGGAGACTGAGTCCTGTGTGTGCTGGGCTTTGCGCCATGTTACTTGCGGACAGTTTGCAGAGGTTTCAGTGACTTTTTTGGTTTTCAGCAAAGTACAGTTGGTTCGGTGCAGACCAGAAACTTCCCATCTCAGTTTAGCAGGTGAAAACCTTTGTGCTAAAGGCTTCTCTGGAGCAGGCAGTGTCTCAGGTTTCTCGTTGTCTGAGCTGACTCACCTAGATGGACTCCTTTTCCAAATGGTTAAAGATACCTACATGTTTTTGATGGATGAATGGATGAGCAGAGTGTGGCATATACCTGCAATCAGATGTTATTCAGCTGTGATAAAAAGGAGAGTCTGACACGTTACAACATGGCTGAACCTGGAGGACGTTCTGCTAAGTGAAATAAGCCAGTCACAAAAAGACAAATACTGTGTGATGTCACTGCTGTGAGGTCCTTAGAGAAGGCAAATTCATAGGGACACAGTAGCCTGGTGGGTGCCCGGGGCTGGAGGATGGGGAACGGAGAGTTAGTGTTTAAAGGGCACGGAGTGTCAGCTTTATGAGATGAACAGTTCTGGAGGTAGAAGATGGTGATGGTTGCACAAGAGTGTGAATGTACTTAATGCCACTGAACTGTACACTTACAGATGTTTAAGATGGCAAATTGTATGTTATGTGTGTTTCACCTCAACTTAAATATGGGGAAAAAAAGGTAATCTAGAGGTTTGACGTGAGGAATGGCATATTTCAAGACCATGGGCACTTCACTAACTTGTTGTATCACTACAGCATGCATTTTCCCCATGTAGAATGCTGTAGAATAAAACAGAAATAACCTCGTTAAGACTTGGTAAGTCTGCAAATAAAGGATACAAACCATTTGTAAAGCTACTTGTATTAAATACATGTTGCTAAAATAAAAACTGTGTTATACAGTAAACTACTATCTAGTGAAGTGATTTTACTCCAAAACTTAAAAAATTGTTTCTGTGGGGCAGAGAGTCCACACAATAGTGCAGAGGCTCTCTCCCCTGCATTCACTTTATCACGTGTAGTTAAAATTACCAACTACTTCCTGTCACACACTGAGTACTTGAAGCACAGGGTGTGACATTCCCAAGTGCCCAGGACCTGCTCCGTGTAGACCAGCTTCCTGCTGCCGTGTTAAAGTGACACACAACACAGCATGAATGGACCACATCTACTGGACTGTTCGGCCTTATCATTGACTCGGATTTGACCTCCTTTCTACACATGGAGTATATTTTCAATCTATGAGAACTTTTCAGAGCAAGCAAACTTGAATGATAGTTTTTATAGCCAACACCTGCCAGTAGCATTCAGTGTTTTTCGCAAGGTGGGTGAACAGTCTGGGAGGATTTGTGAAGCGGCCAGGAACCAAGATGGCATCTTGCGCTGCAGCTTCGTGGTTGGAGAAGGAGTGATGAGGGAAGCGCCATGTCGTGGTCCCACCCTGAGGACTGAGCCATAGCAGGTGGGGAGCTGGAAGGATAGTTTTTACAGTTGCTGTGGCCCAGCCACCTTCCTTTGCTTCCCCGTGTTACGGTTGAGTACTCTCTGTATTTGAGTGGGGAGCCCTCTTGCCGCCTCTGGCCTCCTGGGTAAAGTACAGCCGTGCCATAAATGGTGAGCTGATAGACCTTTAAGTCAGGAGTGTTTCCTCATTTGCCTCATGGCGGGGAAATGTTCATTTTTTCCTTCCTCCTCGAAAATCTCCACTGCCATTAAGTCTGGAAATAAACTGTACTTTATCCCAAATGTGAGGGTAACCTGTTTGAAGTGTAGTGACCTGTTAGCAAGTTAAGAGGATCTTGATTGATTTTGTGCCTTACCAGGGTTTTGGGGTTTGTCCTGTGTTTAGGTAGCATGTAAATTTCCCCGAGACGCTTCATTGTCTAACACAGTCGACTTTTGTTGGAAAAGATTATGCTTCAGGTTCTGGAACAGTGGGGCTAACGTAGAAAAAGATGAGTTGAGGGAGGAGAGAATCAACTTGCCTAAACCTAGAACTGCCTCTAAAGTTGAAGGTTGGAAAAGTCACCAAGAAACAAATTGATCATTATTATTATAGATTGATATCATTGAAAAACATTTTGTCTTTTTAAAGGGCTCAGTCAGGCAGTTCAGGGCTGAAAATGAGGCCCGGGCCTAAAAATCCTGAAACGTACACAGGGTATTATCTGTTATGTGACTAGAGGAAAGAAATTAGCAGGAAAGTTTCAATTAACTGGAGCCCAAGTTACTAAACATTTTCCTTACTTTTTTTTATTTTTATTTTTTTTAATTTTTTTAATTTAATTTAATTAATTAATTAATTTATTTATGGCTGTGTTGGGTCTTCGTTTCTGTGTGAGGGCTTCCTCCAGTTGCGGCAAGTGGGGGCCGCTCTTCATCGCGGTGTGCGGGCCCCCCACCATCGCGGCCTCTCCCGTTGCGGAGCACAGGCTCCAGACGCGCAGGCTCAGTAGTTGTGGCTCACGGGCCCAGTCGCTCCGCGGCATGTGGGATCCTCCCAGACCAGGGCCCGAACCTGTGTCCCCTGCACCGGCAGGCAGACTCCCAACCACTGCGCCACCAGGGAAGCCCTCCTTAATTTTTTTTTTAAGAGAAAGTGTGAAAATAAGAAAAAGCAGGGCTTCCCTGGTGGCGCAGTGGTTAAGAATCTGCCTGCCAAAGCAGGGGACACGGGTTCGAGCTCTGGTCTGGGAAGATCCCACATGCCGCAGAGCGACTAAGCCCGTGAGCCACAACTACTGAGCCTGTGCGTCTGGAGCCTGTGCTCTGCAACAAGAGAGGCCGCGACGGTGAGAGGCCCGCGCACCGTGATGAAGAGTGGCCTCCGCTCTCCACAACTGGAGAAAGCCCCCGCACAGAAACGAAGACCCAACACAGCCCAAAATAAATATAAATAAATAAATAAATTTAAAAAAAATAAATAAATAAAAAGCAATATTACTTTAAGCATTAAGAACATTCCCTGGCCCGCCTTGGAAGCCGTTCACATCTGAGTTCCTCTGTGTGTGTCTTAACCTCCCTAGCGCTCTGTAGTGATATTTCATGTTCAGAATAAGGGCCCCAGGCCAGGGAGGGGCTTGAAACGTGAACGGGTACATCACATTTGCCACCCCGTGTTTAAAGCAGGAACGGAGGGAGGTACAAAGAGTTTTTAGATTTTCCACAAGAGTGTTTTATTTGTTAGCCTCTCATTATCTTGTGGTTAGGATGGTACTTCATACCGACCTGATGATTAACCAGGAAGTCAGTTGAGTGGGATAGCTCCCTCCTTGAGCATTCATTCCTTTTATTTGTGAAGGGATTACACAGGACAGTTGGAAAAAAACAAGGGTTATTTTTGCTCATTTTGTTAAAGAAAAAAAATCTTTGAGTAGATAATCAGTGTACTGGCTTTAAGATTCAAACATTACGAAAGGGTGTCTTTCTCCTATCTCTGACCCCGGTGCCTCTCCCTAGAAGCAAGCACTTCCAGAGAGATGTCATGCATATATTAGTATGTGTGGGTGTATTCGTTTCTTCAGCAAACACTGAGAGCTGCAATGTGCTAGGCCCTGTGCGAGGGGCTGAGAATGTGTAGCTTCCCCTCCCTCTTTAATACTTAACAGTAGATCACTTTTTTTTTTTTTAAACATCTTTATTGGAGTATAATTGCTTTACAATGGTGTGTTAGTTTCTGCTCCGTAACAAAGTGAATTAGTTATACATATACATATGTTCCCATATCTCTTCCCTCTTGCGTCTCCCTCCCTCCCACCCTCCCTATCCCACCCCTCTAGGTGGTCTCAAAGCACCTAGCTGATCTCCCTGTGCTACGCGGCTGCTTCCCACTAGCTATCTATTTTACATTTGGTAGTGTATATATGTCCATGCCACTCTCTCACCCTGTCACGTCTTACCCCTCCCCCTCCCCATATCCTCAAGTCCATTCTCTAGTAGGTCTGTGTCTTTATTCCCGTCTTGCCACTAGGTTCTTCGTGACCTTTTTTTTTTTTTCTTAGATTCCATATATATGTGTTAGCATACTGTACTTGTTTTTCTCTTTCTGACTTACTTCACTCTGTATGACAGACTCTAACTCCATCCACCTCACTACCAATACGTCCATTTCATTTCTTTTTATGGCTGAGTAATATTCCATTGTATATATGTGCCACATCTTCTTTATCCATTCATCCGATGATGGACACTTAGGTTGCTTCCATGTCCTGGCTATTGTAAATAGAGCTGCAATGAACATTTTGGTACATGGCCATCATCAAAAAATCTAGAAACAATAAATGCTGGAGAGGGTGTGGAGAAAAGGGAACACTCTTGCACTGTTGGTGGGAATGTAAATTGATACAGCCACTATGGAGAAACAGTATGGAGGTTCCTTAAAAAACTAAAAATAGAACTACCATACGACCCAGCAATCCCACTACTAGATCCCTTTTTTTGCACTAAAAGCAGCACTGTGTCTTGGAGATTGTTTTATATTGGTATTTATTGAGCTACCTTATTCTTTTGAATAGCCATATAGTGTTATATTTTAATTGAAATATCATTTTGATCTTTTCAGGACAGTTTGAATACTAGAATTTCTGCTTTGTTAAGTTAATCACGGTAATAAAAGATTCCATTCATTAAGTGCTCACTCTTGCCAGGTACTACGCTGACTGTGCTTATCTCATTTAACCCCGGGCAACGAGCCTCAGGGAGAGGAATTCTTAACCCCTGGGGCCCAGAGAGGCTGAGTAGCTTGCCAGGAGTTAGTGTTAATAAGTGGTGACTCCTGTCTAGTTCTAACACAGTGTGATGGTTATTTCAGCTAGTCACTCAGGTACGCACTTCAGTTTAGGCAGAGATTACATACACCTGTCTCTATTTTTGCCCAGATTTTTTTGTAATAAGCAGTTCTCTACAATAGCACCTATTGCTTGCAAGGTATGTGCAAAAGTATCCTGAGAGTATGATGTCTGGCAAGGCCTTCAAATGACCTTGAGCGTGTTGACGAGTCCTATATTTTAGGTAAGTAGTAAAGTCAAGTGGCATCTCTACGCTGAGATCCAGTCGGTGCTCCCATGGGTCGGAAACCTCCGCAGGTAGGCATCCTGCCACAGTCCAGGGCCGAGTGACATTCGTATGGACGAGTCATGTGGAGAAGGCAGGGTCGCCCCAGGGGTCTGACCTTTTCAGGGACCCTGTTTTACTGATGAGAGCTGCAAACAGACCTGGTTTGTGAGTCACCCTTTGTCCGTTTTGGACTGTGAATAAGGGTGAGTAGGATTCTGTAGGGTGTACATACGATGGCAGGTAATTAATGCCTGAAGTTATGGTTGTGGCCTTTTACTGCTTTCCCCTGCACATAGGCTACTGGAAATTTCATCTCTTCCGAGTCTTCCTCTCTTAGTTTTCCTGCATTGCGTTTGGCCTGCCAGCGCAGGGGTGGAATTCAGGATGCTGCACTAAAGAGTACCGTGGAAGCCACCCGGTTCAGAGATGTTCACAACTACTGAAGCATAATTTTAAAACTTTGACAAGTCCAGAGATTATGAACAGCACGAAAGTGAGCCAATCGGCAGGAGGAGGGCAAAGGGCACGGGAGGCCGGTGTTGGCAAACCTTCCCTCCCCAGGCTTTATTCTGGAATCTTTTCTCTTGACGGTTTTGACAATGGCCTGGATGCCTGGATGGTGGCAGGTGCCTGGGCTGTGGAAACCAGGTAATGGGAGAGTGGAGGAGAAGGCGGTGGGCTGTGTGTGTGTGTGTGTGTGTGTGTGAGCCCTCCCTGACAGGCCTCGAACTGGGGGGCTGCGGGAGTAGGCCACAAAAAGATAACGTGGGGAGGAGAAAAAGAAGTGTATGGCCAGGACCAGAGGGAAGCACCTTTGGTCGTGCTGGTGGGGGACAGGTGCCACCTCCAAATAGAGTTACAGGTAGGTGTGGGAAGCTGGAAACCCAGTGTGACACAGAGGTTTCCTGAAACTCGGTAACTTCTCTCATTCCAAAGTCCTTAGTAATGCTTCTTCTTTTTCCAGATCCTAAAATCAGAGGCATCTTTTTGAGGGCTTGATTTCTCCTAGGGTCTAGCAGTTTCATTGGAAGTGTTCACTGCTTGGGAGCAGATTTTAATCAAATGGTGATTGCCATGGATCATACACACGGAGCTTAATATTAAGAGGACGGTCATTCATAGGTTCAAATAAATCAATGAATGGTCGATTTAATAAACTACTTAAGGCAAGTTATCACTGGTTTAGAAAGGAAAAAAACAGCATTATTGAGACGTAATTCACGTAATACAAAATTCACCCTTTTAAATGGTACAGTTCAGTGTTTTTTACTATTTTTACAGAGTTACACAGCAATCACTGCTGTTTTTTCAGAACAGTTTCATCACCTCAAAATGAAACCCTGTACCATTAGCATTCTCTTCCCATTCTCCCCTCCCTAGCTCCTGACAACCACTGATCTACTTAATTTTTATGGATTTGTCTCTTCTGGACGTTTCATATAGATGGACTCATACAACATGTATGGCCTTTTGTGACCAGTTTCTTTCACTTAGCATCGTGTTTTCTAGGTTTATCCATGTTGTAGCATGTACTGGTACTTCATTCCTTTTTACGGCTGAATAATATTTCATTGCTTTATATACCACAGTTTGTTTATTCACTCATTAATTGATGGACATTTGGATTCTTTCCCTTTTTTGGCTATTATAAACATTTGTGTTCAGTGTTTGTGAGGACATATGTTTTCATTTCTCTTGGGTATATGTCTAGGAGTGAAATTGCTGGGTCATTTGGTAACTCAACATTTAACTTTTTGAAGATGTCACTGATCTTTTGAGCCCTCTGTCAGAGGATCTCCACAGACCCCAACAAATATCCCTATTGAGTTTGAGAGGATATTGGACAAGATTATTGTTGCTTTGACCCATTGTGATCTTTTTACCAGCGCCTTTTTTCCCCTTGCTACCAGTGATCTTGGTTTTATACATATACTAAATTGCCAACTGATTTTTGAGAAGAGTTCATTATAGTATATGCTGGTGATTGTGTATTAGATGCCATAAAGTTTTATGTGAAACAACCTCTCTTTATTAAAAATTACAAACATTTATAAAGTAGTAAAGAATAAAATTTTGAAAATAATAAAATAGCTTTATCAAATCTGAACATTTGGCTTCGGGTTCCCTTCTTTTGCCCAGAGGTAACCACCATTTTGCATTGGTGTTAAAATTCTGTTTCATTCTGAAATAAGATTCTGATCTTTAGAACAGAATTTTGAAGTCTTTTATAACCTGTGTATTTGGTCTGAGTGCTGAAACATTAGAGCATTTTTTGCGACAGGTGTACTTGTAGTAGGGTGGTTCACGTATGGGGGGTTAATAATCCTGTGAGTCATGGAGCATTTGGTTCATGTTTGACTGTAGGTAACCAATTGTCATCTAGGCTTCTATTTTAAGAAGACGTTTCACACCAGGAAGGCGTGATGATATTTCCTGCTGCGAGGAACTTTGAGAGACAGTAGCATCAAATGCCAGATCTTAGTTTCGTGGAGTGGTTTTTGTTTTGAAATGATTTTGTGGAATTTGTCAGGGTTCTTTAAAAATTAATTGCAATCGGGCTTCCCTGGTGGCACAGTGGTTGGGAATCCACCTGCCAATGCAGGGGACATGGGTTCGAGCCCTGGTCCGGGAGGATCCCACATGCCGCGGAACAACTAAGCCCTTGCACCACAACTACTGAGCCTGAGCTCTAGAGCCTTCGAGCCACAGCTATTGAAGCCCGCGTGCCTAGAGCCCGTGCTCCGCAACAGGAGAGGCCACCGCAGTGAGAAGCCCGCGCACAGCAACGAAGACCCAACGCAGCCATAAACAAACAAACAAACAAGTAAATAGGAAATCTCTTAAAAATATAAATAAATAAAATTAATTGCAATCAATATGATGCCAACTGTGACACAGTTCCTTTGACTGCAAGATGTAAAATAGATAATCTAAAATTTTAGTTGATCAGGTCTAGATCAACTAAAATTTTAGATTATTTGCTATTTTACATCTTCCAGTTTTCTTTTCTCCTCTTAATGATTAGTGCAGTAAATTGTATGGCTTCATTTGAGGCAGGTAATGAATTGACATTTATCAGTTTGGGGGGAAGTTACTTAGCATAGAATCACTAAGGCATATCATCAAGAAATCCATTTAAATAAAGTTGCTAACTTTCAGTATGTTTCATAGTTTATTTTCGTTAACTATTTTTCCCATATTGATGTACTTACAAATATTCCCTTTGCAATAATTTTTTGACTTTAAAATATTTCATGCCATTTGTTAACTTTATATCTTGAAGCATTAAAAAATTTCATTATCTTCACTAGCAGTTTAATGTTTTAAAAAATTATATTTTTGATAATGTCAAGTTTTAATTGATTAAAAAACAGGTCAATTGAGATATGAGACAGGAGTTCTGACACTACTGACAGGTGAAGAGTGAACCAGTGTGGCTCTGTTTTAGGACACTTTGGCAGTAAGCATCAAGAAATTTTAAAATGGTAGTGCCCCTTGGTCCAGAAAACCCAGCTTTAAAGGATCTCCTCAGATTGTGCATAAAGATTGAGATATAGGTATACATTTTATAGAGTTGTGTGTAGAAGTAAAAAATAATGGGAAAACTCTAGCATTAGGCAGTTGGTAATTTTGCATCTGATCAGCAGTCTGTAAAAGCAGCTCTGTATTCTGCTCGTTATTCCGTTGGTACTGTTTGAGGGACCTGTGGGGTGACGATTAGGGACGCACACTCAGCTGGATCCCTAGGGCACTGTAGAATTCTCGCCAGCAGTGACTTCTCTTTTCAGTGTCCTACCTGCCATGGCTTGCTTACATATGTTGAATATGAAATAAATATGTTATTCTCATCTTATTTGATATTTTGCTTATGTGAGTATCTCTGTGCCTCCTAAATTTAATTGACATGTATGTTTATTATAAAGATCTTCTGCCACATGTTAAAAAGGTAGAAGTTTCAGACTTCTTTGGAATCCTTGAGCGTTCCTGGGGTTTTACTTGGAAGGATATTCTTGACAAATCCCATGGTAAATTGGCTGTTGTGTTTCTGCTGTCGTTTCTGTGGCGTATCTTCCCATCGTATCTTCTTCCTAGTCGTATTATTTAGCTCGTTGGTGTCTGACTTTTTTCTAGGTGGTTTCTGACAGTTTGGGTCATCTGTGACAATGACGTTGTTTTATTTATTTTGATTGTTACTTAAAAATCATCCATGTTTTACTTCTTCCCACTAGGGCCTATTGGGCGAGCGGCTACAGATAATACAAGAGATGAAGGATTTCCAGGTTGTGGGCTTGTTTGTGGCCAAGCCGGCCTGCTTTCCTTCTTTGGGACTCTGGGGATAAACTGAGTCGAGTTACACAGCTTAGAACAGTAGTTCATCTGTTTGCTCTCGCCGTGGACTGAGCTTTCGAGAGTATGTGACAGGAAGGAAAACTAGGGCTTTTAACTGATGTCATGCCTGTCCTGTTGCTTGGTAGCCAGAAGCCCGTGCTGGCTGTGCCTGGACGTGGCAGGCCCTTGTGACAAGCCATGCACTTGGGGCGTGGGCCTGAGTGGAGGGGAAAGGAGAAGGCTGCCCGGGCCCTTCTGTTTCTGTGCTTTCCTGCTCCCCATGTCTTCCTGAGCTGGGGTGGACAGCTAGCTTGCTTCCTGGGAAAGTAGGTCCTTATTCTTGCAGAGGTTCCAGATGCCATGATTGCTTTTCTTTAAATAAGCTGTTGAAAAATATTCTTTAAAATGACTTTTATTTACATCTGTGAAACGTTGTTTCTGTAGAAGCACATTCAAGTTTCATTGGTGAAGAAAAATGAGATTTTTTTTTTCTTTTCTAAACCATTGAGATATAGTTCACATATCACATAATTCACCTGCTTAAATTGTAGGATTCAGTGGTTTTTAGTATATGGGTTTTTTTTTTTTTGGCCGTGCAGCATGTGGGATCTTAGGTCCCCCACCAGGGATTGAACCCGCGTCCCCTGCATTGGAAGCTCAGAGTCTTAACCAGTGGACCGCCAGGGAAGTCCCAGCGTATGGTTTTTAATATATCCACAGGTATGTGCAGCCATCGCCACAATCAATTTTAGAACAATTCCATACCTCAAAAGGAAACCCTGTCCCCTTTAGTCCCCTTCTGCCCTAGCCCTAGGCACCCACTCTGTAGATTTCCTCGTTCTGGACATTTCATATGAATGGAATCATTTAATATCTGGTCTTTTGTTCTGGCTTCTTTCACTGAGCATGTTTTTAGGGTTCATCCATGTTGTAGCATGTGTCAGGACTTCATTCCTTTTTTAAAAATTGTGGTAAAATATGCATGACATAAAATTTACCATTTTAACCATATTTAAGTGTATAGTTTAGTGGCATTAAGTCGGTCACGTTGTTGTTCAACCATCACCACTGTTCATCGCAAGAATGTTTTCATCTTGCTAAACTGAACCTCTGTGCCCATTAAACCGTAATTCCTCATCCCTGCCGGTAACCCCTCTTTGAATTCATTAGCTCACTCCGAATCTGTTTTAGTTATTTTGTGTGTGTTTCCTGGAATGAGGTATGTCCTTTTGAAGTCTAGCCCTGCTGACAGCTTGATTTTAGCCCTGTGAGACCTGTCTAGAGGCATCTGACCTCCAGAACTGTAAGATAATAAATGTGTGTTGTTTAAAGCCACGAAGTTTGTGGTCGTAAGTGACAGCAGCCACAGGAACAGAGCCATTTGTCTTATGCAAGTTAGTACAGACTTGTCCTGACGTTGGGCTCCTGTGATGGATGGCGGTGCCCGCAGCACCACTGTGTGTCTGGCATGGCACGTGGGGCCCTCCTGCTTGTGTCCCGTCTCTCAGCATGAGGGTTAAAAGCAAGGATTCTGGAGCCAGATGCCGTCTTCCATCGTGGCTCTGCCACTTTCTTGCTTTGTTTCCTCCTCTGTGAGATGGAGGCAGTACTGGCACTGCCCTGTAGGTTGTCCGGAGGATGGAATGACCCCACCCTTGCTGCATGCTCAGGACGTTGCGGCCCCAGGGCTCCGTGACCCTGAGGTCTTACAGTGACTGAATTTAAGTGCTGCTCCTTTACAGAGGAGTGCATTTTTGAGGGTCACAGAGGTTTAGCAGCGTGCCCAAGATTACACAGCTAGTAAGTGCAGAACTAGGGTTTGAATCGGCTCCCTGGCTCTGAAGCCTGTGGCTTTTCTTTTACATGATGCCCTCCCCCAGGAGGAGGGGACTGTCCCTTGGGGAGCTTACAGTCTAATTAGAGAGCCAAGGCTGACCGCCAGCCTATCAGAGAACAATGTGAGATGGTCAGTTACCCAATGTAGCAGGGAGGAGTTTGGAGAAGGGAGGTTCCGGGAGAGTGCTGTGGGTCATTGTCATTTTCAGAAAGTCTCCATTGAGCATCCACCATCTGGGGCTGCTGGGCCTTGAGAATTGAAGTTAGACGTGGCCCCTGTCTTCAGGAGCTAGCAGGGAAGACAGCAGAAGATTCTTGAGGAGGTTGGGCTTTGAACTTGGTTTTAAACAGTAGGTAGTTTTTATTTTCTTATAAACTTATTTATTTTATTTATTTATTTTTCGCTGCGTCGGGTCTTCGTTGCTGCGCGCGGGCTTTCTCTAGTTGCGACGAGCGGGGGCTACTCTTCGTTGCAGTGCACGGGCTTCTCATTGTGGTGGCTTCTCGTTGCGGAGCACGGGCTCTAGGCGTGCGGGCTTCAGCAGTTGTAGCACACGGGCTTCAGTAGTTGTGGCTCGCGGGCTCTAGAGCGCAGGCTCAGTAGTTGTGGTGCACAGGCTTAGTTGCTCCGCGGCATGTGAGATCTTCCTGGACCAGGGCTCGAACCCGTGTCCCCTGCATTGGCAGGCGGATTCTTAACCACTGTGCCACCAGGGAAGCCCAGTAGGTAGTTTTTAGATGGCAGAGAAGAGTGAGGAGTTTCCAGACTGGAAGAACAGGAGTAAGTGGATGTGGTGACACTGTATCAGTTACTACTAGGTTTAGCTGCTTATAACAGAGGACCCCAGAGTCACAGGGGTTAAACAATATGGAAATTTATTTCCGTTGTGCATTAAAGAGGTCCAGGAGTAGCCAGGCTGAGCAGGTGTGGCAGCTTCACGGCTTGATGGGGATGCAGACTCCTTTCAACTAACCGCTCTGCTGTTCCTAGGATGTGGCCGTTAATCTCGTGATCTAAGAAGCTGCTAAAGCTCTGGCCACATGTGCTAGTTAGGATCCTGGCAAGAAAACGGAAACACCACTAGGTATTTCAGCAGCCATAGAGGATTTAATATAGGGAACTGGGTGAACAGGCAGTGGAGAACCAAAAAAGCAAAAAGGGAACACAAGTGATTAAAATAAGGAATACTAGGTGGTGCAGGAAGCAGGCTCCCGGGGCTGGGGGACAAGGGAAGAGGTTGGGGTGATCAGAACCTGGAAGCTGAGAGGAGGGACCCACGGAGTTGGGATCCCGACCTCCAAGGAGAGGGCACTGCTTGGCTATTGCTGGGGACCCCGAGGCTGGTGTGGGGTCGCCCAATGAAGTGAGGACGGGAACGGGCGGGTTGCTGCCGCAGCACGCGGGCGGGAACGGGCGGGTTGCTGCCGCAGCACGCGGGCAGGAGCGGCAGGCAGACACGTCTGTGCCAGAACCTGATGAATGGGAGCAGCTGATAAAGGAGGTTTGTCATCGGCAGTGTCCCAGCCCAGCATCACAGCAGAACTGGAGTGGGAATTTGGAGCCCAGAGGCAGTAGCTTAGCTCTGACCCACCACTGTCTCCTCGGTCCACACAGCAGGATGGATGGGGAAGAGGGGGCAAGCGCGTGAGCATGTCTGACGTTGATTTCCCAAAAGCCACATAGACACTTCCTTGACATTTTATTTGCCAGCACTTGGTCGAACAGGCCCGGCCAGCTGTAGAGGCAGCTGGTAAATAGAGTCCTGACGCATTGCACGTTGCTGCCTGAGCACAGCCCAGGTTCTCTAACCCAGGAGGGTGGGGAGTGTCCGCCACAGGGGTGGAACTTTGAGCATTTTTGTGGCACCGTTAATGCAGCAACGTTAACAACCTCCAGATAAAAAGTTCTCCCTGTTATCTTTCTTCCTCACACAAAGTGAACTCTGTCTCTTGGACCATTTCTTGGCGGTGCTTGTCACTGCGTGCTCAGGATCCCTGTCTGACTGGGTGTGTGATGATGCAATTTAGGTTTGTATTTAGCCTCACTTCGGGGAACGTAGCTCCACTAAGACTGTCAGTGGATAGAACAGGGAAAGAGGCTGCTGGCTTCTGTGACTGGGGGACGTCGTTCTAGGAAGCTCTGGTCCACCTTGCTGATAACTTTTTCTCCACGAGTTTCACCTATACTGCTGTGTGACATTGATGCATCTGACAGGCAGGTGTAGACTCAGGGTTTGCTGAAGCGTCTGGTTCAGACATTGTCCCATGATTTTGAATTCTGTCTTACAGTTTTATGTCTGCTTTCTTCATTAGAGCGGAAGTTTCTCGAGGGCAGGAACCAGAGCCTGTTTCAGTTTTGTGTTACCCGAGCTTCCAGCATAGTGCTTTGCTTATGTAATAGCTCCTTACAGTTTATTGACTAGCTATGAATGGGGTTTGGGGACTCTGAAGTCTACTACAGATGAGGTGCCTCTGGTCTCGAATTCCTGATTGTACAGTATTTTGTGTTCAATCCCTGCATTAACTAACCACCCTCTGCATCTAATCATTTCCAACCCAGGCAGGTGATTTGTCCCCGGGGCTATGCTTTCCTGTTTAAACGTCCCCTGTAACTTGTTGCTTGTCTTTGGTAGTCACAGTAGAAGGTTTAGGGTGTTGAGAGCTCTGAGAGCTCCAATAATTGTTAATTATTAGAGCTCTCAGAGCTCCAGTAATTGTTAATGTTGCAAATTTTTTGAAAAGGCTGTTAGGCAAACCTGGTTAAGAAGGGGTGGATCTTTCCACTTCATAGTGGAAGGTCCTGGAGGAGATGGTTTAAGTATTGCCCCAAGAGTTTAACCTGGCAGTGATGGGTATATGATGGGAATTTTGGATCATACATGAATGTGGGCTGGAAGGGAGGCATCTGGGATTTCCCCCCATTACCAGGGCTGAAGAGGGTCTCCTCGCTCCTTGTCACTCTCTGAGGCAGATGCCACATGCAATTATAAAAACTCCCCCCATCACTATCCTAGAAGAACAGATCCAGAATTTGCCTGTTTTTAATGTGACTCGTGGAATTGATCTGAGAACTGCGGAGTTAATCGTTTATGTTGCTAGTATCCTGAGAGATTAAATGAAGACTTAGATGAGGACAGTTCTTGTGGAATGGGTCCTGACTTCTCATCCACAGCGGTTTAGCTTGCTTCCAAAATACAGGCACTTATGGTCCTCTTGTTTCTGGCAGAGGTGGCCTCAGTAACATGCTGTTCCAGTGCTCCTTACCCGACACTCTGGCCACCGTTGGTGACGAGCCTCGGAAGGTGCTCCTGCGGCTGTACGGCGCGATTCTGAAGATGGTGAGTTCCTCGGCTGCTTGGGGATGGGAGGGGCCTGGTCACAGTTCTCCTCCTCTTTCCCAATTACCTGGGAAGAGACTTAAAATACGTTGTTAGTGGTGTTGTAAGAGCTATTTAAATATATCGCTTTTGCTTTAATTGGGCTGCACAACTTGGTTTTTTGTTTATATTCTAAGTAAATTCTGTCTTTACTTATTATCTGTTAGTAAACTAGTACAAATACGCCCAGCTTTATATCCAGAGGAAGTACAATGTTGGTTAAATCTTTAATAGTGCTGGATAATGCTTGGATTTTCCACACACTGAAATTTTCAGCTCAGATTTAGGTTGTAAAATTCGAATGTGGGGAAAGTATTGTTTGTATAGCATCATCAAAAAGGGTTTACAGGATAGTCCCAGTGGAAAAGTATGAGCTCAGTGAAGCCGAATTTATTAACTACCTCCCTTTGAGATTTCTTTAAAACTTTGAATTGGTTAGATTCCTAATCTTTCTAAATTTTTATATTACTTAAATAATTGAATCTTTCAGTTAAAGTACCTTATTTGTTGAATTGTCTTAACCAATTATAGGATATCCCAAATGTCTGGATTTAAAAAAAAAACTATACCATGAATTTATCATTTTACTGACCACACATATAAATGTGTGTATGTTTCTGTGGTAGAATTTTGATATCCATTTAAATCTTCCTTGGAAGGGCCCATTTTGATCTTCATGAAACAGAGAATAGTTTTCTGACTCAGTTTTTTTTTTTAAAGACTAATCTCTTTCAGCTCAGTCTAAAAAGCAGGTCATGTCCATATCTGTGATGATTCGATTATATGTTGAGAAATACTAAATTTAAAATTGGCACTCTGCATATTAACTCATTTAAAAAAATTGTCATGATGTGACTACTGAACCTTTTCATTGCGTAATTTTCCCTTAACCCTGTCCAGATGTGAGAGTGGTCAGGGTCTGAGGTTAGGAACAAGCTAGCGTGTCTGAGGAAACCTGAGGCCACTTTGGCACTAGGTTCACGTGCTGACTGACAGCCGACCCTGCCCCCTGACTGACAGTGTACAAGCAGAACAGGGTCTGTGCTTACCACGCAGTCCAGTTTTTTATTTAATCAAGTTGCAGTTTCAGAACAGTTCTTGAACTACCCAATTAATGTCCTTTTGGGACTTTTAATGAAATCAACCTTCAGCCATCTTTTTCTCTGAGGACCTTCTGTAACAATTAAGTCCCATTTCTGCCCGTTCGTTTCGTGTGCTTTCATTTAAGCAGCACTTTAAAAATACTTTAATAGCCAGCTGCTGGAATTGCATGCGATATGAGACTGTTGTTTAAATCTGATTTATGGAGGCTTTGTTTCTGTTTCAACTTAAATAGGAGCGTTTTCAGTGTGCACGGTGCGCTCCTCCTAGGCCGGGGGCAGGCCCTGTGCCCTGAGAGCAGCAGAGCCCCGTGGAGGTGAGGGGGTGCTCTGACGCATGCTGTCCAGGACGCCGGTCACCAGCCACGTGTGGCCCTCATATGCCTGAAAAGTGGCAAGTGCAGCCAAGGAATGGAGTTTTACATTCTACGTAATTTTACTTAATTTACATTGCAGTGGTTACATGGCGCTGGTGGCTGCTGCGTTGGCTGGCACGTGTGCCCTGTTAAGGACAGGTAACTTAGCAACAGCCGGCTGCAGCGCAGGCTGTGACCTCGCGGTTTTCTTTTCCCCTAATAAAGATTCACCATCAGTAGTTAATGTTTTGTCCTTTTCGAAATTTTAGCAGTCTAGAATTATTACCTGATAGTACTTAAGTGCAATAGAAATGTCTGGAGATAGAGTTTGTTTGAACAGAATTCGATGTCCCTATTTATTTTTAAGGGGAAAAAAAAAGACTATTAGGTAACTCAGTAGAAAAATAGAGAAGAGTTGAAGCCACTTAAAATGGAATTAACTTTTACCAAACGAATGGATCAGAGTATGTTTCACATGCAGTTAATGGGGGAGGAGGGGGCAGCACTCTAGATTTAGCTTCTCAATTCTATTTTTACTAGGCTGTTAGTTTCCATTCCTGAAACTGCATCTGCTGATGAAGAGTAGAAGCTATGCTTGAAAGCACATGGGTAGAAAGGGAAGCAAGTAGCTCACGAGATGGATAATGAGCAAACGTCTGACAGTCTCACAACTGACTCTGACGACAAACTCATTTTTGTTAGAAAAAAGCTGTTCCTTTGCTTTATAGGTGGGACTCAGTGTTTTCAATATCATTACTCAGTTGATTGAGTCCCTAGTTCAAGTACACTTTTTTGTTGAAGTTTGAACTTAGTAAAACCATGAAACCTACAGCCTCAAGTATTTTTGGTTCCCAAGTTCTTTGAGGTTTGGCAGGGGCACTCGCTGCCAGTTTGAGTTTCGGACATTAATGGCCATTGTAAGCTGCTGGCCATTTGAATACTTTGGCAACATGAGGAGGGGAAGAAATTCAGGAACTCCGAACAGGAACTTCAGTTTAAGAGAGAAGGAAAGTAAGGGGCCGAGACTAAGCAGTCAGTAAGACTCGAGGCCGGCGGCAGTGCCGTGCGCTTTACAAGTTGAGCTCTCACAGCTCGGTGCCAGGGATTTCACCAAAAATGGCCAAAATTGATAGTAACTTGCCAGGATTTGCATTAATTACGAGATGTGGCTGAGCAACTGTGGAACCCAAATAATAAGTCACATTACTTTCATAAATGCATGGATTGAAGACAAATATCACACAAATCAAACGTTATGCTTTCCTTATTTTTGACTCTACTTAGAGGAAAGCACACACGCACATCCCTATACATGCATGTGCATTTGTACAAATATAACTTTCCTAAATTGGCCATGTAAATGCAGTTGTCACATCCTTCAAGGTGGATTAGAATGAGCTCCTTCCCTGAAACATGTTAATTGATGACTGCACATAATGATAGACGTATGTGTTTTCTCGGAATGTTTAGCTGTTTTGCTTAATTACGTGATAGACTGGTTTAGTTTAGTATGTCCCTTCTTTCCCTTTCTCCTCCTCGTTCCAGCTTTGGAATTTTTTACCTCTGTGAGAATCAGATATTATGTAGCAGTATTTTTTTGATTTACATTTGCAATCATTTACAAGTAACTTGGTTTAAAATAACGAGATGCTTCTCGACTTTCTTGTTTTTCTTCATCTTGGTGTTGCGAGATGTCTGACTTCCTTTATTTCCATAGCAGCCCTGAAATGACTGCTCTCTGGTGCAGGTCACTAAGGGTTAAGTAGCAGAAGGCCAAGGTAAAACCTCCTGGTTGGGTTTAAGGCCCACAGTTCTGTCCCACAAACAGCTACCTCTGCCACCCCCCATTTCTGTATAAGACGAGACATAAGCAGACTTCCCAGCTGTACCCTGGAGGTTTTGTTTAGGATTAGTGTTAATTTTAGGGCGTATGGAAAGTCCTGTGTTGGACAAGGGGAAAAATGGGTCCTTTTGAGAATAAAACAAGGTAAGACACACACAGCTTCGAAAAACTGCCACACCACACGATATTATTTGCAGGAGATTATTAAACATAAAAATATTGGTGTGATCTTAAAACAATGAATGTCAGTAGAATTCAGTGTCTATTTCACATAGGCCAGCTTTAACTTTAATGACGAGGAGGTTATTCTCATTAGCTGCATAGACGATGGAAACCGAATTCAACTATAAAATTACCCGTGACTAAAGCAGGTAGGATAGCTCGGTAGAAGTTTTGAGAAGTACTGGTTTAGCCTTTGCCATTGTGGAAAGAGATATAATTGCTAGAAGAGAGCTTGAAACGATAAAATTAGCTGTCAATGTAACTTGATTTTTTTCCTTTCTGGTATTGGGAAGGAACATGAGCTCTGCATCGTCCAGTAGCAGCCTTTTCCCAGAAGCAAGTTTGGCTGATTACAAATAACCAGTTTGCTTATTTATCATGAATTGTGGAAGACACAAATGTCAGTACGTATTGTTCTTTCAATGTAACCTGTGCCAGTTGGCGGAAGTCTCAGAGGGCTTTGTCCCTGCCTCTGTCAGAGCAGTGACTGTGTCGAGCCAGTCCCTTCTCTGCACGAATGGAGAGATTTGGCCTCACCGTTTTGCACGGTCTCACAGGCATGAACGTTTATAATACACCAACGATCTCTCGAGTGCTGTCTGGGAAAATTTTGTTTTTGTTCTTTGAGTAGTAGAAGGCTAATATTAGTGTTTGTTGATGTACTAACAATAATTAAATGAGAGGCATCAAGGCACAACGCAGATTTGTATCAGTGACTCAAAAGAGTACCGTTTGGGACACGGTCTTTTTTGAATCCAGAAAACAAAATGTCTTCTTCCCTGTTTTCTCTTAACCCCAGTTTAATTAAAAATTCAGTCACGATAAATTACAGAGCAGCCTACAGATAGTTGGCAGTAACCTCTTGGCTGCTGAGAAGCTGCCTGCTTGCAGCACTTCCCGCTGGAGCTGAGACGGCATGGCTGCTCCGTGCAGAGCCCTGCTCGGTCCCGAGAGGCTGAGCGCGTGTCCCCGCTAACTGAACACGGCGCATTCGATTTTTTTTCTCATTGTATTAGGTCATCATGACCTAATTTACTCTGCTTTTAAAAACCCCCCTTGTATGTGTTGAGCATGGTGTAATTATACCTATTTCTAAGGCAGTCAAAACCTCCCTCTCAGAAGTGAAACATGTTTCTAGTATTGCATGTTCCCATTTGGTCTAACCTAGTATTTCTTCCATTAATACTCTCCAAAGATAGTTGCCAAATTACAACCTACAGTGGTATCACCTTCCGTACCTGCTTTGGTGCCTTCTTTTGATAACTAAATAAACCACAGACTACTGTGTCTAATTTTGACATATGCGAAGTGTCTTTGTCTTGCTGGTCTTAAATGTTTGGGCTTTAGAGCATGAAGCCAGTACAGATTTCTGGTCCCTGGAACGCTGGTGTGACCGCAGCCCGCCCTCTTGGGAAGGAATGTCTTTGTGTTGGGTGGCGTGAAGGGCGTTGGGGGTAATGTACCACTTTAGCTGTATGTGCATGTGTTCTCTGCTGCAGGCTTGTCCATGCGATCGTGCCTGGAGCACTCTGGTTTCCAGGTGACAGACACGATTCACGGTATAGTATGAGTCCTCTGAAGTTGGAGCATTCTCTACAGCTTTAATTTCTTTCTTTTAGTTCTTGGTTTCAAGAAATGTTTTTTTAAAAACAAAGTTGTAATGCTTATGTTAAGTAGCACCAGCTACAGTTTGTGCTTGCTTAAAGAGGTACAGTAGTTAAGATTTCAGAATGTTGAATATGTCACTTTGGGTTTTTTGTTTTTTGGGGGTTTTTTTTTGGTCCAAAGCAGATCAGACCCTTTCTTCTGTTTCCTCAGTAGAAAATGACAAACATTTCGTAATTTTAGAAATTTATGGGCCTCGACTTGAAAATTCATTTGAAGTATTTAGCTTCTTCTTCCTTCATACTACTTTCAGCCTTAAGGAAATGCCATGTACATACTGATATGTTGGTTAGAGTTAGAAACTTCCTTTTCTGTCCTAGTCATTTAGTGTCCTTCTCCCCCACCCTGTGCCTCTATGAAGCTCAGCAGTGCTGATCTGACGTGGCAGGACACAGGCTGGAGAAGCGAAGGCGCTCTTCCTGGAAACGTGTTGCTTACAAGTCAACCCTTGGGGTGCTCATGCCGAAGGAACTCAGAAGCCTTTGGAGTCTTGGGGCCTCAGGTTACCCTGGATCAGACCTCAATTTTGAGAAGGTCCTGAAAGGCGCCTTCTTTACCTGGACTTCCACTCACCTGTCTTTCTTCTAGCTCATGTCTGCCTAGAGCCTTTTAGACATTCTAGTCTCCTCTTGATGTTCATCAAGGCATCCGATTTTGTGAAGTTCAACAGGATCACATTGTCTTAGATTGGTCCTTGGGTAGATCGAACATACTCTAGAAAAATGTTAGAAATCATTTGTCCAGTAAAACGTTAGGAATCATTTGTCTATTTAAATTCTCATAATCCGTATGTGTTCACTAGGTAATCACATAAGCTATACTTTAAATCATTGCATTGTCATCTCACATTTTAATGTGTTCTATAAAATATTTTCAGAAAAGGCTGTAAGAAGCCATGAAAGCAGTAAATGCAGAATGTTTTCATAGAGATCAGGAAGCAGGAAGGTTAGGGTCCGTGATACTGAGAAGAAAACGTGAGAAGAACCACATGACTGCTGTGCATTCTAGGGAGTCAGGATTCTCACCCTTTCCTGCCCCAGCTCACCTGAGAGGTGGGACACAGTCCGATCGATCGTTAACAGGGATGGTGACAGGTGTGCCCCCCCCCCCGCCCCGCCCCCCGTTGAGAACCTCTTCTCTCGTAGAGAGTCGACGTGGTCAGATAACCAGGGTGGACCTTAGACTCTTCAGAGCCACAGGCAGTATAGTCAGGAAGCCCGTGTCCCTCCAGGGCCAGACGAGCATCACAGCTACTGAACATTCAGGCTAGTGCAGCAGGATAAACACTGATAGTCTGGAGTCCCTCGGGACTCAACTCAGGAGGTTAATCTCAGGTTAGTGAAGAGATGGATGATTTTCCTAGACCAGATCTTAGATGCCCTAGAAGTTGAGTCTAGCTAACATTTGGATTATTCTTTCTTAACCACTCATTTATAGATCCCGAAGCACTTTATCAAGGCTGCAGCCAGCTTACTCCTGTTTTAAAAGAGCCTTTATCTCCACACAGCCACACATACACAGACTAGGGAAAGTGAAGATGCTGCTTTGTTTCATCTCACAAATGTGGTTTTATTAAAGTAGTTTAATCATAAAACTAGTTCCCTCAGCATTAGCAGAACCTTTTGTTAAGAACTGGCCAAGCGATGAGCGTTTATTTGGCTTAAACAAATTTAAAGAAATAAGCCTGTTACATTGCGGAATATCAGGTAACTTACTTTTTTCATAGTCTTCTTTAAAAAGTACGAAAACCTCTAAAAGCCTCTAAATGAGATTTTGCCAAAAAAGTAACATTTGAAACCTTGTACCAAATATATTTATTGTAAGAGTAACATATACTTCTAAACACTTTTTAAAGTATAGGCATATGTAAAGTAAAAAGTCAGAATCCGCTATGCTCTCACCTTACTGCCTTAGCTCAGGGGTCCCCAACCCCCGGGCCGTGGACCGGTACTGTCAGGAACCGGGCCGCACAGCAGGAGGTGCGCGCCCAGCGAGCGAAGCTTCATCTGCCCTGCCGCCCCCCATCGCTCCCCATTTCTCACATTACGCCTGAACCATCCCTCCTGCCCCCGGTCCGTGGAAAAATTGTCTTCCACGAAACGAGTCCCTGGTGCCAAAGAGGTTGGGGACCGCTGGCCCTAGCTAATAGAGTTTAGGCTTTTAGGAATTTAGGTTTTAAATCTACAAGTGCTTGGTCAATCACAGATCCGTTTCCTCTTTTGAACTCTTCTATAACTGTAAAACAAAATATCAGCCACACCCCCTTTATTATTGTTACCACTTTAGCCTATTTGTTACAGCACAGCTAATGAATACATGGGTCATAGTGAATACTTGTAGATTCTCTTGAAAACCAAGCCCAAAATAGGAAGAAAAGAATGTGGAAGATGGGAGGAAGCCATTGGCAGTATATTTTTATTACCATTGGGTGTCTTCTCTTTTTGTGTTTATGACGTCTTTGTAGCATACGATTCACTTATTTATTTAAGTGTACAATTCAGTGGTTTTTAGTATATTCACAGAGTTGGGCGTTGTCTTAAGCATGTGGGATACATTCTGACTTCTTAGGTCTTGAAGTTTCAGCGTTTATTTTTAGAAACATTTTATTATGGAGAATTTCAGATGCACACAAAAGTAGACCAGAAGAGCATAATGAACCCCAGGTACCCAGTATCCATCTTTCTCTCTGACCAGCTTTCTTTCGTCTTTACCTTCATTCATTCTCCAAGGTTATTCCAGACATTGTACTGTTTCTTCCATGACGGTTTCAGTCTGTACCCATATAAGCTGATTAAAAAAAAACATGACTACATTAGTGTTCACATTAAAATTTTTAATAATTATTTAATATTAAATAACCAGTTAGTGTCCAAATTTCTAATAAATGTTAAAATTTTTTACCTTTATTTTATAACTTACTGAAAGCTAAGTTTTATTAATATACAAGTTAGTTGGTGAAGAATTTGGAGTCACGTTAAATGCTTGTACAATATATTTTAATATCTGCTTCAAATAAATTTGTGCCTCTGAAATAAAATCCCACAGATTCCAAGTTATATTTTACCTCCTTTCTTCCTGGACAAAACAGTCCTCTGACTCTTTTTTGGCCACTCTCTCTTGTTGGCTTACCTGTGCAGGAGGCTGCTTCTCTCATCTTTCCGTGAATATTCAGTCCGCTTGGTTTGCGATTTCCTGGTCTTGCCCTTATTACCTACAGGATTGAGGGAACCTGAACATTCTGTACTGAGGAAACAGAACAGAGGGCTGGGTATGGCAGAAGTCCATCTTGCCTTCCTGATGGTGCTCTGATGGGATAAGTAATGCATTCACTTGGGGGTGGAATGGGGTGGGCAGGGGTGGGGAAATTATTAATAGAATTTATTTCGACCTAACAGCGCTAATATGTTAAAAAGCAGTGGCCTTGGAAGCAAGCCAATTTGTAACTTGGATGAGGTGACTTGCTGGCGTTGAGAGCACCATTAGACAAGGGAAAGGGAACTTCTGCTGGCTGAATAACCCCTTAACTGTATCTCCCTAAGAAGATACAGTTCAAGTAACAACAGCATAGGAATAACCATAGCCATCTAGAATTTTGTACAGGTCAAATCCCGTTACAACAAATTTCAGTAGGATATCCAAATTCCTTGTTTGTCTTTTCCTACAAAGTATCAAAATTAAAAAAATATGTACATATATTATATGCAGTATATCAGATTATAGAACTTTTTTTGTTCTTAACTGTCTTTGGGGAGAAAAAGCACAAGGATTTAATATTTGGGGGACATTTCAGCCCCATCGGTCATTCTGACACTGTTGCCAGTTCCCCCACTACTGGGATCACAGATGTAAGTCTGCCCGTCGCCCTTGGTTGCTCCTTGAGCTTCCCAGCGCAGGAGTGTTTATTTAGTTGTGCCAGCCACAAAGTGCGGTGAGCACCAGGATTTGCTGGGGAGACCAACAGTAAAGAAAAGATGGAGTCCCTATTCGCTAGGAACGTGTAGGCCGCTGGGGAGAGGGAGCAACTAAGGTATAGGTCTGAGGCCATGGTGCAGTCAGGAGGGTATTTTGGAGTTAAGGAAGGAGCGACGCTTTCATGGTACCTAGATACGCCTCCCTAGGGTTTCTATCACACCCTACGTCAAGCCATCAGCAAAAGTCTAAAAGTATTTCGGTAGTATTTTCATTTTGTAGCTTTCATTGTAACGGGATTTAACCTGTAACATCTTTTCATCGGAGAAGTGCAGATTACACAAATGAAAATATCATATATCCCCCATTTGTACTTTCTGTACTTTGTACAAAGTGTACTTAACTGTGTGTTAAAGATATTATTTGAGTATGTGTAAGTGCAGGTCTTTTGCAGATAACTTCATATGAACGTGGTTATTTATTGTGTTTACTTTTATATCGAGTAAACTAGAACATGTACTGTTTACACAAAACGTTAAATGTCTGCGGGACGTCATTTCCGTGTATGATGGACGGGAGCTGTCGCTTTAAACCACTGAGGTGTTTTGAATGATGCTAGAGTAGCTGGTGGTGCTTAACGTGGCATTTTTTTTTCCTGTCCACACTTTCTGCCCTTGGTACAGGTATTTTTGATAAAGCTGTGGAATGGAAAGGTATGTTTTTCACGGGATGTTCAAGAATCTTTTACCTTAACATTTTAAAAGAGCTTCCTTTATGGGCTCCTGTGTCTGACGTAAGCAGACTTAGTTTAATTTTAACAAATAACATTGTTCTAGGGGCAATATTTGAGTATAAAATTTTGACAGGACACGTATGAAGGTTTTTAAAGCACTTGGGGTGGGGGGTTGCTTTTAAAAGATAAGATCTGCCATGAAGAAAGGATGTGGCCAGAGAGTTGCTTATGGTAGTTCGTGGTTGAGGTGTGTTATTGACTGAATCCTGGTTACCAATAATTTGCAATTTCATTGAGGAAAGTGATGAAAGTATCTCTCAATACGTTAACATACGAAATAAGTTTGGGCCTTTATTAAACTGGCACGGGCCTCTCTTGGGTGGAGGGAGACCCCACGCTGAGCTCGTGGTGCCCTGATGGTCAGGCTCGGCCGCGCAGGCCAGGCGCCGGGCTTCCTGCCCACACAGGGCACCCTCGCCCACCCTGTGCTGACCTCGACGGCCGCGAGCCCATGTGCGCCCCCTGCCCTTGCAGGACAGCACCTTCCTGGGGCTGGCGTTGCCTCCAAAGACCCACCTGGCTAAACAAGATAAGCCAGCCCAGCGCCTATCTTGAGGAGGCCTGATTGGGAGAGCAGCCGCCACTGACTTTCCTCCAGCAATGAAATTGTGAAAAGGTACTCGGGGTGGTGGTGAGACTCACAGCTGTGTGGTCTCGACAGCACATCCCTTTTCTCGTAAAGAAATGAAGTGCTTCCTCAGGTGTCGGTCCTAGTGTGGGACGCTGGTGGTGCATTTAGACTGCGCTGAGAAACACTCGCTAAAGATCTGAGATGTTTTGTAAACCCCGACTGTTCTGATGGTTGCAAAGTTAGTGTCTGCTCAGTGTTCCCCATCTCACTGGAAGTGTTTGCTTTTTCTCATTCGTAGCGGTCCTGTAATAAGGAGGGATCCGAACAAGCTCAGAAAGACAATGAATTTCAAGTAAGTAATTCAGTCCGCTCTGCATTTGTGTGAGGTGTGAGCTGGTGGTGGGCAGCCTTGCCCCCCTGCTCTGGCAGCGCCCCTTCCTGCCCTGGAGTCCTGCTGTGTGTCCCAGAGGAGGGGCTCTGGGGGTACTGGGAGCCGCCGCAGTGAGACCCAGCGAACAGCCTGTGTTCCATTTCCTACTGAGGGTGTAGGGAGTGGACGTTGTGCCTTTAGGGTGATCTGAACAGCATTTGGGGTGCTAGGAGGTGGCGGCTTGGGGTGACCTGCGTGCGTGATATTCTGATGCGGAGGTAGTCTGTCACTGCCCAGGTGTCTCAGTGGCTGCCCTTCCCCGGGGCAGGCAGGAGTGTTTTTCCCTCTGCGTGGTACCCGGCTCCCAAAGGCTGCTTCCTAAAAGACGAGATTTCACTCAGAAATGCGTATATTCAGAAGAGCTTGAGGTCAAGAGCACCTGCCCCTCTTTGAGGCTCAGAGGTGGGGCGTCTGGAGCCGGGGAGAGAACAACTTCTGAGCCCACTCCCCTGGTGTGTGGTTTGTGTGTAACGGGGGGAGTGTGTGGGTGTGCGTGTGTAGCATACACACCACACACCCCGTCATATCGACCCACGTAAATACACTGGTTTTACTAATTGTATACGAATTATTAAAGTGATCAAGAAATAGAAATGTAAAAGAGGTGAGATCATATAAAGGAATAAAAGCGCTGCTGTTTTTTCCTCGTGGTTCCGTGGATGTTTTGCACGGGCCCTGCTCCGGAGACCGTGGTCTAGAGGATCTGGAATGTGTGCTCTCTGGGGTGACGCTGACTGAGAAGCTGTCAGTGGGACGTGACTGACGTTCTGTCTTCAGCCTCCTGGGCCCTTTGTGTATAGACTTCTCGTCCTTCCTGGGAGTTGAAACTGTTGGGTCACTAGGACCTCCATGACGCTAAATCTGAAGTGTGTTTCCAGCTCCCGTTTTATCTAGACTTCTTAGCAGCTAAGGCGGCCAGGACATAGGGACACGAAGTAAAGGCCCCTCGTTTCCTGCACCCCTCCTTCCCTCCTTTGTGGGCTTATTCTCCGATTGTCTTAAGTACTCAGAGTCCCCAGGCCTGAGGCCCTATTTCCACCCCCCCACCCCCCACCCCCCCGCCTTACCCGGCCACCTGATCTAAAGCTGGTCCTTGCGTTTCTCCTAGGGGCCAAGGGTCTGCAGCTCCTCCAGCCCACAGCCCTGCTTGGAACTAACACTAGCTGCTACCCGTCTCCTGGGGTGTCTCACCAGGTCCAAGACTGAACCCATACTCTCCCCACCCCTCCAACCAGCAAAATCTAAATCCGGCCTTTCTGGGCAGGCCAGGAAGCAGGGAGTCACCTTCGGTACCCTTGTCCCCTCACCCCCGTGTCCCATCCACAAGTCTGTTGGTGGTTTTCCTTTGAACCATATCTTGGATCTGTCTCCTTTCTCCCCATCTCTGGACTGTGCACCTGCCTAGTCCAAGCTGCCACCAGCTCCCCCGCTGGGCTTCCACTTCCACTCTTACTTCCTGCAGACCATTCCCTTCGTCTTTGCCAGAGCCAGCTTTTGAACTGCTCATCCGATCGTGTCAGCCTCTTGCTTAGTCCTTCGGTGGTGGCTCTCTGCCCTGGTCCCAGTTAGGTGGGCTTTTTATCCTGCCAGGTCCTGGCAGCCTGACCCCCGCCGAGCTTCCCAGTCTCATCTCACAACGCCCTCCGCCTTCCCTGCTCTCCAGCCGTGTGGCCCGAAGCTCTGTGGTTTCCTTCCTGCCACGGGGCCTTTGCAGATGCTGCTGTTTCTGGCTGGAGCGCTCTGCTCTGCAATCCGCACCACTCCCCCAGCTGCTGCTTACAGTCGGGATCTCAGCTCCCAGGTTCCTTCCACAGGGAGCCCCTTCCTGCTCTCTCATCTAGGCTTGCTCCTACAGCACCGGGTGCCTCTCCTTGGCACTTTCCGTGGCTGTAAGTTTCCGTATTACGTGTTAATGTCTGCCTGTTCTTGTGAGATTCTAAACTCAGGGCGGGATCCCGCTGCTTGTGCACACTCTTCCGTCCCTTCCTCTCGTTAGTCCAGCGTGCCCTCGCCGCCGGGGACCCGTGCGTCACTGCCACGCCACCTCCTCCTCCTGCACCGGCTGGATCTCTGCTCGGGGCCCAGCAGGCAGCGGTAGTAGGTGCTGTGATTTTGGTTTTGATCCTCCGCGTCAGAAGGTGGGCAGTTGGCTGTCAGAATGGGGAAGGTGGTTTGTGTTCTTTGAGCCTCTTTGAATGGCTGGTCTCCTCCAGCGGGAGGCCTGGCTCCACTCCCGTTTGTGGGGCGAAGCCTCGGAAGGGGGCCAGCGAGTCTCTGGTAGGCTCAGCGCCCTGGCCTGCGCTGTGTGTGTCTCACCTTTGCTCTTTGGCCTCCCCTCCCCACCAGAGAAATGCTGTTACGTCTTCTCAGGAGGGTCATAATCTCGATACTATTGCTGGACTTTTTAAAGGAGGAAAACCACACAGATGAAGTGAGAAGTCAGTCTAACCCTCCCCCAGCCCCCACCCCGGGCCCTCCCCCTCTTCTGCCCGCTCTGCCCGGGTCTCCGTCTGACCCTGTCCCCGTTGCTCCCAGAGCCACTCTTGGCTCTGTCACCGGCAACTTCTGTGTTGCCAAATCCAGGGCCCACTTTCCTCTGCCCCCTGTTCGCTGTCTCCACAGTGTCTGACACAGGACACGCTGTCGCCCGTCCTGACAGCAGGCGTCTTCGCCTCCCGCACTACCGGCTGCCCCGGTTCCCCTCCTGCTGCCCCAGCTACATCAGGGGGTGTTAGGTTGCCGTGTAAAATGTGTTTCTTGCTGTAGGCACAGCCGGTTGGAAGCATTGCTGTAGGCGCTGGGCGTCCTCAGGTTCTGTGCTGCTTCCCCCTCTTCGGCCAGTTCGTTAGCTTTAATGCTCTCCGTACACTGAGGACTTTGTATCTGGCCCAGACCCCGCGGCAGCCCCAGCAGCTTCTCTGGGCTGATTCGGGCCTCTTCTTCCTCGGTTCCTCTGCTCCGGGCATCGGCCCCTCCCAGGCCCTGCTTTGCCCCCGTCAGGGTCACCGTATCTGCTTGGGGGTGGCCACCCCGTCACGCTCCGCCAGGATACCCTCTGCTCCTTCTCTGCGCTGCCCCGATCTGCCCGTGGCCCTGCTCGGTTCCGGCCCTTTCTGTCCCTGGAACGCAGGCTCTGTCCGGGCAGCAGCCGCCGTGTGTCTTGTTCTTATTGTTTCCCTGGGGCTTAGCACATGCCGGGTACAGAGTACATGTCCAAGTTACATTTGGGGGGTGAATACATGAATGAGTATTTCTGAAGCCATCGTGATTCGTTTCAAGTTGAGGTATTGAGCTGCTCTCCTGAGAAAGCAGAACCAGCCGTGGGTGGATGGTGGGGGCCGAGCCCGGGTGCTGCGGGCGGTGGACCGGGTCACGCCCTTGCGCCCGTCCTTCACTGAGCTCGCTTTCCTTGAGGGTTTGGAGACCCGAGGATACCTGCTGTCCTTCGTAACCTACCCATCTTTCTTGCTTGTGACTTGGCATTTTCTTTCATTTTTTTCCTCTCCAAATTCTTCCCTCCACACACCACCCCCCCTTCTCCCTACTGTGAATAAATATTGAACTGCAGTATCACAGAAGAACAGAGGTATTTCTTGTTCACAGTGTGCAGAGCAGTGCTGAAGAGAATTGGGAAGTTCTTTAAGTCTCTTTCCATCTTCTCTCCACCATCCTGGCACCGGGTGGACCCTGCTCTGGAGGATCCTGGACAGCGTGGCTTTGGCCTGGGTACCAGTGATGGTGCCACGTGTGAAGTCAGCTCCCAGCAGCCTTTGCGCTGCGTGGGCACCACGTGCACTTCCTGAAGTCATACTGTGGGTTAAATCTGTGTCTAGAACTAGACATTTCAGACGTAAAGGGCTATTTCAGATTGGCTGCAAGTGTGTGTCTTACATATGCCAACCCCAGTGCCCTCCAGCTTAGTCACTCTACACAGAAAAGGGTTGAAAAACCAAATTCTAATCCCAACAAAATTCTGGCTACGTAGGACAGAGGAGATCCCGATCCTACTCTTTGGAAACAGTTGGGTTGGAGTTTTGAGGTGGGAGACTGTACAGAGGGCAAGGGGCTGCCAAGAGGCACTGACCGCAAACGGCCTGGTCTGGGCCGAGCCCGGCACCTCCTCGTCCACGATGCCAGCCTCCCATCGCTTGTGCGGGCGGCAGCAGAGGGTTCACTTCCCGTGGGGTGTCTCTGAGGCCGGAGTTGAGGTAAACGGGGCCGGCACTGACCGTACCTCCTGCCTAGGTTTGCTGTGAGGTCAGATGAGTGAGTGAAAACATTTTGCCAGCTCAATAGAGCTGTTAGGAATTCGTCCTCATTCTCTAAGCGTTTAAGAAATAAAACCCGTCTGGTCGCAAGTCCTCCTAAAATCCATTAACTTGATAGATCAGTGCTGTGTCTGGATTGCTGTCGTCTTAGTCTGCTCGGGCTGCCAGAAAAAGCTACCTGGGTTTATTCTTCATAGTTCTGGAGGCTGGAGGTCCAAGGGCAGGGTGCCAACATGGCCAGGTTCTGGTGACGGCCCCTTCCTGGCTTGTAGATGCCGTCTTCTGCCTGTGTCCTCACGTGGCGGAGAGGGAGACAGAAACGGAGAGAGAGGGCAGGCTCTCTGGGGTCTCCTCTTATAGGGATACTGACCCCATTAGGGCTCCACCCTCGTGGCTTCACCTAAATCCATCACCTCCCAAAGGCCCCATCTCCAAATAACATCGCACTGGTGGTGAGGGCTTCAACCTCTGAATTTTGGGAGGACACAGTCCAGTTCATAGCAGTCATATGTACAGGACCGCAAATTAGTGAATATAGATTGGGCCTCACAAGGTGACAATGGTTAGATCATAATTGTGGAGATTATACAAGATGGTGGATGGATTACCAACAAACCCATTTTCCCCAAAATGTAAAAATGACTGAATTACTTTTTACTTTAATGTGGCCCCGTGTCCTTTGGAAGTAGCTTTTCTTTTTTCCTTTCTCTTTTCTTCTCGCCAACTTTAGAATCATGTCCCTGCCTGATGAGTTTGTCCTGCTGAGCCTCTCCATCCATTTTGGTAAAATGAGTGTATTTAAAAGAGCTCTGTTTTATTGAGCAATGTTTCTCTGAGATCCTGTCCCCACAGCCCGTTTCTGAACAAGGGGTGACCTAGAATCACCTGAGAGTGTTTCCAGACCACACCTGGTGCCCCTCCCGACACATCGACCTAGAAGCTCCATCTGTAGAAGCTCCTTAAGAGACTTGGGTACAGGACTCCTTCCCGCCCTTCACCCCAGCCGATGGAAACTCTTAAGCTGTAATTTCCTGCTTAAGGGAAGAGGACTAAGGAATGGATTTGAATTGAGACCAAAAGGTGGATTTTGAAGGCAGAATGGCTCTAGATCCCACTTAGTTATTAGGAGTAACTAAAGGTGGAACGTAGGAGTGTCAAAGAGGTGAAGACAAGAAGACAAACATTAAATGACAGAGGGGACTGGGGATTAGAGCAGAAAACAGAAACCTTGAGCGCCCTATGCTAGGGTGCACTTTGGCACGGACCCCGCACCCCGTGGGGGACCCCGCAGGCCAGTTTCATGGACAGAGGGCCCTTTGAACCATTTTCTTTCCCTGGGCACTCTCGACCGAAAAGCAGATCGACCGTCGCCAGAATGGATGGAATTGTTGTGACCTTTGATAAGATGCCAAGGGTGAGACTCATATGAGTTTTAAAATAAATAGAAGCAATAAAATATCGATACTGTTCTATTTTTAGAACCAGTGACCTAAATTCAACTTGAATTTTAAACCTCATCAATATAGTGTGATGTTTGCCAGCATGGATCCTGAAGTTTACAGATCTGTTTCTTCGTATTTGAAGTGGGGACAGTGGTAATAAAAACAACTGGTGAAAATAATAATGATGATGATGTGCAATCAGGGTTGCTGTGGGAGTGGGTGAAACGGCTCATGTGAAAGGACTGCTGATGCCTGGCACGTGGTCCACACTCAGTAACCGGCTGGTGTGTTGCCATCTGTTTCAGGGCGCCGAGGCCATGGTTCTGGAGAGCGTTATGTTTGCCATCCTCGCAGAGAGGTCGCTGGGGCCAAAGCTCTTTGGCATCTTCCCCCAAGGCCGCCTGGAGCAGTTTATCCCGGTAAGATGTGCGGAAGGCTGGTCAGGTGATGGGAGCCACAGCGAGAAGACGGAGTCTGCCTCGTCACTGCAGGAGCCCGAGGCGCTGTGGTCCGAAATAGTAAATGTGGCCTGTGTTATCACAGAAGTAAAGAAAAACAAAATTTCTCTTGAATTTACATCAAAACCTCTGTCTTTCCTGCAAAGATACGTTCATCCATTGAGAAACATGCAGGCAGACCTTGTTTAACTGAGCTTCGCAGATCCTGGGTTTTTACAAATAGAAGGTCTGTGGTGGCCCTGCATTGTCAGACAATGGTTAGCATTTCTGAGCAATAAGATATTTTTTAATTAAGGTATGTACATTGTTTTTTGAGACATAATGTTATTGCCACTTAATAGACTGCAGTATAGTGTAAACATTACTCTTGGACATGCTGGGAAACCAAAAAATTCACGTGACTCGCTTTGTTGCGGTCGCTTTACTGTGCTGGTCTGGGACCGAACCCCCAGAATCTTCGAGGAGGCTGTTTGTGAAACCTAACAACTTCCGGGCCTTGGTTATAGAACTCGCTGCAGGACGTGGCCCTGCCCGCACTGTGCCACGTGTCTGGGTTTGCCCTGCGGGCGCCACCACTGTTCTTTCCCTTGTCTCCCACCGCCCCCCCCTCACTTCAGGGTCTCCCCTGCCCTCCTGTGCCGGTCAGGATCCTTCACGTTTCAAGGCCTTGCTCAGATCCTCTGTTTGCGGGAGTCAGGACTGTTTTCCCTTCCCTGCTGTGCTGAGCCATTGTTAGTGTTGCCCTAGCATCCGCCAGCACGCCTCGTTTAGAGTTCTGTGTGCTTAGCCCCCGCCCCGGCCCCGTGCCCCGAGCCCCGAACCCCGAAGAGGGCTTTGAGCCGCAAGAGTTCCCTGTGAAGTTGAGTGTGGGGCAACTCTGGGCCTGGTGACCGGCTCGTTTGGGTGGAGATGCCGAGCCTTGCTGGCCTGTGTTTCCGCTCATGGAAGGGCTCCCCTTCTTGAGCTGTGTGAGCTCCCTAAGGGCTAGGGGCTGCTGCCTTCATGTCTTGCCTCATGTGATGACTTGGCCACGAGAGGCCTCGGTGTGCAGGGCCGCCCGGTACAGTCGTGCAGGTGGTGCAGAGCACGAGGACACCTGGCTGACAGGGTGCTCTGCTCGCCAGGCCTGCGTCCAGCGGGGGCTGGAGGGGGCGGGGTGCCCTCTTCTCGTTCACAACGTGGTGCCGTGTGTGCCAGCTGCCAGCCCTGGGGTGTGTTTGAAGGAATGGATGTACCTCCCTGTATGGAAAAGTCCTTTCAGTCTCTTCCCTGGCGCCTGGCTGTAGGTTTGTTTTTTGGGTTTTTTTTTTAGTATAAATTTATTTATTTATTTTTGGCTGTGTTGGGTCTTTGTTGCTGTGCACGGGCTTTCTCTAGTCACAGTGAGCAGGGGCTACTCTTCGTAGCGGTGTGTGGGCTTCTCATTGCGGTGGCTTCTCTTGTTGCGGAGCATGGGCTCTAGGCGCATGGGCTTCAGTAGTTGTGGGACACGGGCTCAGCAGTTGTGGCTCATGGGCTCGAGAGTGCAGGCTCAGTAGTTGTGGCGCACGGGCTTAGTTGCTCCGTGGCATGTGGGATCTTCCCGGACCAGGGCTCCAACCCGTGTCTCCTGCATTGGCAGGTGGATTCTTAACCACTGCACCACCAGGGAAATCCCTGTAGTTTATTTATAGTTTTATTTATAGTTTTCCCATTAAAGACAGTAACATCTTGTCTAGCATGAGAATCAAATGAGATAGCAAAGTATTAGAAAGAATTTTAGAAATACAAAACATTTCGTATGGTTATAAGTGCTAACGTGGATCCATCTTAAAAAACATAACGTTGATAAAACCAAATTGCAGAAGACTACAAATGGTATCATACCATTTGTATAAAGCCCAATAAAAACCAAGATACAAATTGTTTAATAAATACACATGTGATAAAACTTCTCTTTTTAGAAAAGGTAGAGGACCAGTGAACACAACTTAGAATAATGGAAATGTCTCGAGGAGAAACAAAGCTCCTTGAGATCAGGGCACGTAGGTGGTTATGTCTGTGGAATAGTTACTGTTCTGGTTTTTTTGTTTTTTGTTTTTTTTGTAATTTTTTTTTTAATCTGTATTAAATTCGTTACAATATTGCTTCTGTTTTATGTTTTGGTTTTTTGGCCCCCTATCTCCCCCACCAGGATCGAACCCACACCCCCCTGCATTGGAAAGTGAAGTTTTAACCATTGGACTGCCAGGGAAGTCCCTGTTCTCCTTTTAAAGTTCTGTACTCGTGTACACGTTTACTACATAACATAGTAAAGATTTTTTTTTTAATTGTTTTAAAATACTAGGTTGAACCATATGAAACTGCCAGCGTTCAAGTGTTTCTGCCCGCCAGAAACAGCGATTCCATTTGGCTCAGCCTGATAGCGTATGTTATTTCCAGGTTTACCCTTGATCGCTGAATGGGGTGAGATGAAGTCCATCTCACCTGTTCCCATGGCTGTCTTCCAGCGGACACATGAGAGCAGTGACCTCTGAGAATGGTAGTCAGTCTTATATTTCTTTGTGCTGGGAAAAGAACTTGGATTCCAAGATTTGTTCACCTTTGAGCACGTTAGCTTTAAATTATCCTCGTTGCCAAACCAGTTACGGGCGTTTTTTAACAGAGCCGAATGAAGGCTGCGCCAGCCGCCTCGAGGAATCCTTGGTGTCCCGCCGCTAGACGCCGAGTCCCCTGTCCTTGTCACGACTTGATAACTTGGGAGATTCTGGGGTTGAGGGGACGATTGAGCCTGATGCTCTCAGGGAGCTGTCAGCTCCAATCACAAGGCACCTGCCATCTTTTGAGACTTCCCTGGCCGGGTGCTGGCCCGGGGCCTTGGCCTGCAGCGTCTGCTTTAGTTCAGAGCGCCCTGTCGGGGACTTGATGTCCTGGTTCCCATTTTACAGAACCCGGAAAACGAGGCACAGAGGTATAAAAGTACACCCTTGGCCACGTAGCGTTGAAATGAGCGTTAAACCCAGAATTTGAGCTGGGGTTTCTCTAACTTGGGGACACTCACTCTTAACTCCTGTGCTGTATGGCTTCGGATTCTCAGAGGAATCTGTCTTTGGGTTTCGGTAGGGAAGTGGTTGGTTTGGAAAAGATAAGAGGTGCTCCCGTGGGTAGCCGTGCAAGCGCAGCCAGGACGAGTGTGGCCTCAGGCTGCACTTGCAGGAGACGGAGGAAGCCCCCCGCCACACGTGTCCCTGGTCGGCTTCGCCCCGAGCGCCTGGCGCCCCTTCTGCTGGGAGGCTGCTCTGAGCACTGCACCGCCTGCCCTGTGTCTGGGAGGAGGGCCGCGCCGGTGGGGGAGCTGGACGCGGGCCACGGCATAAACCGCTGACGACCCGGCGCTTTGAGCCTAGGGAGGAGGCCCCCGCAGTGTGGGGTAGAGTGACGGGAGGGCAGGACCATAGGAGCGTGAGAAGGACTTTGTCACCGCGAAATGGACCTCTGTGGCTGGCCTGCCCCTCCCTGAGAAGTGCTGTCTGCAGGGCACAGTGCCCATTCTGGAGGAATTTTGTGCCCTGGATGAGACTTAGATGCCCTACAGAGACGCTTCTAGCTCTAGGGTTGTGTGATCTCATGCTTCAGGGTTACCTGGATGAATGCCATTTTCTAACTCCCCTTTTTAATTCCAGAGCCGGCGATTAGACACTGAAGAATTAAGTTTGCCAGATATTTCCGCAGAAATAGCTGAGAAAATGGCCAGATTTCATGGTATGAAAATGCCATTCAATAAGGAACCAAAATGGCTTTTTGGAACAATGGAAAAGTAAGTGATCAGCCACTGGGCTGTCACCTAGCTTCCCGCCAGTGGCTCCCAGAGGCTCCAGAGCAGCTCTTGCTTGCCGTGCGGGTCAGAGGGCTTCCCTGGTCCGCCGGCGCACAGGCTGTCCGCTGGTGATGATTGTCTCATGAATAAATTGTTCTTGCCAGTAAAAATCAATTCCTGAACCAGGAAGGAAGACTGTTTGCAGAAATGCTCCTGAACAGGCTGGATGGGCAGAAAACCCACATCCTCGAGTGTGCTGAGCCCCGGCCCTTTCCCTCCTCTCCGTCTGGGGTCAGGGGCCCTGCGGGTTTTGCATGGTTACATTGAACTAGAGCCCCAAAAGCAAGCTAGGTGAATTGAGCACTGATCCTTTGTTCCCCTCTTTTGCAAGATACCTGAATCAAGTGCTGAGAATTAAATTTACCGGGGAATCCAAAGTTAAGCAGCTCCACAAATTCCTCAGTTACAACCTGCCTTTGGAACTAGAAAACCTGAGGTGAGTGTTTGCTTCCATTTCCTAACTTAGTAAGTACATCTGTCCAGAAATGTAAATGTTCTTAAGTCACCACACCTGCTTTCAGTGAACGTTAGGAAGCATCACCTCAGGCTTGGTGTTTTACATTGGTTTTGTGGGATGAGTTTAAACATTAATTCTGTCGTCTGGAATTACAGTTTTATATGAGTGGCTTCACGGAGGAAGTAAAATTCCAGAATTCTAGTCCTGGTCAGTGACTAGGGCGGTAGGTTTTTTCTGAAACAAAAACAAAAAACAAGAACCATGGGGGCAGGCCAGCGAGTGTCAGCAGATGAGGGGAACAGATCAGCCCAAGCTAGCGGGGGATGGAGTAAGAAGCTTGACGCTGGCTTCTGAGTAGAGGCTACGCTGGTGTCTCCGGGGTGCAGCGGGCACGCAGGCTTCTAGCCTTCATCCGTCGCCCGAGTGTCAGCGTTTCCACCTTTAACTACTCACATATTTGAGTGTCTGCTGAGCCAGCATGAGGATTGGCTCTGAGGAGATGTGACCAAGACAGTCTGCAAGGAGCTTCTCTTTTGTTAGGAGAGAGAGAAAATAAGTAAATAAAAAAATGTCAGGTTGTGATGAGAGCTATGAAGGAAAGCAGAGGTCAAAACAGACTGACACAGAGGGCTCTGCCTGGGGTCCGAGGTCCGACGGCTCCGAGGAGGGCCCCCCGGAGTGGGGAGAGCGTGTGCAGAGGTCCTGCCACGGGAGGGAGCTGAAAGGGTGAGAAGTAACAGCAAAACCTTCCTTTTCCAGATCATTACTTGAATCCACTCCATCTCCAGTCGTGTTTTGTCACAATGACTGTCAGGAAGGTGAGAATTGCTACCTGTTACGCTGAAGATGGGCTCGTGTGTCTGCTGAGAAGATTCCCTCCAGTGTGTGTGATAAATGCCAGGTGCCCATGACCAGAGGGTTAGGTGCATGGAATTATGGCACAGCCATGCACGAAGTGTTGTGTGACTATTAAAAAGAGTGAGGTCGAGTTTTATACAAACCAACAGAAAAATCTCCAGGATACATCAAGAGGAGAAAAAGCAAGTTTTAGAAAAACGTGTAGGGTATCATCCCATTTCTGTAAGAAAAAATGTGAGAATATCCACTAAAACGAAGTCACATATTTGTTCAGTATTTAACTCCTTTCGGTAAACATGTCAATTGACTTTGTCAGTCTGAAAGGCATTAAAGAGTAAGATGGCCCCCTCGACCAGTCCGGGGGCCCTTGTTGCCTTCTGCACCCTGCAGCCCACGACACTGGCCAGAGCCCCCTTCTCTCTCAGCATTGGCTCACATGCTTCTAATGACTTTGGGTTTCTCTGCTTTAAAAAATTGCACTCCCATGTACCCCTTACTGTAACCAGACTCTACCCAGTGTTATTTCAAACATAACAGTTTCGTCAGAGGCCCCATCCGGCCGGGCACCTCCCCCCGATACTGCCGTGGCGCCTGGCTTTGCCTTGCTGTCCTCATCCTGCCCAGCACAGCTGGCTGAGGTCCACCCTCGGGCCCTTTCCAGGCTCTACGGCTTGTTTTTGATTTTGAGAACAGTCCCTGGTGAAGACTTGTGATCAGTGAGACGTTAGTTTGAGCCAGAATACCTGTTACTAATTAGCTGATGATTGCTGGGCAAGTCAGGTCAAGCAGGGTGTGGCCAAGTCAGCCGCAGCCTCGTGTGTGTAGCGGGTGATGGTGAACGGCCCAGACGTCACCGACGGGCTGAGGGAGGCCCCCGCCGGTGACAGCAACGCGGGGAGAGTGTGGAGGGGGCGGGAGCTGGACACTGGGTCTGGCCCCGGTTCTCCTATTAATGGCTCCCGGAAACGGACGATGTGTGCCGAAAAGCCTTGAACCTGGCTCACCAGATCCCACCCGCCAGCCCCGCCGTGAGAGATGCAGCACGTTGGGTAGGGCGTGGGGCTCTCCGAGCATGTGCCTGGGGAGCCAGTCTGGCAGCCAAGCCCCTTCTGCCCAGAATTCAGCCGTAAGGGAAGTATGGTCATGGGAGCGCTGGCTGTGCTCTCCTCCTTGGGGGCAAAGCAGTGGGGCCTGTGTGGACACCAGGACCCAGCTTCCCAGTTGGGGGCCACAGCCCGCCCGCCTCGGGGCTGCTGGGGGTGCCAGAGCTCCAGGGTACCGAGCAGACCTTTCCTTTCCTGCCCCCATGTGGAAATGCAGGGGAGCCCAGGGCCACGCTGCTCTTGGGCTGCTGGCAACAGGGCTCTCGGGCCAGACCTCCCAGGTCAGTGCTGCTCCTGGCACCCTGTCCCCTGTCCCGTGACTCAGGGCCACGTCAGCTCGCCGCGTGGTCAGGATGCCCTGACAGGCTCAGAACCACCCTGGGCCCTGCGGTTGGAGACCTGCGCCTTCAGTGACAGAACATGCCCAGAGCAAAGGTCATGTCATCCAAACCTTTTTGCAGGTAATATCTTGTTGCTGGAAGGCAGGGAGACTTCTGAAAACCAGAAACTGATGCTCATCGACTTTGAATACAGCAGTTACAACTACAGGTAAAGTCAAATGCTTTTATTTCAGGATTCTGTTAGTATTTTAACATGTGTGCGAAACGAAGGAGAAAGTAGGTCACGGTACCATCCTGAGTTGGAAGTTTCGTCCCTGGAGGCCAGCACTTTCTGTCCCAGCGGCCGTGATGGCCACGTGGGGCAAGCACAGCCTGTTCTTAGCTGTGTCAGTGGGGAGCAGGGGCCAGGTCCTCAGAATCCAGAACTTGGCCTTCCGTTGGCTTCACCAAAGCACTGACCGCAGGACGGCACTCCTGAGCAGTTGCTCAGACAGCGGGCCAGGGTGCTTTGGTCTGTCCTGTCACTGAAGCAGTCATGCTTTCGGGACCCTGGGGTCCGGGGTGGGGGGGGCTCTCAGCGGGGCTGCTGCCTCATTTTCTGTGCCTCTCGCTCTTTTTCAGGGGATTCGACATTGGGAATCATTTCTGTGAATGGATGTACGATTATAATTATGAAAAGTACCCTTTTTTCAGAGCAAACATCCTGAAGTATCCCACCAGGAAGCAACAGGTAGGAGACTCGTGCTTGTATTCAGTACACTTGCTGAGAAGTAAATCACATACCTCAGTTTTACCCAGTCAGAGATGATTACGGCTTCACTTTTAAAGATGCCCTTTTAAAACCATGGAGTTGGTTAAGCAGGTCCTTTTGCTTTAAAATGTTATTTTGTGTCAAGATAGAGACTCAGTATTTGAGTCCAGCCTTTTTAAATCCCTGTGCCAGAGGTAACCTGCATCCAGTCAGAGAGGAGCACAGCCTCCTTCGTAACTCCTTCTAGTGTTTCCCCAAAGCCCAGCCCCCGTCCTGCTCTGTGGCCTCCTTCCGGGGATCCCTGACTTCCCTCTGTTTGCTGCACTCTGTGCAGGCGGAAGTAGTCTTGTGGGCACCGTGGTTCGGTAGCTGTGGCCGAGTTCCCAGTCCCCTTTCCTGTCCTGGGTTGTGGGAGTCCAGTGACTGGAGAGTCAGTCCTGTGGGAATCTCTCCCCAGGAAGCCCTCTGTTCCATTCTTCAGCCTCTGCCGAAGCCTTGGGTTGAGGGTAAGTACGTAGTGATGCAGAAGCTAGCAGGCTGGGGAGAGGGGCACCGCGCCCACCTCTGCCAGCCTTGCAGGGCAGCAGCTCCGCCCGCGCTGGGCGGCCCTGCTGCCCGACATCCCTTCTCCCGGGATCCCCGCCTGCTCAGAACGTTTCCCAGGGGCTGGGGGTGAGGACAGGGATGCAGTCAGTTGCTGCAGTAGCTCACTCAGGAGATGTTTCTCAAGCACCTGCCTGAGTTGGGCATGGGGGGAGTCTCCAGCAGGTGGCCACGCTCAAGGGCAGCCGTTCAAATACAGACTTGCCGTGTGGCCAGACCTGGGCTGCTCTCTTCTGGCCTCATTTTCAGGCTGACCTGATGACCTTGAGTGTGTCCAGAGCAGAGTGACCAGGACGGTTTTGGACCTCAAGTTCAAGCTGTGTGGGTAGGAAGGGTGGGAGAACGTGGGGCTGTTGACCCCAGGGAGGGGAACACACAGCAGGCTTCAGGTTCCTGCCATGCTGAAAAGAAATTAGACTTTTATAAACACTGGGCAGGCAGCTCCAGAGATGAGAACTCTCAAACCAGTAAGGGGAGATTTTCAGTCAGAAGACACATTTCATTTTAGTGGAAGGCAGAGCTGTGTAACCCCTGACGCTGCACAGCAATGGAAATGTAAAGAAGCTCCATTCCTGTTTTCTGAGAGGTTTTAAAATCACATACAGGTGTTGGTCTCTATCAGATAACCTGTCTGTATCTACTGAGGTAATCTCATGCTTTTCTGTCTTTAATCCATTGAAGTGTTTTAAAATGTTAAACGATACTGAAATTCCTGAAATAAACTATTTGAACGAGTTAACGTTCTTTTGTAATGCGCTGTTGGATCCAGTTAGGCAATTTTTTATTTTAGGAGTTTTACATCTATGCATATATGTGAAACAGGACTTTAATGTTCACTTAAAAAATTATTCATACCTGCTTTTGGAATAAAAATTATACTAGTCTTACAAAATGAGTTGAGTGTCCCTTTTTATTTTCTGGAACAAATTTATCTAAGATGGTGTTGTTTGAAAGTTTGGTAGACTTTGCCCATAAAACCATCTGGGCCTAGAACTTTTGGGGGAGGGAGAGTCATTAATTACCACTTTCTTAGGGTTTCAGTCTCTTCAAATTTTCTATCTTCATTTGCCACCTTCAGCGTTTAGTGTCTCCAAGAAATTGAACCATCTAGGGTGGTGGTTCAAGCATGGGTTTTAAAAACTAATGGGCCTGGATTTGAATCCCAGATCTGCCACTGCTGGTTGTACCGTACTGACTGTTTCTGTGCTTCAGTTTTCTCATCTGCAAAAACTGTTTTGTTGTCATGGGGAGTGTGCCTGTTACACAGAATTTAATAGGTATCAGCAGTCATCTTTTTTGTGCCAGGTTTACTTCAGAATCTACGGCCCCCTGCCTAGGACAGTGCTTGATCTTGAGTGATGCCTTCTGGTGGAGGAGGGGGCGTAGTGTAAGAAAGCCAATTTTAGAGCAGGAAGATGGAAGAGGCGACACAGGGAAAGGGTGGGGGTTGCCTTCCAGCCGGGTAACCAGGTAGCAAGGGTTCTTACAGGGAAGAAAGACTGACGGCTGTTTTCTTCTTTACAAAAGCAAACAAGCCGAAGTTGGCTGTGTTCTGTGGCCTTTTGATATGGTATGAAATAGTGAAGAACAAGGCCTCTCATAAATCCTAATTCATATGTAGACTCAACGTGCAACCTGGTAGAACCTTAGGGTAAACTGTGTCTTCTCCAAACCAGAATCAGGCGCTGCCAGTTTATGGACATAAGTGTGGAAATCATCACAGCATCTTAGGGGTGGAAGGCACCTTCACAGCGCTTGGTCCGGCGCCTGCCCTGAGGCAGCAGCTGCTGACGAACGTCAGGGTGCCGTGGTGCCTCGTGCCGGCGCCGCGTGGAGCGCCAGCCAGGCTGGGGAGGTGTGGAGTAGGCTGACGCTGCTTTGCGGTCAGTGGAAGACAGGAGTGTGAGTTAGAAGAAACAGCTCTACCTAAATTACTTTCTGCAGAAGCAGTGGTCTTGCCGACAGTACGGCATCGAGTCCATTAGTTCTCTGACTGTAACCCGGTGATCCCAGCCGGGTGGGTGAGCTCCCTGGACCACGCCCCTGGGCAGAGCAGGGTGGTGGGCTTCGCTGACGTCCGGAAGAGTCACGCTTGACGTGTGCGCTTCGTGACAGCATTGACATCATCTGTTTTTTAACCATCATTGATCCTAATGTCATTGCTTTTTTTTTAAGCTCCATTTCATTTCCAATTACTTGGCTGCATTCCAAAATGAATTTGAAAACCTCAGTAATGAAGAAAAGTCCGTTATAGAAGAAGAAATGTTGCTTGAAGTCAATAGGTAATTTTTTTCCTTTGTCGGTTTGTAACGATAGCTTCCCTCTTTATATAGCGCGTACTTGGGATGGCTCCTTGCAAACAGGAGTATTTTAGGAGCTCCCTCACAGCCATACATCTCGAGGTCTTGTACGTTGTCAGAAACAGAACGTTTGGTTCTCGTCCACGTGGCTGGGTGTGTTCGGATCCCCCAGATGTCAGCACACGGCCAGTGAGGAGAGCAGGGCCTGTGCACCGGGTCAGGGCGCGTGCGTGGCGTTCCGAGCCATCATCCCCGCCGCGGACTCTGCTGCACAGCCGCTGCCACCAGGGCCTGCTCACTCTTCTCACTCGTGCTCCTGGAGAGCTGGGTGCCACCGAGTAACATGGTTCTCCTAGAAAATAATTAAAAATCTGTTTCCTCAACAGCTGTCAAAGCAGGGCTGAGAAAGCTCCAGATTCCGCAAAGGTCTAGACCGCTGTGTACTCACACTCACTTGTCTCTTTGGTCAGGAGGCCTGAGTTATTCCTAATCTTTGGGGTCTTCCATGAGATTATTAGTTAACAGTGACGGTTTGAGTGACCGTGGCCCTCCTCCCTCAGCACAGAGCCCCTCCTCGGTGTCCTCGGAACTGTCCCCAGTCCTCTCATTGCGCTGAGGCCACCCTGGCGGCCCCTCGGCTCCGCCTGCAAAAGAGAGCTTCCCTCCCGGGTTCTCGATCGGATGGAAATAGGAAAGCGGAGGTGGAGGAGACCCAGACAGAAAGGGTAGCACCAGGGGATCTAGTGGGTCAGGGATGAAGAGAAGCAGAGTCAGGTCTGGTGAGGGCACTGAAGCCCTCGTTCCTGAATTAGAGCTTTATATTCATTGTTTTGAGAAGAACTCGGATTCGCAGTGAAGAGGCGCATGGCACAGCCTAGAGGTGGGGGCCTGGCCACACCCTCCTCCTGATTCACTTCCGGGGGAGAGGGGGATGGGGAATGGCAGCAGGTTGTGCGGAGGCCCGCGCTTTCCTCCACCTATTGCTGGTGGGGTAGGGGCCGCCGAGGCTGTGTGCTCACGCGCGTGGCAGAGGGTTTCCCTCCCTGTGTGACCCACGCTTCACCAGCAGTGGCCACTGAGGCCTCCGGGTGGGTCCCGCGAGTGTTGTCCGTGTGCCAGGGACAGGGAGTCGGGGTGTTCACACCTGCAAGGTCACTGGCCAGCGGTGGGGAGAGGATGGCTGTGGGCTCCCACTGTTCTGTTGCTGTGGAGTATCGTCCCGCTGGGTCGGCCAAGGCAGACAGTTCGCACGCAGATGAGTTAGAACGTCCATCTGGCAGGAAGTGACGTCATCGGTCCTCCAGCTGGTCCCACACGTCTCATGTGCATTTCCTGCTTTTGTAATTACAGGTTTGCCCTTGCGTCCCATTTCTTCTGGGGACTTTGGTCCATCGTACAGGCCAAGATTTCATCCATTGAATTTGGGTACATGGTATGTTTTGGGGGTGGTTTTTCTCTTCTGCTCCCAGGAAAGAAATGCTTCCATGTACGTGAATGCTTGGCAGTACATGCCTGTTCCTTCCAGGGGGTTACCTGTTCCCCTCCGAGTACCTGAACCAGGTGACCAGCACCAGGACAGCGGGCTCCCCCCGGGGAAGCTGAGGGAGAAAGGAAGGCTGCATAATTGAAGCCGCTCTTGCTGATGCTGTGTCTGCCTGTGGAAGTTGCCCTCACTCCCAGGGCCAGCAGGTCCCGCCTCCCCTGCTTCAGAGAAGTGCTCTGTGCTCCTGTGGTTCTGATGGGGGATGTAGAAATCCAGACCCTTGAGGTCCAGCCCCGACCTCAGTCCCCTGTGACAGAAGGGACACTGAGTGGGGGGGGGGGGTTACCTACCGTACCTTCTTTTATTTGCCTGTTATCACCCCATCCTCTGGCCTACAGCACCCAACTTAAGAGTTGGAAGCTGGTGCTGATTGAGTTAGACCCCCTTTTGTGCAGCAAGTTTGTACCAAACCAGGCTATCTTTTTATTCTAACCTAAGCGCTGTCCTTGGCATTTTACTTTGCTCCATAGTGAGTGGTGGGGGGCGTCCTGGGGCAGGGGTGCACACAGGTGTAGCGAGCACCTTGCTTTGGGACAGGTGGTGGGAAAGGACTGGTGCATTTTGTCCTCCTCGGTCCTCAGTGAGGATGGTTTCTGCTTCTAGGCAGAAGGTTTGGTAATGCACAGATGCTCTTAGGCAAAAGAAGGGGAAATTTGGATTTTTAAAGCAGATTTGGAGTCATGGTTCGATGTTACTGTAAGACAAAGTGGACTTCAGAGAAGGAAAACCACTGAAGGTAGAGAAGGGCGTTGCATCCTAGTGAAGGCAGTCACTTCATCTGCAGGACATAGAGAGACCCTCAGTGTGTGTGCCCCTGAATTCTTCAAAAGACACAGAGCAGGGACTTCCTTGGCGGTCCAGTGGTTAAGACGGCACGCTTCCACTGCAGCGGGCATGGGTTCCATCCCTGGTCAGAGAACTAAGATCCCACATGCCGCACAGCACAGCCAAAACAAAACAGACCGAAACAAAAGACAGAGAGCAAAAAGTGACAAAGCTGAAAGGAAAGAGGGGCATATTCACCAAGTAGATTACACACCTCTAGGTAGCGGGTGGACCCAGGAAACCCTGCCACAGGTAGGGTGGACACCTGAACGTCACCCCAGCCAGCTCGACCTGACGAACACGTGTGGAGCCCAAACAGCTGCAGGACAGACATCCTTTTCAGAGAATGTGGAGTCTTCGTCAGGATAGGCCACAGGCTGGGCTGTGAAACAGGCCTCAAATTTACTGCAGAGTAAGTTCTCTGACCACGGTGCAATTTAATTGGAAATCATTAACCAGCAACCACAAAAATATCTGGAGAATTCTCAGTTATTTGGAAATTAAACTGGAAATACTTCTAAATAAACCCTGGATCAAATGAGAAATTACAAGGACAATTAGAAGATATATGGAATTATAATAAAAACACAACATACCAGAATTTGTGGGATGCAGCTAAAGCAGCATTTGGAAACTTACGGCTTTGCAGCTTAAATGTCTTGGATACGAAGAAAGTTCTCAAGCCAGTGATATAAGCTGCTACCTTGAGAAGCTAGAAGGAGGAAAACCAACTAAGCCCAAAGTAGATAGAAGTAGAATGAAGGTAAGAGCAGAAATCATTGAAATATAAAATGGACAAAAAATAGAGAAAATTAATGATACCACAAAAGTATTTATAAACCTCTGGCTGTACTAAGCAAGAAAGAAAAGACAAACATTACCAAAACAAAGAGAGGCCATCACTACAGACTCTATAGATGTTCAAATAGAAGACGATGATGAACAACTCTGCCTGCAGATTTGACAACCTGCCTGAAATGTGCCAATTTCTTGGAAGATACAGATGACCAAAACTGACGTAAGAAATGGCCATATAGTTATTAAATAAGTTGAACTCATAATCAGAAACCTATAGAGTTGGGACTTCCCTGGTGGCGCAGTGGTTAAGAATCCGCCTGCCAATGCAGGGGACACGGGTTTGAGCCCTGGTCCGGGAAGATCCCACATGCCACGGAGCAACTAAGCCCGTGCGCCGCAACAACTTAGCCTGCGCTCAAGAGCTCTCGAGCCACAACTACTGAAGCCCGCGCACCTAGAGCCCGTGCTCTGCAACAAGAGAAGCCACTGCAATGAGAAGCCACCGTGATGAGAAGTGCACCGCAATGAAGAGTAGCCCCCACTCGCCGCAACTAGAGAAAGCCCACGCACAGCAGCGAAGACCCAATGCAGCCGGAAATAATTAATTAAAAAAAAAACATAAATGCTACTAGCCTCCTTAGCCACGCATTCAAGGCTACATACACCCTCTTAAAAAAAAAAAAAAAAACCTATAGAGTAAACTTCAGGTCCTGGTGAATATCATCAAATATTTAAGGAAGAGATAATAACAGCCCTACAGACTTGTAGAAAATAAAGGGGGAGGGATCACTTCAACTCATTCAATGAGGCTAGCATGACCCTGACACCAAAACTAGACAAGGACATTTCAAGAAAACTGCAGATCAATGCTTTTCATGAACATTACCCAAAAACCATTATCAAAATACTGGCAAAAAGTAAATCCAACATACGTAAAAGGATAATATTTTATGACCAAGTGGCATTTATCCCTGGAATGCAAGGTTAACGTCAACATTTGAAAAACCTATTAGTGTAATTCACCGTATTAACAGAATAAAGGAGAAAAATCATACAATCATCTTAGTGAATGCAGGAAAAGCATTTGATAGAATTCAACACCTGTTCATGATAGAAAGTCTCAGCAAACTAGTAATAGAGGAGAACTTCCTGAACCAGGTAAAGGGCATATATACAGCTCTTATACAGCTGCCGTGGTAATCGATGGTAAAGGACTGAATGCTCCTCCCACCTCTGCCCCAAATATAGAGCAGCAAGGCAAGGGTGTTCGTGTTCAGTTCTCCTCACAGGCTGCTGGGGTGCCTAGCCAGCATAGGAAGGCAAGAAAAAAAAATAAAATGCAAAAGTACCAGAAAGGAAGAAGAAAAACTGCCTTTATTTTTATAGGTGACATGATCGTGCACATGAGAAAATATAGAGGAATCAATAGAAAAGCTATTTAAACTACTGAGTGAGTTTATCAGGGTCGTAGGATACAAGGTCAATATGCAAAACCCAGTTGCATTTCTACGTGCTAGAAGCAACTGTAAATGAAAAAATTTTAATTGTGTTTACGATGGCATAAAAAACTTGAAATACTTAGGGATAAAATTTTTCAAATATGTGTATGATCTGTACACTGACAACTATAAAACATTGCCAAAAGAACCTAAATAAAGAGAGATACCACATCTGTGGATTTAGAAGACCTAATCTTAAGACGTCCATTCTCCCCCAAACTATCTGTCGTCTCCGTGACCCCAGCAAAATCCCCACAGGCTTTTGGTAGAAATTGACAAGCTGATCCTAAAACTTAACGTGAAAATGCAAAGGCCCTGGAATAACTAAAACACTAAAACTAACTAGAACCACGTTGGAAGACTTAGGCTACCTAATTTCAAGACTTAGTAAGCACAATAATTAAGACCATGTGGTGTTGGTAGTAAGATAGACATAAATCAGATGGAACAGACTAGAGTTCCCAGAAATAGACTCCTACACATATAGGTAACTGGTATTCCACAGGAAGGCCAAGGTAATGCATTGCGGAAAGGATTAGATTTTCCAAAAATGATGCGGGAACAACTGAATAAGCCATATGGAAAAAAATAATGAACTTTGAACTTGCGCTCTACACAAAAATTGACTTGAAACAGATAATAGACCTGAATGTAAAAGCTAAAACGGGAGAGAAGCTTCGTAACTGTGGCAAAGATTTCTTAGGTCACATAAAGCACTAACCCTCAAAGAAAAAAAATACAGTAAATTGGACTTAATCAAAATTTAAAACTTTTGTTCTTTAAAAGACACCATTAAGAAAATGAAAAGCCCAGCCACAGACTGGGAGAAAATAAGGCAAATCTATATCTGACAAAGGACTTGTATTTAGAATATATAAAGAACTCATAACTCAGCAAGAGACCAAACAACCTACTTTATAAGTGGACAAAAGATTTGAACACTACACGGAAGATAAATGACCAGTAAGCATCTTTTCATCTGCTTGATATAAAGTCATAAAAGAAATGCAAGTTAAAGCCCCAGTGAGATGCCTTGCACACCCATGACAATGGCTAGAACTTAAACTCACAGTACCAAATGTTGGCAAGACTGTGGAGCAGCTGACCTCATATACATTGCTGGTGGGAATGTAAAAGGGTGAAACCAGTGTGGAAAACAGTTGGACAGCCTCTTATAAAGTCAAACATACACTTACCTTACCGGGACCTCCCTGGTGGTACAGTGGTTAAGAATCCGCCTGCCAACGCAGGGGACACGGGTTCGATCCCTGGTCCAGGAAGATCCCGCGTGCCGTGGAGCAACTAAGCCCGTGCACCACAACTACTGAGCCCATGTGCCACAGCTACTGAAGCCCGCACACCTAGAGCCCATGCTCCACAACAAGAGAAGCCACCGCAATGAGAAGCCCGCGTACCGCAACGAAGAGTAGCCCCCGCTCGCCACAACTAGAGAAAGTCCGTGCGCAGCAACGAAGACCCAACGCAGCCCCCAAAATAAAGAAATAAATAAATAAATTTAAATCGACTATACTTCAATAAAATGAAAAGTTAAAAAGAAAACAAAACAAAACAAAAACGTACACTTACCATACAACCCAGCAGTCCCTCTCTTTGGTATTGATCCAAGAGAAATGAAAGCCTATTTCCACGCCAAGACTTGTATTCAAGTGCTCAAAGCAGCTTTATTTTCAGTAGCCCCAAACTGGAAACAACCTGCATGCCCATCAGCAGATGAACGGGTGAACACACTGTGTTGGAGCCATATCACGGAAAACTACGCAGCCACGAACGCTGCCGCCCACGGCAGCGTGGATGTGTCTTAGACACAAGCCAGACACCAGAGGGGACGTAGCGGATGCTTACATTCACGTGGAAGCTTTCTCTCGCGATCTGGTGGGCTTGACTGCAGAGACCCAGGAGAACTTTGAGGGTGATTGTGGTGTTGGTGTTGAGCTAGGTGTGTGCATTAGCGAACACCGCACATTATAAATGAGCTAATTTTTGTGGTATATAAATTATACCTCCACGTTAATTTTTTTTGAACTGACGTTGTAATCTTGGCAGTTAGCACTGCAGACTTTTCGATTTGGAGTGGTCCTTAAGAGACTGTGTTCCGCACACCGGTGGGCAGACAGAGGGGAAGGGACCCAGGGGCCCGGTGGCTGGCCAGGTTTTCTCACTTCCCTCCTGGTGTCCTTTTAGTAATCGTGCTGCAGCAAACAGGTGGCACCTACCATCTGTCTACACTTGCTAACGCCCCAGGGACCTTGGGCTTTGATAGAGAAGCCTCTGTTGTGTCCGTCAGTCCGCGTCTGTAGCGTTCAAGGTGAATGAGTCGGTGAACTGTGCTGCACCAGATACATAGACAGAAGTCCCATCTCCCGTCTGGGATGGCAGGGCCGGGCCGGCGCAGCTGATCGAGCAGGGGACGTTGAGGGTAAAGGGAAGCCGGTGACCGGGGCTGCTGCCAGCGGGAGAGGACCGTCCTGAGAGCAGCGTGGCTCCTGGATGGCCTGCAGCGCACGGAGCTGCTCTGCTCTGTGCCGGGGGGCGTGTGGGACCCTTGGTGAGGCCCCTCTTCCTTCTGTCTCCTAGGAGTATGCCCAAGCCAGGTTCGATGCCTATTTCGACCAGAAGAGGAAGCTTGGGGTGTGACTGGGGAGGCCCGCCTGCGCTGCATCCCTGGACTGCGCGGGGGCGGCCACGCCCGAGGGTCCCTCTGTGCACCGACTACTGTACCTGCAGCAAGAAGGCTCGGACGTCTCGCTGCCGAACACAGATGTGTATGATACGAAAGACTGTATTAAAATTGAGGAACATTTATTTCATATCTTGTTTACAATTTCACTAGGACTCTGACTTGAGATCAGGAAGCAGAATTATAGTACACTAGTGCAATAGTGCAACATCTCAGACCCCCTTAATCTAGAGAAGGCATTTTCTACTTCAGTCAGGTGGGGCAAACAGCACGAGTAAGCAGTGTCACTGCAGGTGCCTTTTTGGTTAATGTTGATCTTTAAAGGATGTTAATGACCGCGCTGGTGAACAGCGCTGACCGGGCTTTGTGTAGGTAATGGGTGTGTAGGGCGGCGAGTGGGCTGCGACACTGCCGATGCCCCGCGGCCTGACCGGGTCCTGGGAGACGCAGACCGCCCCCGAGGTGCGGGGTGCACAGAGGCGGGGATGACTGGCTGCCCGCTGACTGCTGCCTGTCATCCGTGTTCTCCTCTGCAGGTGAATCTCAGATGAATCTCACCCTAACTGGATGCAGCCCCGCCATGCCCTCTAACTGAAAGTGCTTTATTAACCCCGGCTCTGGGGCCGGCAGTGGGCCGTGGCCACAGAGCGCCAGCAGGCGGCACGGGGACATGTGAACACACATGCCCACCGCCCCCGCCCAATCCGCGTTCCTGGCAGGGAGCGGACTCCTTTGTCCCGCACTCTGCAGCCTTTTCCCCTCCACCTCTGCTCAGCCTGGAGCTGGGCTCCTGTGACAGGGCCGCTGCCCGCCCCCAGGCATGGTCGTGCCCCAGGGAAGCCTCCTGCCGCCCCGGTGCTGGGGCCTCGGTGTGCTGGGTGCGGGAGGGAAACCTTGCCCTCACTGCTCCCCGGTGTACCTCGTGGTGGTTCTGGTGGGAAACCGCAGCCCGTGTGTGGAGTATGGGGGCGGGGATAGAGTATAGCTGTGAAATCCGTATGTATTAAAAGTCCTTTGGGATAAATCTTTTTTTTTTCACTCTGAACTTTTATTTGAATTGTTTTTTGTGCATACATTCCTGCTACCACAAAGACTGTACTATACAAACAATAAAAAAGGTAAAAGCCCATCCTCTGCTGTCACCCTCGGATGCATCCCTAGTCTCGGGGAGGTCTACGGTGCGTCCACCCGGCTCCGGAGGCAAAGCCCTTGGGCAGGAGGGAGGGGGGAGCACTGGGCTGTCCAGGAGGGAGACTTTCCACTGCCCGGCCTTCTGGACACCGAAAGTTTTAGCCAGGTGAGTGTGTTATGATATCCAAGCAATAAAACTGAGTCCTAGGGACTTTCCTACGGTGCAGTGGTTAAGAATCCGCCTGCCAATGCAGGGCACACGGGTTCGAGCCCTGGTCCGGGAAGATCCCACATGCCGCGGAGCAACTAAGCCCGTGTGTCACCGCTACTGAGCCTGCGCTCTAGAGCCCGTGAGCCACAACTGCTGAAGCCCGTGCGCCTAGAGCCTGTGCTCCGCAACAAGAGAAGCCACTGCAATGAGAAGCCCGCGCACCGCAACAAAGAGTAGCCCCAGCTCACCGCAACTAGAGAAAGCCCGCGCGCAGTAACGGAGACCCAGTGCAGCCAAAAATAAATTAATAATTTAAAAAAAAACAAACCACCGAGCCCTAGATGCTGCTGCCCTGTGTGTGAGATCGTAGAACACAGCTCCCAGCTCCTGCCTGTGCCCACGGGGCCCGACCGGCCTTGCCAGCCCCCTGCCCCCAGCCTCTCTCGTCCCTAAGACACCAGGCGCTCTCGCACTTTCCTCTGCCAGGCGGCTTTGGGGTCAGGCTCCCTCACATCCCCTCGCTGGCTGTCACTTTCATTCTCTGTATGTGGAATTCCTGGGATGCCCATCTGTTCGCTCAGCCATCCTCCTGGATTAGACCGAACGAACGCTCTCGCTGGAGCAGGCCTGTCCCCAGTGCAGGTGACCTCCACGCCCCAGGGGCGCCCCCTCCAGGGCCTCTGCGCACGCTGGTTCCGCAGCATCCAGCCCTCCAGCCAGGCTGCCAGCTGCCCACGTGTCAAAGCCAGGGCAGGGCCAGCTAGCGTCTCCCTGGGGTCACGCCTGCCACCCACCCCCGAGACGTGCCATGTTCTTGGCGCTGAGCACCGGCCTTACCCTGCGAGTCTCTGCACGGCTCTGCTCCCCAGGAAGGTAGAGCTTGGAGTCCTGGGCTTGGGCCAGATCCTGAGACGCACACCGCTTCCTCCGTTCCTAACCAGACGCTGCTCTCAACGTTTCTTGGAGCCAAGTCTCTGCCTGGTGTGTCATACCGCAGCCAGACAGCCCCTCATACCCCAGCCCAGCATCTGGGGGCCCTGAGCGGGGCGGCCCTGGGCTCTGGAGGGACAGGCTCCCCCCGGCAGCTGGCCAGACGAGAGCCACGGTGATGGGGCCAGGCCTCCCGGCTCGCCGCGCCCAGGGCGTCTCTGCCTTCAAGGCAGCCTTTGTTCCTGGGGCCTCCAGCCGGAAGAACCACTTGGCAGCTCCTCAGCAGGAGAGAACGAGGCCTCTGAGAAGCACTGGCTCTGCCACCCAGCTGGTGGTGGGACCCAGACCAGAGAGCCCCGAGGATGCCACCTCCTTCCCACCAGCGGAAGGATGGCCTGGGAGCAGGACATCCCACCGAGGAGGGATGGGGGAAGACTGTGGCCTCTGGGGCGGCAGGGCCTGGAGTCCGGCTCTGCCCTTATCTGACCTTCGGAGCCCTGGGCAATTCTCAGGGCGCCCTGGACGAGCCTCTGCCCTTGTCTGCAGGAAGGTGGCCTTGGGTGTCACACCACTGTCCCACGTGGAGTGCCGCGTTCGGCTCAGGTGTCCCAGGCTGCTCTCTGCTGCAGGGCATCTTGAGTGTCGGGGGCCGGCGCCAGCACAGGGACGTGAGAATATTGGCCGATTCGTGCCAGGCACCACCCTCCATACCCAGGGTAGCCCAGACATCATCGTACAGCCAGTTTGCATAGCCCCAAGGATGGGGAGCTCACTCCCCCTGGCCCAGCCTGGCAGGACAATCTTTCTGAGCTAGAATGTACTGGAAACAGCGCTCCCGTGTCCTAGTTCTGCCCCCCTTCGCCCCAAGAGTCTGGGATTGTTGCAGATGTGCTCGTGGGTCCTCTCCTGACATCCTGAGGCCCCAGATCGTAGGCCAGTGGCTCCCACCTCCCCCCACCCCACACCAACTTCATCTGCAGAGACAGACATAAGGGAGATGGGCACAGAGGCTGGCATGGTGCCCATCCAACCAAAAGGCTCCCAGGGACAGGACCAGCCCACGCCAGAGCCCAGACTCCTCCACACCCAGCCTCCCCAGCCCCTGCCTCCCAGACAAGACCAAGACACGGGCCCTGGGCCTTCCCCTTTATTTCTTCCGTGTCCGGCAAGGCAAGGGCAGGGCTGTGGCCCCTATTCATCCTCCACGGCGAAGGTGAAGGGGCTCAGCTTGTAGCCAGTACCCGAGTAGAACTTGTTCTGGAACTCCACCCTGGGGTGAGAAGGGAGAGCCGGTGAGGGGATGCCCCCCCGGCCCCCCACCGTGCTGCCCACACCAGCCGGGCGGCCACTCACCAGTGCAGCCGCAGCGCGTGCAGGAAGGCCGAGAGCCCCTCCATCACCAGCAGGATGGCCACGGTCATCACGGCGAAGGCGGCGAAGACGGGGACCAGCACCACAGCCGCCACACCCATCTCGCCGCCCAGGCTCAGGCCGGCTCGCATCACCATGGCCCACAGGACCTGTGACAGCTCTGCAGGTGAAGGAGGGAACCGTGGGGACCACCACGCCACCTCGGCGTCCCGAAGCCCGCCCTCCCCGCGGGCCAGCGGGGGACCTCCTCCAACGTTCCCCCCTTTACAGACAGGGATACTAAGAAGTGACCAGAGGAGGCCACCCATCCAGCAGCCGGGTGCGGGAAGGAGCCGGGACTCACGGGCGTGGGCCAGGCTCAGGGCCCAGAGGCGCAGGTAGGAGGCCGTGTTGGAGATGCAGCCCAGGCAGAACTCGATGGTGTGGATGGCTTGGTGCATGAACACCTCGGAGAGGACAAACTGGGGGAGCAGGCGGCAGTGAGGGGCGAGCGGGGCCAGCAGCCACCCCCCACTCGGGAAGGCACCATACCCACCTCGGCCTCCTCCTGGTCCCCTGGGCACCCTGCCTTCTCCTCATCAGAGCCCTGGCTGGCCAGGGACGCGTCAGGCGGGTCCAGGAGCCCGGCCGTGTCCTCGTCCTAGGGGTGGAGCACCGGCCTCACAGATCCCCAGCCCCAGACGGGGCTCACGTCCCGGACAGGACCCCACCCCCAGGCTCCCCTGCCTCTACCGGCTGTTGCCTCCTCCGAGAGTGGCAGCGGCGGTGCTCCCGGTGCAGGAACAAGGGCGTGCCGAGCAGCAGGACGGGCACCATGGCCAGGGCCAGGACCACCAGCGTGGGCTGCACCACCTCCTGCGGGGGAGGGGGCGATGGTCAGGGCGCCCCTGCGAGCCACCGGCCAGCTCGGGCCACGCGAGTCGCCGGGGGCCCAGGGAGCCCGCAGCCCACTCCAGCCCAGGGCCCCTCGCTAGGCATGGACGTCGCCCCGTGTGGAATTCTTCTGGGCATAGAAGCCGCCAGCCCTGCTGGGAGCTCCCAGGGAGGCCCCTCTACCTGCCTGTCTCACGGCCTCAGGCCTGCATCCCACCTCTCGGACGAGGATCCTGCAGCTGAGAGGCCCAGCAACCAGGGGGCCCCGGGGCGGGGTGTGAGCCGTCCCCCTCCGCCCCAGCCTACCTGCCCGGAGAAAAGCGGCCGGTTGGTGGGGCTGCTGGAGAAGAGGAACATGTTGATGAAGTGGATGAGGATGCTGGGGGCCGAGGCAGCGCTGGCGGCCGTGACGCGCAGCCACTTGTAGGCGACCAGGAAGACGAGGTAGCCGAACAGCCCCAGCAGGAAGACCAGCTCGGGGAGGGTCTCCAGCAGCAGCCGGTGCCACTGGCCGAAGTGCCTGGGGCAGGAGGGTAGCCGGGTCAGCAGGTCGCCCTGGCCCTGCCCGGCCCCCCACCCCAAGGCCCCCGGTCCTCACATGTGGTTGAAGACTCCCAGGACCACCCCGAAGGTCATGTGAGTGACCCCCAGGATGACGGACATCTTCATCTTGAAGGAGTTGAGGAAGCTCAGGTGGTTGACAGCCAGGCTCCAGACCTGCGGTGGCGGGAGGGATGGGTGTCGTGAAGGGGCCTCTCCACCCGAGTCACTCCCATCGGCCCGTTTGCCCCTCCAGGGCCTCCGCACAACCCGTCACCCGCCCGACGAGGGGCAGCAGAGGGGAACAGTTAAGAGCACAGACTGGGCCGGGCAGCCTGGGCCCCAACCCCAGTTCTTCCTAGCTGGGTGACCTTGGGCGTGTAACCTCAGCTTCCTCACCTGTAAAATGGGGACGGTACTGACGTGCTCCCATGGAGCTGTCACGAGGACTAGACATAAAATCAATTCGACAAGGGCTCAGAACGGTGCCTGCCTGGCACAGAGGGGACTACAGAGTGCTGCCCTTATTAGGACTCGCTTCCCTGCTTTTCAAGTGGCTGCAGTGCAGGCCCCCCTGCCAGGCAGGCCCTGGTCTAGGGGGGCTCCTGCCTCCTGCACCCAGAACCGGGCCTGGTGCTCGGGAGGGGCTGGGCGAGCGGGGAGCCCCGGACCCGCCCTCCCGCCCGCCACCGCCTCCGACAGGCGGCCGGGACTCACCGGGTCGATGCCGAAGGGGTACGGTCCCAGGAAGACGCCGGCGACGTTGGGGTCCAGGGAGAGCAGCGGCTGCTGGGCCAGGAAGGCGTCGCTGTGACAAGAGCAGGCGGGCTGGTCAGGGGCCCGGGGGCCTCGGGGCTGCGGGGCGGGCGCGGCTGGGCCTCACCTCCAGCCCGACTGGTTGGCCATGGCCGCCACGCTCCAGCCCGAGGGGAAGACGGCCGTGGCGCAGCTGAAGCACTCGTTGTAGATGAAGCCGGTGTAGACGGAGAACAGGCCCATGAGCAGGAGCAGGTAGCGGCCCCCGAAGAAGGTCCTCCAGATCTGGGGGTGCAGGCGCGGTGAGAGCCGGCCTGGGCCCCCTGCTGTGCCCAGACCCCCCCCCCACCCCCCCTCCCCCCAGACCACCCACCCCCTGCCGCCCCTCACCTCGTTCTGCGCCGTCTTCACGGCTGGCCGGTTCTCGGCCAACACCATGGCCAGGGCGAAGAGAAACATGAGCAGCCCGTGTCCCACGTCACCGAACATGACGGCGAAGAGGAAGGGGAAGGTGATGATGGTGTAGGGTGCTGCGGGCAGAGGGGCCATGCGGTCAGCCAGGACCCCCATCCCTGTACCGGATGCCACAGAGGCCCCCCAAGCCAGGCTCCAGGGCCCCAGGAGACGTGAAGGTGGTGTAGCCAGGCAGGGATGCCACACCGCCTGCCTGCATTCAAGATCCAGGCACTTACTAGCTGTGCAACCTTGGGCTAGTGTCTTAACCTCTCTGAACCTCCACTGCCCCATCTGCAAAATGGAGATAACAATACCACCACTTTATAGGGCTGTTATAAATGAGTTTATCCATGGACAGTACCTGGGAGACCATAAATGCTCAATATAACGTTAGCAGTTCTAGCTATTATTATTTATGAGAAGAGCTTAAAGCAGAAGCACAGAGAGCCCAGTGGTAGTCCTGGCTGGCACATGGCAAGTTCCAGAAGGCCGAGTTGGTCACTTAACCTCTGGGGCCTCAGCTTCCCTTTAGTAAAATGGGGAAATTTTCTCATAGGTGTTAGGATTCTAATGCACATCCCAGTTATGGTTTGAATTGTGTCCCCCACACCAACAAAAGATATGTTGGAGTCCTAACCCCCAGTACCTTAGACAGTGACCTTATTTGGAGATACAACCTTTACAGATGTAACCCAGTGAAAATGAGGTCATTAGGGTGGGTCCTAATCAAATATAACGGGTGTCCCTATAAAAAGGGGGAAATTCAGACCTTAGACACATACACTGGGAGAATGCCATACGAACACGAAGACAGCTGTCTGCAAGCCAAGGAGAGAGGCCTGAACACATTCTCCCTCACAGCTCTCAGAAGGAACCAGCCCTGCCGACACCTTGCTCTCAGACTTCCAGCCTCCAGAACTGAGAGACAATAAATACCTATCGTTTAAGCCGCCCCATCTGTGATGCTTTGTTACAGCAGCCCTAGCAAACGAATACCTCCGCAAAGCTATTGCTTTGAGAGCTGGTGGCATATTACCAACCGTGGATATCTGGTGATCAGGCCTGCTCTAACCGGACTGGCATCCGCTGATGCAGAGGGCCTACGGGCCGGTGAAATGGGCTGGGGGTCCCACGTCAAGCTCCCAGATGCTGGTCCTGCAGGGTCAGCAGGCCCCAGAGCACCACGTGACCCTGGTCTCAGTCCACACGGCCCTGGATTCTGTCCTCATGTGCTGCCTGTACCGCCCCGGGGACCCCAAACCCTGCCTCTTGCCCACTGGATGAGGCAGGACCCCTCCCTGGCCTCCCGTAAGGGACCTCATCACGGTTCACCCTCACACCCATCCTTTGGGCTCACACAGAGATGCACTGCAGCCCCTACCCAGTGACAAGGGGGACGCTGGGCCACTGGCCACACCGCAGCCAGCCTGCTGCAGGGAGGGTGGTGTCTGGAGGGAGAGGAACCGGGAGGATGACAGGCCAGGTCCCACAGGCCTCAGGAAGGAGGAGGAGGCCAGGAAGGGAGGAAAGCCAGTGCCTGCTGCCCTCGGGAGGGGCACTGGCAAACGGGAGGGGGCTGCCACCACCCAGCTCCAGCCTGTTGGAGGTGGGCCATGTCGCCAAATCTCTCACTTTTCGCCAGTCTTGAGAAAATGCAGACTTCTGCAAAAACTCCCACTTTAAACCCTGGCACCCGCAGCAGACACTGAGGCTCTGCCCAGGCGGCCGCAGCTCCCTTGGCAGCTCTGTGCAACCCTCTGCCCAGTGGGCCACTTACAGAGCCTCGCCAGGCCAGTGAGCACCCAGGTGGACGTGCCTGGAGCTGACAGCCTCACTGCCCACCCGCGAGGGCCGGCAGACGACTGAGGGCGCTGGGTTTGAAAGCCCTGCTCATCAGCCTTGAGGTGGACACACCATAGTGTCCTTCATGCTCTAGAGCTCCCTGCAGGCTAAGGCTGAGGCCGGACTTCACCTGAGACTGGCCCTACTCAGCTCTCCCCTTCCTGCCTGCTTCCCCATCCCCTGAGGTCCCTGACTGGTTTCTCCCAGGAACACCTCTCTTAATAGGCCACTTGCATCAGAGACCCCATCTCAGGGTCTGCTTCTGGGAGAACCTGACCTGGGGCTGCACCCAATTCAAACCTTTCAATGTGGCCAGACAACGTGGCCAAGCAAAACACATCCGCAGACTGATGCTGGCCTCGTGGACCGCTGGTTTGCAACCTTTGGCGATCATTAATCTTCCCAACACTGCTCAGGTCTGTACCATTATCCCCATTTTATAGATGAGGAAACTGAGGTTCAGAGAAGCTAAGAAACTCATCAAAGTAAGTGAGTAGGACCTCCAACCTGGGCCATTCCTACCGCAAAGCTGCTATTCTTTGCACAACTCTGCTGGTTCCCCTGTTAGCTTAACAGCAGGGCAGTGGGGGTGTTTGCGGGGGATAAACACGAAGCGCCTCCACTGGACCCCCAAGAGCATGACTGGGAGTGCGCCTCTCATCTCAGGAGGGCGGGACAGGCCCAGTGTGGGGACGCAGCCCTCCCAGGCCTCCACCCAGGGCGGCAGCTGAGCCTCCCGAAGGCTGGGGCTGTGCGATGTGGCGACTCTCACCGGGGTTGACCTCCTGGTAGCGGCCCACACCGTAGGCGTCCACAATGCCCTGGAAGCTGGCCGTGAAGCGGTTGGTACGGATGAGTGTGGGGGGCATGTCCCGGCAGGGGATGCGGTGAACCACGGCGCTCACACCCGCCTCGCTCTGGGGCACCCGGCAGGCAGGCAGGCAGGCAGACAGACAGACAAGACTGATGGCAGGGGCTTTCAGGGACCCTCGGACCCTCCAGCCACGGCCAGCTAGAGATGGAGAGCACTGTGGGGACTCGCTGAGTGGGACCCAGGGGACCCAGGGCAGCCCCTCCGCTCCCTGTGAAATAGCATGACCAGCCCCACCTGCCCCAGTTCAGGGGGATTCAGGGAGGGCCAGAGATTGGCCCAGAAGTCACTTGGGAAACAGAAGCGTGCTTCTTCCCATCCAGGTGGCCCGGGAGAGGGAGCCCCACTGCCACAGGTGAGCACCTACCACGGCGACCCCTGGAAGCAGGGTCAGCAAACCCATTTCACAGATGAACCCAAGGCTCTCTCCAGTTGGCCCAAGGTCACAGGGCCAGTGCCTGCAGAGCCTGGATTTGAACCCGGTTTCTAACTTAACACCCAGTGCAGCTTCTAGGGTGTGACGGCCCATCCCAGGGCCTCTGGGAAGTCGGGGCAGGGAGAGGGCTTGCTGGACCAGGGCCATCACGGTGGACTCCCTGGAGGAGGATGAGCCCCAGCAAATGCACGGCGCTGATGGCACCGGGAATGGGAGATGTGTTGTGAGGAGGAAACCAGCCCCTGCCTGGCAGCAGGGGAGGGCGGGAGATGTGCCCCCCCCATGCTCACCGAGCTGCCCTGCAGCGCCTGCTGCAGGGTGGGCAGGTCGCGCGTGGCACACCAGGCCTCGGCGATGAGGCACTTGTGTGTGGTGCTCACGCTGCACTGGTTGAGGGCCAGGTACACGGCCTTCATCTTGCGGATCTGCACCTGCCAGGGTGGCAACAGTCTCTGCACCCGGCCCAGCACCTGGCTCAGGAAGCGCTCCGTCTCACCCAGGACCTGCGGCCAGAGCAGGCGGTCTGGAGGAGTGGCGGGGGGGTGGGGCCAGGAGGAGCGGGGGGGAGGGGGAGGGGTGTCCGGAGGGCAGGGGCAGGGGGAAGGCAGGGGTCCAGCCAGGCCACGGGCACCCACCTCCTGCAGCTCTTGGCTCTGCTGCTGCAGCTGCTGCAGTGCTGTGCGGCGGGCCTCCTCCTGCTCCACAAATGGGAAGACATGGCAGTGGAAGCTGGCAGGGAGGAGGGGGGAGGTGAGGTGGGCACAGGGTCCAGGTCTTGCAGAGGCTGAGTCTAAAGGGAGCCCACAGGGCAGTGTGGCAGACAGAGCGGGCTCGGTGGAGGTGACACGCAGGGGCCTGGGCACGAGGGCAGCGGGTGGCCAGTCCCCCACCCGATGGGCGCTCACCAGTCAGTGATCTTGCGGATCTTCTGCCCGATCTGCTCGCCCCAGTAGGAGATGAGGAAGGTCATCCAGGTCGCAGGCTCACCCTGCCGGAGCGGGGCCCAGATCACCCTGCAGTCCCCGCTCCACCCAGGATGCACCCCACCCTGTGTGCTCCCGGCCGGCTCACCGTCACGGGGTCCTCCAGCGGCTCCATCTCCCTGAAGCTGGCGATGAGGAAGCCGCGGCAGGCCCTCCAGAGCAGGCGCTCCAGGGCGGCGGCCTTGTGGGGTTCCACGGCACCTGCCACGAAGCTGCGGGGATGGGCGGGGCTGGGCAGGGGCTGCTCCGACCTCCCCCAGCCTCACCCGGGCCAGGCACACTGCCCCCGTCCCCACAGAGGAGGCAGGAGCCCACGAGGCGGGGCCAGAAGAGACCCCCAGGGGCAAAGGAAACTCCAGGCCTGAGGGCGGCTGCAGAAGGGCCCCGGACAAGAAGTCCGAGCTGGCCTGCCTCACCCCTGCCCCAACCGGAAAGAGCAAAGCTGCCCCTCACTCACTTGACCCTCAGGTCCTGGTGCGGCCCCCCGGGGGACTGGAGCAGGGGGCTGCTTTCCAGGGGTCCATCTGTGCGGCTGGCTGCCAACTAGGAGCCGAGAGGCGCCATGAGTCCCGGCCCAGGTGGGGCCTGGGGCCCCCGCCCCTCCCCGCGCCCTGCCCAGGCCGGAGCTGACCGGGGGGCCGTGGCCCTGGCCCAGTACAGCCGAGTGGAGCTGCAGCTGGTGGAGCTGGGCCCGCAGGGCCTGCTGGTTGCCCCGCACGTCCCGGAGCTCCTGTGCTAGGCGATCTGTCTCCTCCTGGATGCGCAGAAGGTCGCGGGGCAGGGGCGCCGGCAGCCCCGCCTCGGGCAGAGGCAGCGTCAGCCCAGCCCGCCGCACCTCCGCCTGCAGGAAGGCTGGGTGCAGAGGGACGGGCGTCAGGGGATCCCGCTCAGGGGCCACCACCAGCCAATGGCCACTATTAGCCAAGGGATGGCTAACACCTAGGGAATTCCAACTGACTCCCCAGACTCCGCTGGCCACCAGCTAACTGATTCACTGAGTCTGAGACCCCGGAAAAACCTCAGGCTAAACCTCCATCCCTGCAGGTCTGCTCCGCCTCCCCCCGTCCTGGGGCTCTTCTGGGCTGCTCTCCGTCCCCAGCCCCTGGACTGGGTCCCACAGCGGTCCCCCGGCAGGTGGCCCTAGCACTCACTGCAGGGGATGAGAGCTTGAATGGAGGCCCACAGGGTACCTGCCTGATGACTTAAAACCTATCAGTCAAGCGAACCATTAAACAGACATGCTCTATCCTCCCACCTTGCAGGATCCTCCTAAGAGGGGTTTCCAGGATAGAACCCGGGGCAGGGGTCCCTCTTGCCCAGGTCCAAGAAGGAGCTGCTCCGTGGGGGCACCCAACCCAGGATCCTGGCCTCTGCCCACCCCAGTCCATCTGCAGCAGAGGAAGTTCTGTCCATGCTTCTCTCCTGCTTAGGAACCTATGGGTGGATCCTGGCGTCCAGAGGATGAAGTCCCGAGCCCTCATTCGGTATTCAAGGCCTCTTCCAAGCCAGGCCTGGCCCGGACCCTCTGCTCAGCTCACCCAAGAACACCCCAAAGATCCCAGCTGCCCTGTCCCGGCTCTGCAGGGCCTGGCCAGGACCTCCCTTCTCTGCCGTCCGCCTGGGCAACTCGGACTCTTCCTTTCAGACCAAGCTTGACTGGCGCCTCCTCCAGGAAGTGTGCCTGGGGTGTGGGCCCAGGGCCAACTCACCGAAGGTCTTCTCCAGCTCTTCGCAGCGACGAACATCTACCACAAAACGTCTCTGGAAGGCACTCACCGAGGCATTGAGCTGTGGTTGCCAAACGGAGGGGTCAGTTTTCCAGGCAGAGGGCCAAGGAGGTCCCCCCACCAGGGCCCAGGCCTGGCTCTCCTCAGGCCATAGCTGCCTCCCCTAGAAAAGTGCTGAGTACACTATGACCCTCCAGATGCCCAGCTGAAGACACACCAGACCCCATGTGGCCTGGGAAGGGTGAGGCAGGGCCCAGGAGGCCTGGCTGAACCCAGGCTGGGGCAGGGTGGTCTCAGCCACGAGTAAAGCTGGCCTGAGAGCAAAGTATCTATGGCAGAGGTTGCCGGGATTCAAGCAGGGCCAGGGGTCGGTCTGGGGAAGATGGTCCACCATATGGGACACCCAAGGACGAGGCCTCCTCCCACGCCCACCCCGGCCCCACTCACGTCTCTGAACTCCACAAGGCCCAGCTCCCCAAGCTGGCTCACGCAGGCGTAGGCAGCAGCTGTGGGCAGGAAGAGCTGGACCAGCACCACCTCCTCACTCCGGAACATGGAGCCCATGGTCCTGCGGGGCCGGCAGCGGGGGGAGCTCAGGCGGGTGGGGTCACAGGCAGTTCCCCACCAGGTGTGAATTCTGGGTTCACATGATCCTGCAAGGTACCGTTACCACCCCTATCTGACAGATGGGGAGACTGAGGCCCAGGATGGCTCAGCGGGGTGCTGAGGTCACACAGGAAGTAAGCGGCACAGCTGACCTCACAGCCGGACCCACAGTCCAACGTCAAGCTCCTTCCCAGCTGGCTCTGCCCCATCTGAGACCCCTGCCCTCCACCCCTAGTGGTCTCACACCTGGCCCCTGCTCCTGCTGTGCCCTCTCCGTGACCTGCCCTCACCCGAGATCCTACACATCCTCGGGGCCCCCGGCCAAGGGCCACCTCCAGCACCGGTCACCTGACTGCCCTCGCCTTTCCACCCTGGGGAGCATCCTTGACAAGGAACAGCAGGGCTGAGGTCCTCCCCATCCCCACAGGCAGCCAGGGCCCTCCTCCCTCCCTGCGGGTCTGTGGGCGCTGAGGGGTGGGGGCCTCCGCTGGGACTCGGGAAGGGTAGAGGGGACAGGCAGGGGGCGCTGAGGAAGCGGGACCTTCCCCTGAGGCCCGCGGGTAGGGGCTGAGGGAGGAGCCCTCCAGGTGTCGAAACCAGCAAAAGTGAAACTGTGGAAACTGAAATGGGCAGGAAGGGCCTGGCCAGGCCTTTGCTCAAATGCCGGCAGGGCAGGGGGAGGGCCAGGGTGGCCTCCCTGGGCCCTGGAGACGCCCAGCCCACAAGCCAGGACTCCATGGCCACTGCCCTTGGGGCCCAGGGCCGGCCCCTTCCCCTCTGTGGGACTCAGTTTCCTTAGCTCTCAAATTGAGCAGGGGAGGGGAGGGGACAGGAACAGGGCAGGGCCCAGCTGAGAGGGTGAACATCTGACACCCGGCCTGCTGTCTGGGCTGGGCTGGGGCCTGCCTAGTTGGTCACTTCCTCTCCGGGGTCTGGTTTACTTAAATGTAAATAGGAAAAGCAGCCCCTTCCCCAGCCCCGGGAGGAGAGAAGAGAGAATGCGGAGAGACAGCTGGGGGCTGTGGAAGCGCCAGGCCCTGAACAGGGAAGGGCGGGCAAGAGGGCCAGGGACCAAGGCTCTGAGCCCTACCAAGCTGTGATTAGCTGTGTGTTCTTTGGGGAGTCTCTCACCCTCTCTGGGCCTCCACTTCCTCTTTGGGTGAATGGGACTTGGCCACCCTGGCAGAGACAGGACCTAGGTGGGGAGATAAAAATAACCATGGCCCCCATGTAACTCCCTCACCCACAATACCTCATTTAAATCTAACAGCAGTCTTTGGGGGAGGGGGCACTGTAGCCCTGTTTTATAGACAGGACCAAGCCAGGCAGGAGCCAGGCCCTGGGGCTGCAGGTTTGGAAGTCCCAGCCCACAATATGCGCTCAGGGGAGGGCTGTCCTCTGCCCCCGGTACCCCGAAAGGCTGGGCTGGCCAAATGGCAGTTGTAGGGAGCTAGGTCTGGGGATCCAGGCGGGGCAGCAGCCCTGGGGCCTGGGCACGTCCCTTGGATGGGACAAGCCGTGGTGAGCACAGGGGTGCAGAGCCCTGGGCAGATCCCTCCCCTGGCATTTCAGGCCTCCACTGTCTCATCCCCTCCCCCTCATCCTCCCTGGTCCCTTCCTGAGGCAGGGGCCACCCCAGCGACATTTACAGAACAAATGAAGGTGCCTCCGTCCTTCAGGGTCCAGACTCTAGTCACTCTGTGCCCCTCTCCTCCTGCTCCCTTGGGAGGCTGGAGGCTTAAGGCCAACTCCTCCAGAAGACCACCAGATCTCTCCTCTGAGCCCCTGGCCCGCTACGATGAGCTGGGCTGGAGGCGAGGGTCTGTGCTCTCTTCTAGCTCCGCCTCTTCCTAGTTGGGTGGGCCTCAGTTTCCTCATCTGTAGAATGGGTCCCTCCCTCCCTGCCAGGAAGATGCAGCAGAGAACGCTCTGAGCACCACCTGGCCCAGCACAGCTGAGCTCAATACTAGTTGTTTGTTACAGGCTGCTAACACCCCCATTCTCCTCTTCTTTCTCCTCTTAGTCGCCTCTGTGGCCCCCAGCAACGGCTGACACCCGCGGGCCGGCGGACTGAGCTGCCTCTACTGACCCAGCTAGGTGGGGGCGCCATGATCCCCCCCTTCCCGGGGCAGTGGGAAGCGAGGGTGGCAGGCAGAGCTGGGGGCTCTGCAGCCCCCGGCTGGGGCACTCACCCCCGGGTCGGCCGCACGCGGCGCTGCTCGGCTCTGCTCTGCGATCCCGGCCGCAGCGCCCACGCAACTCACTTTCCGCGGCGGGCGGGGCCGGGAGGGGCGGAGCCATGGAAGCTCCGCCCCTGGCCCGCCCCGAACCCCCACCCGGCGTCCTGGGAGCTGGAGCGCGGGTGCGAGGCAGGCCCTGGGCTGGGATCGCCTGGCAGCCTCGCTTCCTCGCTCAAGGCTGGGAGACCATTCGGAGCTGTGGGCCGCCTAATCCGGGCGAGGAGGCCCGAGACGGGAGCAGACACTGACCAGCGCCAACTGCGCACATCTCCGTGGCCGGGATGTGGGGAGATGCCCAGCCTAGGCCCAGCTCCGGGGCTACAGGGTGGGATCTCCACCATCTAGAGGGCTCACTGGGCCTATGGCTGATAAGACCCCAATACGCTCAGGCCTGGGGCCCAGGACCTACGTGTCCCCACCTCTGGGATCCCCTCCCCCTTGCGTGAGGCCACAGTTACACAGGTCCTTATAGCTTCCTGCTTCTGACCACCACCTTGGACTCCAGGTCCAGTGGTCTGGGCCTTTGGATGGGTGGCTGCCCTTCTCTGGGCCTCTTTCCTCAATGGCAGCAGGACACCAAGGGCCAGGGCATGGGGCCCACACCCAGCAGGCACTGGGCAATGATGTGCCCTGGCTGTCACTCCTCCCGTGGCTGGATGTGTCCCCATGACCTTGCTCCTACTGAGCTCCATGCAGTTTGTCCTATCGCAGCACCCCCAACCTGGGGCTCACGACTGTCCAGGTGCCTGCACTTTGGACAGGCCAAGCCTGCACCCGCTGGGGCCCCTCAGCTCTGGTGATTCTTGAACCCCGACAGGGCAAGGGCCTGTGAGAGGTGGGGGGAGGGTGGGCAAACGGAGCCCCAGAGCTGGGGGCTGGTAACTGAGTCACAGCCAAGGCTAGTGTCTTCAGAAAAGTGGGAGACACTTTCTGGGGCACGGTAGGGCTATTTTCAAGGAGTAACCTCGACACAATCAAACTGAGTACCAGTGGGGACCTCGGGTCAACACTTCCTGTTCAGGGCAAACTGGAACTCTATCATGTTACAAAATGGTGTTAGAGCTGCACTCTGACCCAGCAGTAAGGGAGAGAATCAAGTCAGGAGCTGGATAGACTCATCCATTTTATTATTATTTTTTTGGCTGCGCCCCATGGCATGTGCCATCTTAGTTCCCCAACCAGGGATCGAACCCCACAGCCCCTGCACTGGACGTGTGGAGTCTTAACCACTGGACCGCCAGGGAAGTCCCTAGACTCATCCACTTTAAATGAAACTATTCTATTTACCTGCGTACAGATATAGGCTTCATGTCAAGCATCTAGTGCTGGTTATGTGTGGGAAAAGCGAAATTAGAGGCGATTTAGGATTTTAAAGCCTGCCTCTTACAACCGGCCTTGTTTTTGGAGAGCTCCTGCCCCCAGCAGCCAGCAGGACTAGTGGACACTCCCCGGGCTCAAGTCTTCCTTTCTGGTCCTGCACTTCTCACCTCTGTGCCATTTTGTGGGTTCAAAGAGCCCCAAAACCTTGGCCAGTGGTGGGGCCCACACAAGTCCTGGGCCACTTCTGCATCAGGAGATGGCCCAGCCTGGCCTGGTAAGTAGGTCCAGGTGTCAGCAAGGGATCTGAGAAAAGGGGCTCCCTGGTAATGAGCTGGGTAATCTGGGTTTCTTTGCTGCAGGCCTTCTCAGAGCCTTGAATGTGCTATCATGCAGTGCCTGTCCCAGAGGGGAGAGGCACTTGGGGCATTTCCCACACTTACTGGTCCATAGAACACCCTTCCAAGAAGCATCTTGGGAGATCAGTGTTTTGTAAAAAGCACTTTTGGAAATAATGGAGAAAGGGAACTCCGAGATCTCTCAGGCCTGGATTAGTTTTTTCATCAGATGTGTGCTGTGTGATCCTGAACAAGACTCTTCACCCCTCTGAGCCAGTTTCCTCACTGCTGAGAACGAATTGAAATCCTCTCACACCTCTTAGCACCAAGTTAGAGGGGGTTGTTTTTGGCTATTCTGCTGCCACTGGGCTTGCGTGTGGCCCCAGAAGGAACCACAATCACTTGGCTGAGACTGCAAAGCAGGAAGTCCTGAGCAGCAGAAGCCAAGCCAGCAGCCTAGTCTGCGGAACCTGGGGAGAAAAGGGGATGTGGCTGGAGGAGAGGCAGAGCCAGCTCACAGGCAGCAGGGCCTGTGTCACCCCCTCGTGACTGTCACCCCCCCCCCACCCCGAGCAGGCTTTCCCTGCCTCCCAACAAGGATGCCCTGGCCTTTCCAAGTTCCTGCTCTTGATGTATTTCTGCCTGCGGCCTTGGGAGAGGCTCTAGGTCCTTAGGGTCTCAGCTGTGGGTGGCCCTCAGGAGAGGACAGGCCCCAGCCCCACCCCTTGGGCACACAGGATCATGGGAACAGTGGACCTGGGCCGACCTCCAGCCTGCGGAGCCTTGGGGAATATGCCCAGGAAGATGTGTGGGCCACATGCTGACGCGGGCCGGGGCCCAGCCACGGGGAGGGCCTGGCAGGTCCCACAGAGCCGCGCAGGAGGACGACTCTGTCCGAGGACCTGGTCCAATGCAGGAAGCCACAGGCCGTGGTCAGGCCGCGGACGGTCTCGGCCTGGACGGCAGACTGCTGACAGAGGCGGTGGGCAGGTCAGAGCTTTTTTATTGGGCAGAAGGGGACCTCGGGCCAGCCGGCGGGCCGGTCACCGGTAGAGGTAGTCGGCCTGGATGTTGGCAGCGATCTCGGCCTCCCACTTGTCCCCGTTGTTGAGCAGCTTCTCCTTGTTGTAGAGCAGCTCCTCGTGCGTCTCCGTGGAGAACTCGAAGTTGGGGCCCTGCGAGCAGGGGAGCAGGCGCAGCCACGTCAGGCCCCTCCGAGGAGCTTCCGCCCCGGCCTCCCCCGCCGCGGGGCCCGCTCACCTCAACGATGGCGTCCACAGGGCAGGCCTCCTGGCAGAAGCCGCAGTAGATGCACTTGGTCATGTCGATGTCGTAGCGTGTGGTCCGGCGGCTGCCGTCGGCCCGAGGTTCAGCCTCAATGGTGATGGCCTGGGGGGTGGCACAGGGTACTGTCACCTGCCAGCCACGCTGGCCCCAGGCACAGGATCCAGCCCCCGCCACGGCTCATTCCCACTCCTGGGGGACTGGTCCCCCGGGGCCTACAGAGCGGACCCTCTGTCATCCACTCTTGGCCCGCATGTACCTTTCCTGACCCCTCTCCTAACAGGCCGCCCGGTGCGGCTGTGACGTTGGCCTCTGAGCGCTTGCCCTAGCTGACATTCTCTTGTTTGTGAACTGCCAGCACCTCCTGCCTGAGAACGTGAGTCCCACGAGGAGAGGGCCATTGCCTGCCTTGTTCACCATAGCACCTGCAGCCCCAAAGGGTCCCACCCCGTAAAAAAAATGCCCCATTACTGTCGGTTGTATGTTGAACAACCTTCCCAATTACATCTAGTTATCCCCATTTAATGGATGAGAAAACTGAGGCTCAGAGAGGTTGAGGGGTTTCCCAAAGCCACAAAGTAAGTGAGGGGCAGAGCCCAGACTCAAACACAGGTCCTTAACTCTCACTTCCTGGGCACACACTTGCACCAGCTGGGGGAAGGGGTGGCCTGGGGCCTCCCACGGCTGGGAGGACCTTCAAGGGGATGTGGCAAAGGCCCTCAGATGTCCCCAGGAGTGTAATGCCCACCACTCACAGTGGGACCTTTGGCTAGTAGCCTCATCTCTTTGTGCCTCAGTTTCCTCATCTATAAAAATGGGGATAATAATTTCTACCTCCTAGAGTTGTTGCAGAGATGAGTCACGAGTTTGGCTCAGTGCCTGGTCCACAGCCGGCACTCACTGTCTGGATGCCACCACTGTTATTATTTTTTCGGGGCTCTCCTACGTGCTCCAGGTCGGTGGCTAGACTGGGGACAGCAAGGCCACAACCCGAGGCCTGCAGGACCTGGGAGTGGTCCAGGAAATGAGGCAGGTCGTGGACAGGAGCCATCCTGAGTCACAGAGATGCGGCCTGGAGCAGCCGCTGGGAGGGGGTCGCTGTGTGGACAGTGAGGGCCCCCGAGCCTGCTGGGCTCCTGCCAGGCACATCCACCAGCCCAAGAGCCCCAGCTGTGTCTTTCTGTTTCTGCACTAACAGGCCGTGACTCCAGGCAGTCTGTGCGGGACCCTCCGACAGAACCAAATGCCAGGGGCTCAAAGGAGCAGCAACCGGGGGCAGTGAGGGCCTCGGCTGCGGCACACGTGTCCCTGGGTCCGGTCCTGTGACGGGCACACAGGCAGTGCTCCTGAAACTGCTGCTGCATCCGGGTAAAAGTGGAGACCCTCAGGCGCCGCCTCGTGGCTCGAGGCCTGGGTTTCACGCCCCCGCCCAGACCCCCAGGGGCAGGACCCACGTGCGTCACGTGGCCTGCTCAGGGCCGGAAGCTTCCCTCCCCTGACTCACTGCCTCTGCGTCGGCTCCCATTCACGGGGTGGGGGGTCACTGCCTCTGAGTCGGCTCCCATTCACGGGGGGAAGTGGCTCAGAGCGGGAAAGGGACTTTCCGGGGACACACAGCCAGCAGGGGGGGCAGAGTGTGGGCCCAGGGCTGCCCGCTTCACTCTCTCTGCAGCAGGCTGTGGCCTCCCTCTCCCAGTGGCAGGGGCCGGGGGCGGTCAGGTGGGGTCAGGGGCTCACCTGGGCTGGGCAGACGGCCTCGCAGAGCTTGCAGGCGATGCAGCGCTCCTCCCCGGACGGGTACCGGCGCAGCGCATGCTCGCCACGGAAGCGCGGGCTCAGTGGGCCCTTCTCGAATGGGTAGTTGATGGTGGCTGGCTCTCGGAACAGGTAGCTCAGGGTCATGCCCAGGCCTGGGGGTGGCACAGGCACGGTGGGAGGGGGCCCTCCTCCCTAACACATCTGTGCCCCCGACCAGCCGGCCTCTCCCCTCCCCCCAGGGCCCACCTCGGATGAGCTCGGTCCACAGCAGGGTCTGAGCTGCCCGGTCGGTCACCGACTTCATGTCCATTGAGGGCTCCCGCATGTTCACATATTCTGCAGGGGAGGCGGGCACAGAGGCCGTGGCAGGAGGCCTCACACGAGCCCTCCCCAAGGACTCCAGCTCAGGGAGATGAGGCCTGGCCTCCTTCTAGGTGCAACAGCTGGGCCCCCCAGGGGTTTGTTCATTCACCAAACCTCCCCCGCCTCAGTGAGCACCCTCGAGGCCAGCCTCAGGCCCTGGGCAGTCTTCGCCTGCTTCTCCCCGTGCCTGTGTGGCCACCCAAGCCAGGAGTTGATGGGGGTTGGAAGGGGCTCGGGTGCTGGGGTCCTGATGAAGAGGCACAGCTCCCAGGGCTCACACCTGGCAGCTCCCTCCTTGTCCCACACGGGGAAGGTCTGAGATCACACGGTGTAGCCACGTGGAAGGCCCTCCACCCCCTGCAATGACAGACCCTGCCCCCAAGAATCATATTCAATCTTGATCACCATCCTCTTTTTACAGAGTGGAAACTGAGGCTCCGAGAGGGCGAGCCCCCAGCAAAGCCAGGACCAGAACCCAGGCCTTCTCCCCTGCCTCTGGCGGGACCTTGATCAGAAAGCCTGAGGCTTGAGGCGCCCCGGGACTCACTGTAGGTGGCTGCCACTGTGCTTCTGTGGAGGCTCCGGCCGCTGGGATGCCCTGCAAGGAGAGGGGTTACGCTGTGCAGATGCGACCTCATGCTAGGAGGCTGGGCCCCTCACACCCAGGAAAGGCTCCCTTGGTCCTACCTGCACGTGCGGCCTGGGCCAGGGCCCGAAGCAGCATGGGCGTGGTCAGGCAGCGCATCTGTGGGCATGAAGAGAGTGAGGCATAGGTGGGTCTCAGACAGGCATGGTTCCCCACCCCCACCCCCCGGGAACCCGAGCATTGCAGGAGCCTTGACCCTTGACCCCAGTGCCACTGTGTCAGCTTGTCCCTGCTCACCCCCATTCCTGTCAGAGGCACAGACGGGTTTCCTGTTCCCAGGTGCAGCCCCTCCCGGCCTCCAACCTGACCCAGGTTAACACTGCCAACTGCCACTGGCGTTTATTCAGAGCTCACCGTGCCAGGCACTGTGCTAGGGGTCACGCGCACTGTCACTTTGTCCACATGAGGACCTCAGAGGGAGGCACAGATGAGAAGCCACAGCTCAGTCGTGTTAAGTGACTTGCCCAAAGTCACACACTGAGGGGGGTGGGACCAGGATGTGAACCCAGGCCAGACCCCTCCCTTTACACCCCCAGCCCTCCCCTGCTGAACCTTTTAAAGGCTTAAATAACCCTCAAGATCAAATTCCTCTCCCCAGCATCAAGGTCCTTCTGGAACTGTCTCCCAGCCTGCCAAGTGACCTTGGGTTTTCTCACTTGTGAAATGGGAGGTCACGAGAATGGAGGCCGCTCGAAGATGCCAAGGGTTTAGCCCAGAGCCTGGCACTTAGCCGGAGCCCAAAAGTGCCCCTCTCGTGACCTGTGACCTCTAGCGGGACCATTTCTTTTGACCGCTGACTTGAGTGCCAGGCGCCCAACCCGGCTCCTTCCCCGACCTTCCTCATGACCTCTGACCCGACGGGCGCAGGAGGTGCATATGCGCCCTGAGGGTGCCGGTTTCCCGCCCTCTGCACGCTCAAGGACACAGAGGCCGCGGGTCCTGAGCGGGCCGAGATAAAGCCCGGGCGCGGAGCCGGCGGAGCCAACGGGGGCCGCACACTCGACCCCGATGCCGCGCTGCCCAGGCTGGGCCTTAACAGCTGAGCCCCGAGCACCCACCTTGAATCGCTGCCTCTCCTTCCAGGGCCGAGGGTTCTGTCCGTCGAGAGGAGGAGCCTACATTCTGGGATGCTGCCATTGGGCGCGGACTCTTCATGGTGTGGTCTGATTGGCTGGTGGCGCAGCCGAAAGAGGCGGGATCAAAAAAATCTTTTCTCCGATTGGCTAGGGGAGCAGGCAGGCGCTTGAAGTGGTGTAGAGCGCCGCCGGGTTGGGTGCGAGAAGCTAGTGAGCCGGGACTCCCGAGCTCTTGGAGGCGGGACATCCGAGGCGTGGTTTAAGGTTGCGGCTCATGTCGGACCCGGCGCCCTGGGCCGGAGGACACCTGCTCGGCCTCGGCGGGGCGTGTGTGATAACGGTGATGAGAATCGTAGCCTGTGGTGATTCCGCGCGGGAGCCATGCCTACTCTATGCTAAGCCTTCATCCTGGCGTCTTCATTTAATCCTCCCGGCAGCCCTGTGGGGAGGAACGATTATTCTCGCTTTATAGATGGGGAAACTGAGGCACGGACTTGTGTAGTAACTTGGCCCAAGCCTTAGATCTGCGAAGCGCGGCCGCCTGAACCACTCCTGGATCTGTATGACCCGGTAGCCCCGTCCCTCAACAGCCCCCAAACCCGTGTTTCCTCCCAGTGAATTGTGTGGCGGAGGGACCCCAGAGGCTGCGGACACTGAGAAAGCCCCTGAGGCCGCCTGTGTGTTGGGGGGAGTGGGAGGTGGTCAGGGAGGGCTTCCTAGAGGAGGTGATATCCAAGCAGAGCGCAAGGAGGAGTCGAGCAGAACCAGGAGGGCCAGAGAGCATGCCCAGCTTCTGTGCGGAGGTCCACCAGCGAAGGAGGACACATCCAGTGCACTAGAAGAGGACAAGGATGGGGGGGGGGGGCGTGCACAGGGCTGTGCGGAGCCTCCCAAGGATTGTTATGGGTCCAGACTTGTGAGCCAGGGGAACCACTGAAGGGGTTCAGGCTGAGGGCTAGTATGGTCCAGTGGGCTTTGGGAAGATCTCTGAGGGGAAGGGCTGGGCCCCGGGGGAAGAGGGTAGGTGATGGATGGCCCGGGGCCCAGCGATTAGTGTGTGGATTGGAGAGGTCTGCGGTATTTTATAGAATCATCAAGAATTGCTCAAAGATGGGACTTGGGAGGTGAGAAGGGAGTGTCTAGCAGGAGGCCCGGGAGTTTGGCTTTGTGGCTGAGTGGATGGGGGATCACTGCATGGCATGGGGGCCCAGGAGGACAGGGAAGAGGAAGAGTCCAGTGTGGGACACGGTGAGGGGAAGGTGCCCAGGGCCAGCCACCTGGGGGACATGAGCCAGTTCAGAGCTCCTAAGAGGCCCGAGGTGAAGGGAAGGGAGATCCTACCGTGGGCATCTCATCAACCTGACCTGGAGGGAGAGGTGCGGAGAGAGTAGAGGGAAGCAGCCTCCCCCCTCCCAAATGAGGAGACAGGACGCCTGGAGCCTGGAGTCGGCAATTAAGCTCCAAAATTTAATCCTCACGATGGTCTCAGGAGGTGTTAATCACCTCCTCTGTGCAACAGATAGGGAACCAGGCTCAGAGAGGGCAGGGACGACCCAGGTCACAGCAGGCCTGCAGTGTGTCATGGACCGGATGCCAGGACCCTTTCTGCACCCTCCACAGAAAGGGGGGTCCTGAGAGGTGCCCACATCTGCCCTCGTCTCCCGGAACACAGGTGGCCAGCGTGGGAGCGGGAGGGCAGGTTACTGCACTGTTTCCCATGCTCCCAAACCTTGGCCCATCCTGGCTGGGGGGCAGCTGAGGGCCTGAAAAGAGAAGCCCCAGGAGGGAGGAGGGCAAGCACTGGTCTGGGCCGTGGCCCCGGCAGGTGTTTTCCTCCTGTGTCGTGGACCCCAGGTCGTGTCTCCACCAGCCTCAGGTGGCCACGGCAGCGGAGGACGCGTAGACATGAGCTGGGAGGGATGCTCGGAGCCCCTGTGCGTGGGTTGGCTCAGAGCAGGGCGCAGCTGCAGCTGCGGGTCTCCATGGCCATGAGCAGCACGCTCAGGTTGCGGGGAGTGTGAGGCGGGTAGCGGAGAGCGTAGACCTTCTCCAGCCCAGGGCGGCGCAGCAGGCAGGCACGGTGGTGGGAGAAGGTGTCGAAGGAGAACTTGCCGTGGTAGCTGCCCATCCCACTGGCGCCTGTACAGTGACAGAGAACACAGCAATCAGGCCCCCAGTGGCCAGCCGAGGAGCGTCAGACAGACCTGGGCTCTGCCAGTCACACAGTATGACCCGGGTGGGCTACTTCACCCCCCGAGCCTTGGTTTCCCCAGCTGTAAAGTGGGCTAATCATGAGATGCTGTGGGTAAAGGGCTTAGCCCTGAGCCTGGCCCCAGCACCCACTCAAATAAATATTGGGGACACCAGGTGCTGGGGCACGATGGGTAGACAGTGGCCAAGAGTGGATTCTGGGGGGTGGGGGATGTATTGGGAATTTGGGATTAACAGATACACACTACTCTATATAAAATAGATAAACAAGGACCTACTGTATAGCACAGGGAACTATATTCAGTATCTTGTAATAACCTATAATGGAAAAGAATCTGAAAACAAGAGCGTGTATATATATATGTAACTGAATCACTGCTGTACACCTGAAACTAACACAATATTGTAAATCAACATTTTCAATTAGAAAAAAAAGAGGGAAAGTAAAAAAAAAAAAAAAAAAAGTGGATTCCAGGGCAGCTGCCCAGGGTTGAATCTCAGCTCTGAAGTAGCCATGTCACCTTAAGCAAGTGACTTCGCCTTGGTCTCCTCTGTGACATGGGGTGACAGTGGCACCCACCTTCTAGAGTTACGGGGATTGGGCAAGTGTTCAGACCCATAGATACAGTAAGTGCTGTGTTGTTATGAGTCGCAATGTCCAGGTAGGGAGGCAGTCAAGGACCCGGCAGTGGGAAGTCCAGGGGACCCAGCCTGGTGGAATCAGGGGTAATCCGGGAGGGCTTCCTTGAGTGGGTGAGGCCTGAGGGATGTGGAGTTGACCGGATAAAGTGGGTGTATGGGGCAAGAGGGTCCCAGGCTCGGGGACAACTCAGGGAGCCTTGGAGGTGGCTGACCGTGGTGTGTTGGGACTTGGGCAGAGCTCTGTGTGTCTGGGGCAGCAACCAGAGAAGCGGGGAAGGAGGCGGGAGCAGGACTCCATGGCCGGACCAGGAAGGGCGGCCTCAGGAAGCTGAGTCAGAGCCCTGGCTCCGTCTGAGGGCCTGGGTGCCGTGGAAGGCTTTGTCAGGGAAGCAGCAGGACCAGATTCCCCCGCAGACAGACCCCCACGCTTCCCTGAGGAGGGGGTGCTGGGGAAAGGGGTTCCAGAACCGGAGACAGCAGCGGTGCGCAGCCCTGGACCTCCACCACCACAGCATCGATCTCAGCCTGCCGTGTGCCCCTGTGACACCAGCCGCTCCCCAGGGAGGGTCCAGGCCCACCAGGGCAGCCCGCCAGGACCTGCTGGTCATTGACTCTAGTGCCAGGTGTGGGCAGGTGGCGGGACCGCAAGTCTCTGGCCCTCTCGTCCCCTGAGGAGGAGGTGGGCTCAGAGAGGGGAAGTGGTGGCCTCACATCACACAGCCGTCAGGCTTGCTGGGACCAGCCTCAGAGGCCAGGACTTCACAGCGGTACTGGGGGCTGCTGGGGCTTGGTGGAGGGGGGAGCCGGCAGGAGCCCCTGTCTCCTGTGCGACATGCCGAGCATGGGACAGAGGGGACACAGGAGGGGTTAAAGGAGCAGCATGTAGCCTCACTGTGGAGTAAAGAGAACACCCAAGGCCGCCCTGCATGTGCTAAGCCCTAGCAATCACAGTGATGTTTAAAAAAAACCTAAACTGTGTATCTGTGGGTCCACCTACATATGTACGTGCAGAGACAGGTATGGAAGGTTCCGCCTCAGACTCTGCAGAGGGGAGCAGGGTGAGAGATGACGGTAAGAGATGGCATGGCTCTGCTGGCACGTACCCACTCCTCCGAAAGGCAGGCTGGCGACAGTCATGTGCATGAAGCCGTCGTTCCCACAGAAGCCCCCACTGCTGGTCTGGGCCAGTACCCGCTTGACCACCTGGGAGAGAAGCAGCTATGAGGCTGGTGGCGGAGCTGCCGGGGCCGTGGGGGCTCTGTCCGGCCCCCTCAGGGCCCTGGGACCCACTGCAGGGTCTGAGGCCACCGTGAGGGCTGAAGGGGGTGGCTGTGGAGCAGCCTGCCACCCATCCCCAACTGGAGACGTGTTTCTTGAGCGTCCCTTGCTTGTGGCCCATGCAGGTGACTGTGGACACAGACTCAGGCCTGATGGGGAGGCGGGAAACCCAGCATCCTCCTGGGGACGTGGAGGGTGCAGGGTGAGGGGCGGGCAGTCAGGGAGGCGTTCCCGGGAGGGATGTGAGGTGCCTGCTGAGTCTCAAGGGGGGGCAGACATGAGTAGGAGGGCCCCCCAGGCAGAGTGAAGGGCAGGTGGGGAGGCCAGGGGTGGGGTGGGGCAGGGACGCAGCGAGGGGCCTGTGTGCAGCACAGGGAGGACATTGAGATTTGGGTTTTGGAAACATGAACTTGATCCTTGCTTGACTTAATGAAGGCCCTTCGTCTTCAGTCTGTAGGTGTATTTGAAGAATGAGGGCGGTGGGGTGGGGTAGTGGGGGGACTTCCCTGGTGGCACGGTGGTTAAGAATCCGCCTGCCAATGCAGGGGACACGGGTTCGAGCCCTGGTCCGGGAAGATCCCACATGCTGCGGAGCAACTAAGCCCGTGAGCCACAACTACTGAAGCCCTGCGCGCCTAGAGCCCGTGAGCCACAACTACTGAAGCCCACGTGCCTAGAGCCCATGCTCCGCAACAAGAGAAGCCACCACAATGAGAAGCCTGTTCACTGCAATGAAGAGTAGCCCCTGCTCGCCGCAACTAGAGAAAAGCCCACGCGCAGGAACGAAGACCCAGTGCAGCCAAAATTAAATAAATAAATTTATAAAAAAGAAGAAGAAGGGGGGTGGGAGATTAGTAGACACTAAACAGTGGTTGCACGAAAACTTGGCTATAGTTAGTTGCAACGTGTGACCCTCAGGTAACAGCTAGGTTGGGGCTTGCCTGCTGGTGGGTGGAGTGGACCCCCATCCGCCGACTCAGAAATCCCACTGAGAGAAATCCCAGGGAGGGGCAGGGGACCAGGGCTCATTCTTGGGCCTGCATGTCCTGGTCATTCATCCTCCCCCAGTCGTGCCATCCCATGTCGTGTGTGCCTTCCATGAGCCAGGCAGAGAAAGGGGACACTGCCGCCACCAGGCCATGATGCAGAAGAATGGAGGTGGGGCTGACCTAGAGGGGACACTGGACCCTAGAGAAGACCCTGGGGAGCCGCCCACTAAAGGCCCAGGAGAATGTGGCCTAGACTGGAGGGCAGGGGGAGGCCCGGCTGCCCCGAGGAGAAAGGAGAGGGACAGAGCCAAGACAGCACCACCGTCCCAGAGCTCCTATGACTGTCCCCGAGGGACCAGGACCCCCTCCCCTCCTGCCAGGCCCCTTGGTCCACTCTGGTCCTGGAGCCACCTCACCCTCTGCTGACCTCACTCCACCCTCCACTGCTGCCACCTGCCCCCACCTCTGCCCAGCCCCACCTGGTTGCTGTTGGAGAAGGTGTACAGGGCCAGGGGCTTCTCCCGACGGTTGATGAAGTCGATGGCCTCGTCCAGGCTCCTCACGTTCATGATGGGCAGGATGGGCCCGAAGATCTCCTCCCGCATCACCGGCTCCGTCTCCTGCACGTCCACCAGCACCGTGGGAGCTGCCCGGGCACAGGGCACGGCTCGACCCTAGGGGTGGGGCCTCGGGCAGGCAGGGCCCAGGGACCCAGGGCTCCAGGCTCAGGGACCTTCCGGGGAAGGTGATCTCCCCACAGCCCCCGGGAAGTGACCTTGAGGGGCTCCCCAGCCTGACCGGGGCCCGTGGGGCCCAGAGAGGCCCTGAGCCTTGGTCTTACAGTCAGAGGGTGACCGGACCCGAGGTCCCGGGTCCCAGCCTGTTGGGGAGCAGTGCCACCCTCTGAGCCGTTCGGCCCAGGAGACTGGGGCTGCTCTGTTCACAGCATAGCGGATGCTCAGGACGGGCTGTTGAAGTTCAGAACCAGGAACCGTGGGCTCATAGGACCTGGGGTCATGGCCCCCTGGAGCAGCAGAGCTTGGGGCTGAAGTTTGGAGCCTGGGCCCTAGAACTCTGGGGTCTGAGCTTGGAGAAACCAGAGCCTGGGCCAGAGTGCTGAGTCGTGGGGTCACAGGCTCAGACACGGCAAGGCGGAACACTAGTGACACAGAATCGTGGCACCAGAGCCGTGGACCAGGCTGGGCTCTAGCAGTGGGGTCGGGGAGCCTCAGGGCCCCAGGTTACAGGCTGGGCCCAGACTCGGGGCCCAGCTGTGGCCCCCAGCGTGGAGGGGCCGTAGCTGGGGTGGGCTGGGAGTGGGGCACAGTGGCAGGGACGGTGGGACTCACCGACGTAGCGATCGCTTTCATCACTCTGGCCCCCGATGGCCACTCGGCCACAGCTCAGCAGGCCCCGGAGCCGCTGGAAATTCTTCTCACTGATGATGCGGCCCAGGTCTGGGGAGCTCTGGGGGTCTTCGCCATAGAAACGGGTGATGGCACTCTGCAGGGCGGGCAGCAGTCGAGCCTGCATTTCGGGGCTGCACAGGATATAGTCGGGGGCCACGCAGGTCTGGCCGGAGTTGAAATAGCGGAAGAAGGCCACGCGGTTGGCCACGGTCTGGGGGTCGCAGTTGTCGTCCACGTAGCAGGGGTTCTTGCCCCCCAGCTCCAGCGTGACGGGCGTCAGGTGCTTGGCGGCAGCAGCCATGACGATCTTGCCGACTTGGGGGCTCCCTGGGGTGGAAGGAACCAGAGTGGCTCTCGGTCACTTGGACCAGGCGGGATGGCCTCAGCCCAGGGCTGGGACCCCTCTAGGAGGCTCACTCCCTGCCCTGCGGCTCCCTGGAGAGGCAGTAGAGCGGAGGGCGGGCGGGGCGGGGGGCGAGAGTCGCCCTCACCTGGCTTTTCCTTGTCAGTTGCTGCTGCACTGGGACCTTTTTCAGGTCGTCCCCCCCTCCCCTTCCTCCCACCCTCCCCCACCAGCCCCACACAGTGGAAGGTCCCCGAGGAGCTCTGCCCACAGCTGCAAGCCAGGCCCTGCTCCCTCTCCTGACCTGCCCAGGTAGACACCCAGGAGCCCCTGTCTCCCTGCTTCTGATCCCAGCTGGGCCTTCAGGCGACTCTTTCTGACCTGCCGCCAGAAGTCCCTCCCCACTCTCCACTCTCCTCTGAAAGTGACTCCTATGGGCCGGCTCCAGCTCTAGCTTGTCCACATTTGGGTCTCCCCTCCCTGACCTAATCTGGCAGCCGTGGCGCCCTCCACACCCACCGTCTGCCCCCCCTTCCCCTACGTCCCCACCTCTCCTCTGGGCTGGTGTCCTGGGTCTCACTGTCCCCTCCTCCACTCAACCACCCCCAAACACTCCTGACAGCGCCCCCAGGCCTCGAGACACTCTTGCCCATGCCTGGCCCAGGGCCCCACGCTGCCATTTCTGTCGTGATGACCCTGGCCTTTCTCGCCAGCCACCACGGCCCGAGGGAGCCCAGAGCCCAGTCACCCCTCTGGTCTCACTTCCTCCTGCTTCCCTGCCCTCGTTCCCTCCCATCCAGGCCCCCGTGTCCGCTGAGCCTGCCCCAGGGGCCTCCCCCTACCACGGCTCCTTCCTTAGTTCTTCCTATCTTTGTTCAAACACCTCCTTGTCTGTCAGGCCGTCCTGACCACGCCCACAACTGAATTCCCCACCTCCACCCTGATCACCTTTGCACGGGCTCCAGGACAATGTAGGAGGCTTTGTCTTCCTAGCCCTGCTTTATCCCAAGGCCTCGCGGTGCCCGTCTGCGCTCTCAGTAAACATCCACTGAGTGAGGGAGTGGATGCTGCCCAGGCCACGTGCTGTGACAAAGGCTTTCATTCATTCATTTGTCCTTAAGACAGGCCTGTGACTTGGGGATGGCCCCTATCATACCAATAAGGAACCTGAAGCCTGGAGAAGTCAGGAGATTATGGCAGAGTAGCTTCTGGCGGTCCATCGGCCTCTGCACAGACTGCCTCGGGGACCTGGCATAGAAGCTGGCCTCTGGGGGTCTGCCTGTCTTGCCTCTGCACCCTCGATCCTGGGGGGCCGGGGCCCAGAGTCCACCGAGCTTCGGGGTGTGATGGTGGAGGGTGGTCAGGCCCCCACCCCGGCTTCCTCCTCCTGGTGCTCCCACCCCCTGGGAATCCGTAGGAGCAGCTGAGGACCCTGGCCCCTCTGCTCCCACAGTCGCCCTCCCTGTCTGTTAAGGTGGCGGCTGGCAGGCCTTGTCCTGGGCTCGTGGCAGGGTCTGGGAAGGAGAAAGGCAGAGACTGCACGTCCCCTGCTCTGATGGGGACAAGGTGTGCAGCACAGGAGGCGGGTGTGCTCCTCCCTCCCCCAGGGCCTCGTCTTGTCCGTATCCTCCGCCCCTCCATCTCTTCTGGAAGCTCCGTCCTGGTCACTGGAAGCTAGGTGGTGTCTGGACCACATGGGCACATGTCAGGGTGATGGCAGGTGACCTCTGGGAGCAAAATACAGCCTGCCCCAATCCTGGCTAGTGCAGTGGGCACTGCATCTTTTTGTCCCCCGAGCCCCGAAACCCTCATCTGTCCAGTCCTCCAGAAGGGCCGTGGGCTCCCGAATGAGTGCCTGGCACAGCGGGAGCTCAGCCAGGGCAGGTGCTGTGATGCGTGAGATTGTGGGTGGTGGAGAGGCCTGTTTCCGGGATGGGGCCCATCCCTCCCAAGGGTCCCCAGGGGCCCGGGGCTGCTCCCCAGCCTGCTCAGGGAGCGCGGAGCAAGCTTGTCCTGGGGCCGAGAGCACCACCCAGCACTTGCCCCAGTCTGCATCGTCCCTGGCTGTCTGTCTGCTTCTGTCCCTTGCAGCCCCTCTCAGAGTTGGGGATGAGGCCCCTAAGGGTGGGGCTGGGCTCAAGCCTCTCACCTCTCCCATCCTGCGCAGCCCCCAAACTGGCGCCTCACCTGTGAAGAAGATGTAGTCGAACTTGTGCTCCAGTAGCTGCCCAGTCTCCTGGGGCCCGCCCAGCACCACGGCAAAGCAGCTCTGCAAGGCAGACGGGCGGAGGGCTCCCTCTGGGACGCCAGCCTGAGAGCCCAGAGGGCACCTGCCTGCCTGGGACGGCTCCCCCCTTGCCTGGCCTGACCCACAGGTGCCAGGGCTCCAGGTGGGCTGGGTCAGGGGGAGCGGGGAGCTCCCCAGGGGCACTGGGCACATGCAGTCCCAGCCCAACAGGTGTAAGGTTGGGGCCTGGCGGGTTTGGGGTTGGGACTGAGGCCGGGGCTGGGCCAGCAGGGCTGACCAGAGACAGACAGGGACCCCCAGGGGACAGGCCCCACCCCTCTGTTTCACTCAGAGGGAAATGGGCTGAGAGGGGCGGTGGCCTGGCCAAGGCCACACAACCCAGAGGAGGCAGGAGTGAGGCTGGAACTCACGTCCTGTCTGAGGAGCCACGCCAAGGGCTGCCCGGCCCAGCGGGGCCTGCTTAGAGCCCTGCTCAGCGCCAGCGTAGCTGCTTGGTCTGTACCTGGCCCTGCTCACCTGGTCCAGGTATCGGGGCAGCACCTCGGCCAGGACCTTCTCAGTGCTCTTGCTGATCTCCGAGGGCTTCAGCAGCACGCAGTTCCCTGAGGGGCGGGGCGGGGAGAGGAGGGGGCCAGTTGTAGCCACTCCCCGTCTCCATTCAGTCCTCACACCTGCAGGGCAGGTGCCGGCCTCACTCCACCTTCAGGTGAAGAATGTGGCTCAGAGAGGTGCCATGAGGCCCCAAGGCCACACAGCCTGGGGATGCTGGGCCAGATGGGAACCAGGCCTTCTTAGCCACCTGGTGCCAGCTCCCCCCTCCTCCCTGGTTCTGTGGGCGGCTGTGAGGCTGGGGGGATGGGTGGGGGGTGGGGGGAGAAGGTGGTGGTTCCCTCTCACCTGCTGCGAGGGCGCCCACCAGGGGCTCTAGGCTCAGGTTCAGAGGGTAGTTCCAGGGGGCGATGATGAGCACCAGGCCGAAGGGCTCCTTCCGGATGAAGGCCGAGTCCAGCTGCGTGGCCTGGGCCGGGGCCGGAGTGATGGTGAACGGTGAGGTGCCAAGACCCCAGCCCCTCAGCACCACCTGCCACCCAGAGAGGCTGCCTGCGGCCCTGACCCCCAGGGTCACTCACCAGGTTCTTGGGCACTTTCTCATCCTTCATCCAGGCCCGCAGGTTCCTAAGGGCCGAGTTAATCTCGTTCTGGCTGATGCTGATTTCAGACACCTCTGACTCGAAGGCTGACTGCAAGGGAGGGGGAGGGGCAGGGGCAGGGGCAGGGCTTGGGCCAGGGTACCCATGATCCGCAGGTGGCCGGAGCCGTGGGGTGGGCAAAGCCTCCCCAGGCAAGGCCTGTCTTATCCACTCATTCATTCATTCATTCATTCACTCCATGTTCACTGAATGGTTACAGTGTGTGGGTGCCGTTTCTGTGCTGGGGATGCAGCGGTGACTGAAACAGACAGAAAACCTGCCCCACGGAGCTGACATTGTAGCGGGGACGGTCGACGTGATGATAACACTGACTGCTCCATTAGGACGTGACAAGCGCAATGGGAGGGGATGAAACAGGATAGGAGGGATAGAGACGGCTGGAGTGTGTGTGCGTGCGTGTGAGTGCGTGTGCGCATGTATGCGTGTGTGTGTCTTTGCTCTATTTTATATAAGATGGTCAGTGCCAGCCTCTGGGATGGGGTGACATTTGAGCAGTGAGGAAAGGGAGGGAAGGAGCCCATGGATACCTGGAGGCAGAATATTCCAGGCAGATGGTATGTCCTGTGCAAAGGCCCTGGGGCAGGTTCAGGCTTGCTATGTTCCTGATTAGCAGGGAGAAGAGTGGGTGAGGTGATGAGGCCAGGCAGCTGGGGTGAGGACTGTTGAGCAGAGCAGGGACAGGATCTAACTTAGGTTTGAACAGGACTGTCTGTGTGGCCCTCTGTGGCCTGCTGTGTGGATGTCAGTCTGCAGGGGACACTGGGGACAGGTGTCTCTGGGTCACTGGGGACTGGTCACTGGGGACAGTTGTCTCTGCCATCAGTGCCCACAGCCCAGGGGCCAGGGCAGATTTCAAGGGCAGGAGTCGGAAAAAGGAGAAAATCAATAGGGCTTTTGTCCTGATCTCTGCCTGCCGGTATGCCTGCTCCACCCCCGTGAGGGAGGAGGGACCCAGCCTGTGGGCTGCAGGCAGCTGGAGGCCCATGGCCTAGGACACAAGAGCCAGGCTGTCCTGATGCCTGAGACTCAGCCATTACGGTGCAAGTTCCTTCCTGTCAGAAGAGAGGGCGATGGGCCCAGGAGTGCCAGAGCTGAGCCTTGGGGGGAGGGTGAGGGTGCAGGGACCTTGGGGGGGAGAAGCCACGCCCACCAGCGCTTCTAGGAGCTGAGCCTGCTTCAGGCATGCCTTCTACTATGTCTGTGTCCACAGCCCACACTCCTGCCCAGTGAGGTCTCCTGTGACCTGAGTGAGGTTTGGGCCTGTTTAAGGGATGATCTGGACCCTGCTGAATGCCAGGAGCTTGGAAGAGTAGGCTGTTTTGAGCCAGGGTTCTGTGCCCTTAGGCAAGAACATGCCCTCTCTGAGTCTCCTCTGGGGGTGACTGGGTGTGACCACCTCTACCTGGAAGGGCTGTCGGGGGGTTAAATGGGAGGATTTGTGCAGCTCAGACAGGGCAGTTGCTGCCTGCTGGGAGGGTGGGGGACAGGGCTGGCCGAGCCCAGAGGGAGGGACCAGACCAGAGGCAGGGACCAGATTGGATTTTCTGGGCTTCTGCTCCCTTTGTGGGGGACGGGCTCCTGGAGCCTTGAGAGTTGCAGGCAGGAGGTGAAATCTGAGCCGTAGGGAGAACAGGGACCAGATAGACCATCGGGTCAGGTCTCACGGAGGCGGCCAGGCCAGGCCAGCTGGTGGGCAGGGCAGAGGCTCAGTGGGGTGTCAGTCCCCAGGGAGCCCGACATGCCAGGGTAGGGGATGTGAGCCCCCTCTGTCCTGGACCAGGTCCAGTGAATGGACAGTCCCCACAGGAAGGCAAAGCCAGGCCCCTTGGGTGTCAGAGAGCCAAGGAGAGTACGACCCGGTGCCCTGGTTTCATAAATGGGATAGCAGATGATTCCCGAAACGGCTGACGAGGGAGCCCGGGTCTCACCTGGCTACAGTCCCGGAGCGTGGTGATAAATAGAAAGTTTGAGGACCCTGAGAAAGGGAGTAGGCGTCACCAGGAGGCCACGTCCTCAGGACAAGTCCTTGTGGCCAGCTTTTGCTGCCCCCGTGAACAGGGGTGCCCTGATCCATGACCCCAGATGCCACAAGATACTAGTCTCGAAGTCCGTGACTGCTCTGGACACCTGGCTGGGTGCCTGCAAATCAGGTGGGGCCCAAGGAGGCTGCAGAGGGCCTCCCAGGCCTGCCAGTGCCGGCATCTCTTTCATGACCTGGGTGGAGCCAGTAGGCCCACCGGAAGGGCAGGGGAGGCAGGAGGGCAGAAAGGGATGACCCCAGGGTTCTGCTCGTGGGCTCAGGAGGTCTGGGGAGAAGATGAGCTCAGCGCCCAGCATGAGCCGGTGTGGGACTGCTGCAGCCCCCTGGGGACAAGTGGTGACCACAGGGGCTGGCCGGCAGCAAATATGCACCGTGGGCCTGTCCTGGGTGTTAAGTATCAAAACAGCACCTTACCAGCTGGTAAAGAGTCACAGCCTTGGAAAGTTACAGGTGGTGAGGGGCCGGCGGAGTGGGGCGTCAGGGGTGAGCTTGGACACCGTGGCCTTTGTGGCAAGCTCAAGGGACATTTTGTCCAGAGAAGAAGCCCCTGGACAGTTGTCCTAGGGTAGCGGCAGCCACACGGGTGGGGCCTGCTAGCTGAGATGGTGGAAGGCTGCCTACAAGGAAGTGTATTTCTTGAGGTCCTGCTGTGGCTGCTGCTGGAGATGGGAAGGGCCGAGCCCCCAGGCCTCCAGGGTTTGGACAGAGGCCATGATGCCCACAGTACCTAGTGAAGCAGAAGTCCTGCACATGCGGCCCTAGCGGTGTGACCCAGCTCCCTGGACCTCATCTCTTGCATACCTCTGCCTCTTCCACTCCCCTTCAGCCACTCTGGCCTCCTTGCTGCTCCTCAAGCACAAACACACCAAGCACCTCCTGCCTCAGGGCCTTTGCACATGCTGTGCCCTCTGCTGTTTCCCCCCCTTGTCCACGTGGATCCTTCCCCCTCCTCCTTCAAATGCCACTGTCTCAGAGAAACCTTCCCTGACTCCCACATACAAAACAGCACCCTGACCCTGGCCCTCTCTCACCCCCTTCACACTGGGAGTGTCTCTCCATGGCATTCATTACCATCCAACATGCTGTGTATTTATTTACCGTCTAGTTGTGTCTCTCCCCAGGAGGCCAGCTCCCTGGACACAGGGACTTTGTTTTATTTGTTGTATCCCCAGAGCCTACAACAGTACCTGGCCCATAGTAAGTGTTCAGTAAATAGTAGTGGAGTGGGGGAATTCCCTGGTGGTCCAGTGGTTAGGACTCCGCACTTTCACTACCGAGGGCGCGGGTTCAATCCCTCGTCGGGGAACTAACATCCCGCAAGCTGCACCGCGCAACCAAAAAAAAGAAAAAAATAGTAGCGGAGTGAATGAAGAAATGAACGAATGGGTGAATGCAGAAGGGCGGGTTACGGCACAGGAAAGGAGGTGGGGTTTGACGGCTTTTAGTTCCCCTTCATGGAGGATGCAGCTGTCCCCATCTCCCCTGTCTCAACCTCCCCACCCCTGCCCTCCTCCTCCTGCCCCTGCCCCTCCCCCCCAACCCACCTTGTGCAGGTCCTGCGCCAGCGCCTCCTGCAGAAGCTGCTTGTTCTCTTGCAGGAAGCGGCTCAGGCCCTTCAGCTGGGCAGCCCGGAACTCGGCCGGCCGCGTGCACCCTGAGCCGAAGGCCTCCCGCAGCCGCTGCAGCGTGTCCGCGAAGGGGTCCATCCTGCCAGGCGGGGCAGCGTGGGCCGGGGCACCTCACCTCCAGGCGCCCTCCACCGCCCCTGCCTGCACCCGCGTGGGCCCACGGGCGCCCCCATGGGGACTCACACGTCAGCCCAGGGACCAGGGCTGCCCCACCTACACATACACACACACAAACACACACGCAAGGGGCACACTTGGACACCCACTGACAGAGCTACAGACCACACCTCTTAACCAGTGGGCAGGAGGGCTCTGGACCCCAAGGCAGTCACGGGACTGGGTGTGGGCTTGGGGACAGCTACTCCGTGGCCCCTAAGAGCGAGCAGGGAGCCAGGGGGTCACGCTTCTTCCTGCCACGCGGAAATTAGCCCTAAGCCATGGCCCCCACCCTACTCCGGTGCCCCTCCTGGAGACGGGTAGCCCTTACCCCAGCAGGCCTGAGTGGAGTAAGCAGGGGGAGTTCGGTAACTAGAGGGAGAGTCCAGCAACCACCACTTTGGGACATTCCCAACACGGAATGCTCTGTTCCCACCGTCCCCAGCCTGGGGGCCCTGCCCAGGGTGGCCAGGCTGGCTGGTGGTGGCTCAGAGGGCTGGGTGACAGGACTCCTCTCCCTGTGCCCCAGCTCCGCAGCAAGACGGGGAAAGAAGAACCCCACCTCCCAGAGGCCCTGCTGCCCATCCCAGCCCCATCGGCCACAGTGTTGGAGAAGCAGGGAATGTTGAGGGGTGAGGGGTGAGGGGTGAGGGGTGAGGGGTCAGTCATGCCTCCATGCTGTCATCAGCCAGGGCTGGCAGGCAGGGTAGGGGCTCTGACATTCCCCCGGGCGCCCGCCTGCTTACTTGAAGCTCATCAGAGGAGCTCTCTGATGCACTCAGTCCTCGGCCTGGTGCCAAGGACCAGTGGGGACCCTTTCCTCCTTCTCTCTCTGACTCACTTCCCTTCTGGTCTCTGCTTGGCTGATGCTTCCTTCAGGCAGCCCACCATGATTACTCCCTTACACATTCTCACAGTGGGCCCTTGGCTCTGCTCCCCACCGCACTGTGTCATACCTTGTGATAAATACCTGGTTTCCTTCTGTCCACCTCCCTGCCCCGCCTCCCCATCCCTCTCTTTCCCCTCCCACTGGACTGGGCAGCAGGACCCCTCTTTGCCTACTTAACTTATCATTTGGGTCTTTGTGCCCCAATCTCCTCATCTGTTAAGGTCACCCTTCCACCTACCACCTGATGGGTGTTTATCAAGGATGAGACCATGCTGGCCAGTTCTAAGCCCAGGACAGGGCGTCAGTGCCCTCAGGGTTGCCAGCTATTGTTAAGTGACTACTGCCACCACGGCCTTAAGTTTTCTGGAGGACTCCATGACCCCAAGGGCTGAGCTGTTCCAGCCAACATGATGGCCTGGCCTGGTGGGCACTCTGTGCTGAGAGCCTGGCTGGAGCCCTATGCTGTCCCCATAGGCACGATGGGGGCCAAACTGACCCCACAGGCCTCCTACTCCGATCAGGAGAAACGGGGCAGTTGTCTCGGGCACAGGGCGGGCACCACATCCCCCAGAGAGGGTGACTGTAGCAGAAGAGGGACCTCATCAGAGCCCCTCTCGCTCCAGGCTTGTCCCCAGCTCCAACCCTCCTCCAGGGAGGAAGGCATACTGGCCAGAGACCCAAGAGCCAAGAGACTTGCTGACCCCTAAAGCCGCCACCTGAGCTCAAACCCTGACCCTGCCTCTCTGGCTGTGTGACCTTAGGCAAGTCACTCATCTTCTCCCTGCCTCAGTTTCCATGCCTGTAAAAAGGGGGTGCTACCGTTCCACCACATGAAGCACTGGCCATTGTGTGCATGGTAAGAGCTTAATAACGGTCAGCTGTGGTTATTGTTACCAAGTATTCAACAAATATTTATCCCTCTTCCTTCCTCCCATCCTCTCTCACCTTCAGACTTCTGCTGAGGGCAAACCACACCCGCCCCTCTCCCGCCTCCACAAGGTTCTTTGCACTTTCCTAAGAGTCTGCAGAACCCACAAAAATGCAAGGCACGTCACTTGAATAGTGCATCTCCGAGTACAGTGTGGGGTGGGGAGCTCTGCGGGGGTGGAGGTCTGGTTGGAACATTCCAGCAGCCTCTCCTGGCAACACGGAGGCCAGCTCACACCATATTGCAGTTCGGTCAGGACCGAGGCCCCAAGGGGTGACTGCTGCAGGGCAGGGAACTGGACTCAACCTCTGCCCACCCTCTCATCCTTTCTGCCTCGGTTTCCCTGTCTATACCACAGGCCTTCTAAGAGCACCCTCTGTATGACGTGTCGGGGGCCTGAGGACCTGGGTCCAAATCCCAGTAACTCTGTTTATCAGCTAGGAGACCTTGGGCAGGTGGCTTGGCCTCTCTGTGGCTCACTTTTCCCATCTGTGCAATGGGGATGGTGTCTTGTAGGTACCCCATAGTGCTGTGAAGTGCTTGGTGCAGGGCCGAGCCCCGTGAGTGCTCAGTGAGGATGGCTCTGAACGATGGTTATTCAGACTGCAAAGGACAGCTGTGCTGGGGGGGTCTCGGGGAGGAGACCCTGGGGTGGGAACCCGAGGAGACCTTGGCCCAGTGTGGGCACCAGGGAGTCAAGGACATCAACTTGAGACGCAGGTGGGGGCAGGGATGCGGGGCTGGCAAGAGTGACAGAGGTGAACATGGCGATCTGAGGGCCCAGGGGACCCCCATCAGCCTGTCAGAAGGTGGACGGCACGGGGCTGCCTTGAAGGCTCTGCAGGTCCCAGTACCCTAGAGTCTCCAATCTGATCTCCCCTCCCTGTCCCGTGTAGCCTTAACCTGGATTTTTACAAGGTCTCCCAAACTCTGGGGAGCAGCCCCCTCCCTTCCATGGTGGGTGTGGGGAGCTGGGGACCAACCCTTGGCCGTGGGCCAAGCCAACCCCCGCCCCACCACACGGAGAGGCTGTGCCACCGGCTGCCTGATGCTGGCGAAGTCTCTCCTTCCTGGACCCTGGCAGAGTCCATTCCCAACAACACGATCGCTCAGAACCGCTCGCTGCATAGCCCACCCCAGCAGTGGGCATGCGTGGCAGTTGCCCAGGAAATGTGTTGCCAAATGGATGCTTGACCACCCCCCCCAGGGACAGGGGTGCATTCCTTCCTGGGGCGACCGGTCCAGAGCTGGGACTCTTGGCTCCCTTGGTAACTCCAGGGAGAGGAGGGGTGTCAGTCCAGCTCAGACAAAATAAGGGTGCTGCCTGGCCTCGGGGACTCTTGGCCCTCTCTCTTTGCTCTCTTAGGCTGGGGCAAAGGGAACTCCCTTCCTCCTTCCCCTTTCTCCTCAGGTGAGCAGAGAAGCCCCGAGAAGACAAAGCTAGTCCCCGTGCGTGGCCATGAGTGGCCAGGCTTGCCAGGACTGACGGCAACCCAGAGTCCCCAAGCCAACCTGCCAGCGGGTCCCTGGCCCCGACTGCTCGCTGCTATATCCCCAGCCTCTGCAGAACACCGTACCTGAGGCCCTGCCAAGCTGCCCTTCTTCCTGGTCGGCCCTGCTCTACCCAGCTGCCCTTCCGTTACGAAATGTCCAAGGCTGGGCCAGCCCCTGGGGCGGGGCTGCCCTGGCCTCGTGCCTGACTTTGACTCTGGGCTGGCTGGAGGCTGCAGGCTGAGATTTCCCCATCACTTCCCTCAGGGGCCTCTAGATCCTTTCCTGGACCACAGAGAAGGAGCCAGGGCACAGAGAGGGCCAGCACCAGGCCAGGGCCACACAGCAGGTCTCCAGGGAGCTCTGAGCTGAGGGGTCCATCTTGACCCCTGATGGGAAGGATGGAGGATGAGCTCAGGGTAGTGGGTCCAGGAATTACGGTGTGGGGTGCGGGCTGTGGCTGGAGTAGCAGGGAAAGCCCCGCTCCCCACAACCCGCCCCCCACCCCCGCCAGCCCCTCTGAGCCTCAGTTTCTCATCTGCAAAATGAAGAGGTCAGATCCAAAGACAGCTGGAGTCCAGAAATACAATCCCAGGGCCCAGGCCCACTGCAGGCTTCGTCCCTGCCCTCTGCGCGTCTGTGTCCAACAGCACCACCTCATCCAGTACCCTGCTCACAGCACCTGTCACCCCTGCAACCTGACATTTTACAATGAGGAAACGGAAGTCCAGAGAGAGGGCACAGGGCATGAGTGACAGGCTGGGACCCACATGAGAAGGTTGTTGCTCCAGAGCGGGGCTGGGTCCACCCTGCTGCTGTCCCCTCCTACCTCCCGGGAAAGAGCGCCACCCTCTGCCCTCTAGGTGAGCCGTCATGATATAAGCGTCGCCATGAGGTTCCTGTGTCCCCGCCCCTCTGCCTCACCCCGCCCCCACCCCGGGCACACCTGTCAGAGCCAGCACAAAGGGGGATGATCCCCTGGCAGGTGCTGGTGTCAGACAGGCAGGCGATTAGGTTACGGGTAGGGGGACAGGAACATCCTTTGTGCTATCGCCCCATGCCTGTCGCCCTGGGCCCACTGCTGCCCTTCCACCTGGGTGCCCTAGGTCTTGCCTGGGATCCGGGCCCAGGGCCTCTGGGCCGACTGGGCACCTGGGAGATGCTCCTCACTGCCCCCGCCCTCCCCGCTGCCCCTGCCTACCTGGGAGGGCAGGAGAGGTCTCCCGGCCCACACCTGCTCTGGTAGCCCCTGGAGGCTTCAGCCGTTTGGGACTGGGGTAAGGGGCTGCAGGGGCCCCGTCCTCTGCGTGGGATGGAGCCCCCAGCCACTGCCTGTCACGTGGCTCAGCATGTGATAGCCCTGCCCTGCTGTCTGGAGCTGAGCCAGGCAGAGGCAGAGCCAGTGTCAGGCGGGGCTGGGCTGGAGCTGAGCCTGGCAGCGGTCAGCCAGGAACCAGGTCCAGAGAGGGGCAGCCACTGATCTAAGGCCACACGGCAAATCAGGGACCCACCTGGGGAGGTACTGGTGGGTGGGAGGGGTATTGCAGGATCCTGAGCGGCCCCTCCCTGACCGGGGATCCCTCCAGCTGGGGTTACCCTGAACTTGTCATGAATTCAGCCTGGGAAGTCCCCAAAGAGGCCTGTCCTCCTGACACAGGGGTCCTAACCTGGCCTGGGAGTGAAGCGCTCGCCAGTCTGAGGGGGCACTGCCCCTTGGGGAGGAACAGGGACCGGCCCTCTCCCCTCTCCGGTTTGGATGCCTCTTGTTGATCCTCAGAGCTCCAGGAGCAGGACGTCCCTGGCGGTCCAGTGGTTAAGAATCTGCCTTCCAATGCAGGGGACGAGGGCTCGATCCCCAGTCGGGGAACTAAGATCCCACACGCCGTGGGGCAACTAAGCCCACGCGCCACAACTAGAGAGAAGCCCGTGCACCGCAAAGAAGAGCTCGTGTGCTGCAACCAAGAACTGACGCAGACAAATTAATTAATTTTAAAAAAAAGAAAAAAAAGCAGCTCCAGGGGCTCTGTGGTACCTAGGGGTGACATCCTTGTCGCAGGGAGCTCGGGATAAATGGGGGATGTTGCGTGGGCTACCACTAGGAGCCACTCTTACAACCAGCTCCGGCGGGTGGCAGGCTCTGCCGGGGTCCCAGGTCAGCCGGTGGGGCGGGTGTTGGCGGGAGCACAGAGGTTGGTGGGGACACATCTGCCCAGCCAGGCTCTGCTCTTCTGCAACTCCTCTGGGTTTTAGTTTGGAGAACAGGATGAAAAGACCCTCATGAGTGTCACTGTTGGCCTCCCTCTCCGGGCAGAGGTGGGGGAGGATGAGCTGGTCATGGGCTAAGGCATCATTCATTCATTCATTCATTCATCATTCCCTCCCTCACCTGGTGAGCCTGGCTCACAGAGCCTCAGACCTGCCCAAGAGCACCTCACCATGTCGCCTGCTGAAAGATTCAAACCTGGCTCTGCAGCCCACCTGCTGGGTGACCTCGAGCAAGTTAGGCCCCTCTCTGGGCCTCCGTTTCCTGCCCCCAAAATGGGATTGATTCGACCTGCCTCACAGGGCTGCAGTGAGGGTGAAATCAAAGCACATCTGGAATGCACCTGGTATACAGTAGGTGCTCAATAGGTGCGAAGGCTTTTCTGTCCCTTTCCCCACCTTCCTAAGGGAGTGGCCACCCCAGGCCTTGTCCTGGGGCCCTGGCCCCGCCTCCTTCCCCCTCCCAGCCTTGAAGGCAGGACCACCTGGCTCCCCCCAGCAGCCACCCTCAGAGGCCAGTGTGACCCTGGGGTGCAGTCAGAGGCCACTGGGGTGCAGTGCCTGGACACAGCTGGCACTCATCCATGTGCTCACTTAGCAAAGCTTTACTAAGCACCTACTGTGTGCTAAGCCCTGCACCAAGCACTTGACACAAATTCTCGTATAATTCTCAGATGTTATGGTCTGAGCTTTACAGATGAAACAACAGGCTCAGAAAGGGACAGTGGCCGGGCTGGGGCCACACAGGAGAGGGACAGATGGGGATTCTAACCCAGCCAGCCCCAAGTCCCCAGCCCGCAGCGTCTCCAGGGTGCCCCGATCTCTTGCTTAGGAGCTGGGTGGGGGTTACCCCCACTCCCAGGAGTCTCAGCCGAAAGCAGCATCTCTCCTGGACACTTGCTGTGCCAGGCGCTGGGCAGGGTCTTTGGCACATCCCAGCTCGGGGACCTCCTGACAGCTTGGGACGATCATCATCCCCATGGTTTTCAGTTTAAAAAATGGTAAAGATTAGGGCTTCCCTGGTGGCGCAGTGGTTAAGAATCTGCCTGCCAATGCAGGGGACACAGGTTCGAGCCCTGGACCGGGAAGATCCCACATCCCACATGCCACAGAGCAACGAGCTGGCAAGCCACAACTACTGAGCCCGCGTCCCACAACTACTGAAGCCCGCGCGTCTAGAGCCTGTGCTCCGCAACAAGAGAAGCCACCTCAATGAGAAGCCCGCGCACCACAACGAAGAGTAGCCCCCGCTCGCCGCAACTAGAGAAAGCCCATGTGCAGCAACGAAGACCCGATACAGCCAAAAATAAATAAACTAAATAAATTTATAAAAAACAAAAATGGTAAAGATTTGCCTCAATGCCAGGTAAGTGGTGTTAGATGAATCAGCAGTGGACCCTGCATGCTACTTTGGATACAATGCAGGGGTGACACTTCACAAGATCGCCGGAGCTGTCTCAGGGTGTTTGAATCGGGAGCAATATGTATCTCTCCTGTTTGCTTTTCTGCAAGGAACATCTATTATTTTCATAGTGAGAACAAAAATGGAACCTAGTATAGAGAAAACCATTTGACAACAGTGAGGGTAGATGTGACAGGGAGTGCTTGAGGTCTGGATGGGGTGGGAGGGGCCGCTGGCCTTGCTCCGTTCTCTGCCCTGCAGGTCACATGGGCTGTGTTTATCTGGGTCCCCTCTAGGACAGTCTCACAGGAAGTCTCAAGGCTCCCTGACAGCAGCTTATTAAGCCATGGAAAAATTCTTTCTGGAAACAAGGGGATTTATAAGTCAGGGTTTAGTGAACAGAAACCAAGCTAGGTCTTCTGAGTAGGGAAGATTGAGTACAGGGAATTGGGTTGGTGAGGGAGCCTGGAAAGGTCAAAGGCAGGAAGTGGTGTCACCAGACCCCAGAGGGTCAAGGTCAGCCAGGGAAAGCTAGACCATGGTAGGACTGCTCTGTGGACACTGGGACCCTGGAGGATCCAAGCCACTCTCCACGTGCTCCCCCATCCCCACCCTAGTTACAGCCCTGCTCTCTCCTCCTCCCAAACCCAGAACCTCCCACTGGCCAAGCCTAACCAGGGAGCTTGTTGCTCAAGTATTTGTCTCTCTAGGAGCAGTTTGCCAGTCACATCCAAACCCCAGTCTGGACTGATCCGGAGATGTTTCTCTTGGTAATTGACAGAGTTCCTGAGCAGTCAGCAGATCCTAGGAGCCCTGAGCCTGAAAGCACCTGCTTCTCAAATTCATCCAGGGTCACTGTGTCAAACGCTAACAAGACCGAAATTACTCCTCACTCAACTTGGGACATTTGAATTTGCATTCTTCATGTCAGTGTTTTTAAAAATTAATCGATATTTAAAATTTAGATGTAAGTATATTTCCTTTTCGCTTTTAATAAGATTAGGACAGTGTCATTAACCACTGGGTGCCATAATGTCAGGTTTGGAAACAAGCTACCAGGAACCACCCCCCCCCGCAACAAATCTTCTAAAATGAATTGATTTTAATAATGCAATTCAAAATTAAACGTTACCAACATCACAGAAGGAGTCCACATGTAACAAGGACTCCAAGGACTTAATTAAATCATTTTAGGGCCCTAAACTGTACACTAACCTCTTTTTTTAGGCATGGACCAAGACCCCACAGAAAGCAAGCAATATTGCAGAAAGCCAACATCTAAGAAGTAGCTGCCAGAGACTTCCCTGGCAGTCCAGTGGTTGACTCCGAGCTTCCACTGCAGGGGGCGCGAGTTTGATCCCTGGTCAGGGAACTAAGATCCCACATGCTGTAGCGCGGCCAGAAAAAAAAAGAAAAAAGAAGTAGCTGTCAGTGGGGCTCAGCACAGAGGAGGCCAGGGGGACCCACTGGTATAGGCAGACCACCCACTTCCTGCAGCAGTGTCCCTGCTCCCCTCCTACCTTCTCTCTGCTTTCTGGCTGGTTCATAAAACACACTGCACTTGATTTCGTCTTGGGGGGTCCCTCCTGGTGGGAGATAAACAGCCTGTGAGTTCTGGGTCTGCCCAAGGCATCTGCTGTTCAATAAGCCTTGCCCCCTTCCCCATGAGCACATAAGCCCGCCCAGGAGGCCTTTACCCTTTCTTGGACGACACACAGCCGCTCTGGGTAAATACTGGGCCACCTGGAAACCTCAAAATGCTGGATGGGGGGCTCTCGGGCAGAGGGAGCTTCAGGTGGCTGCATCTTGGAGCTTCCTGACCCCTTCAGAGGTCACGCCATCTTCCCTTTGTCCCTTTATAGGACTTTCGTGGGCTTGTCCTCTTTCCAACATAGTGACAACTAAAAATCTTCCCTGTCCTCTCTCTCTCTAAGAGCCATTGGGCCTGGGACACTGCCCCTCTCTTTCCTTGGGTGCAATAAAAGAAATGCTCACATATTGATATCTGGGGAAGTCATTCTGGCTTATCCATGAGTTAACTTGAATTTGATGCGAACTAGAACAGCCTGTTTGTGGCCCATCAAGCATACATTGTACATCTGCTTTAATCATTAAAGAAAAGGGCGCATTGACCAGAAGTAAAGAATGTCCATGTTAAAAATAAAGATGAAATGCGTCCCTTCCTGGGACGCCAACACTGGTGCTCCTTTGATAATAAGACTTCTTTCCCAAGTGCCAAGGCCATACTGACTCACCGTGTTGGTGCTGATCTGTTTTTTCTGTGAGACCTTGAAGGAATGTCTCCCTGACTTGTTTGGTGTTCTTTGTTCTGACAAGGCATAAAACTGTGCTGAAAACCATGCTTCTCCGGAGCAGTTCCTCGGAGTTACCTGAGAGGCTGTCTTCCGGGCTATAGTCCTCAGTTTGGCTCAGATAAAACTCTCTTCTATTCCCATTACAGATTGTTTATTGATTATTTTCATTGACAGGTGTCACACTCCTCTCTCTTGCCCCTAAAGGTCTGCTCTGGCCTCTAAGATGCTTCTCTTCCTCCTGGCCACTAGGCTGGCCCCCTCCAAACTGTTTTCAGTGTGCAGAAGCCTTTTTCACCTACTCCTATTTTGCAAGGGAGGAAATATTGGGGTGAGGGAAGACGAGGTGAGGGGGCTTCCCACACTAACGCCCAGAGAAGACCGGGCACCCTGGGGACCCCGCTGCATGGCAAGAGGGCCCTTCGCCCACCCTTCCTCCCTGGCTTGTCCCACGTTCTCCGTTCTCCATCCAAGGAGCTGGAGGAGCCAGGTGAACTTGGCTGAGTGATTTCTTTCCATAACTGCCTCAGGTGCAGAAGGTGGCAGACAGGGAGGTCATTTCCAGACCACAGATGCTAGTCTCCACCCAGGCCCAAGGGCCCCCTTTCTGATATGGTTTTAGGAGGGTGCACTCTTAGGAGGGGCAAGGACCCCTCCTTGGTGTCCTCCTCACTCTCCCGTTGAGCCTCTGGACCCCCTGCCTGCTACCTACCCTCTGCTTCACTGAACCCACCCTCTGCAGTCACACCAGCCACCTCGGACAGTTACCTTCGCCTCCGGCCTGGTCTCCTGCCCGCCCGCTGAGATCTACAGGACTGCGTCCTCCTGGGGGCGACAAAGTCCACTGCCTGCGTGCGCCCCAAGCCCCGTGACCTCCTGGACCTCATCATCCTTCCCCACCCCGTGCCATGGCCATACCCTGGACTTTGTCATCTCCCAAGGTAATGAGCTCTGCGTCCACTCTCCGACCACAGCCCCCCGGTGCCCACTGCATCCCTGCTCTCCCGCCTCCTCCTTGCCTCTGGACCCCTTGGGCCCCGCCCTCTCTCTTGCTCCTTCCGTATCTCCCACTGCCAGGTCCTGCCTGCCTGACTCCACCTGTCTGCTTTACTCATATCTGCACCTGGGCACGGTCTGGAGAAAGTTCCACCACCTTGCAGACAGACGCCTCTGTAAATTCATACCCTGCACACGGCCAGCTCTCCACCTTCCCAGCAACCCTTCTGGGGTGGATATTTGTCATCCATTTACCCGTCCATCCATTCAATCACATTGATTGAACACCTACTAAGCGCCTGCGACAATCCTCTGCATGAGCGGTACGTGATGAAGAGTCACCCGGGGGGACAATTAAACTACAGAAAACCAGAAGGGAAATAGTTGGGGTGGGGTTTGTACCCCTCATCAGGGATGGCTTCTTATTCTGAGGGTGGGAAGGACCCCTCCTGGAAGGAGCAGGGGAAGGGGCTCTCCAACCGGAAGGAACAGCTTGTGCATTGTGCAGAGTGGGGGGAGGGAGGGGAACTGGGTAATTTTTTAAAATTAATTAATTTATTTTTGGCTGCATTGGGTCTTGGCTGCCGCACGCGGGCTTCTCATTGCAGTGGCTTCTCTTGTTGCGGAGCACAGGCTCTAGGCGCACGGGCTCAGTAGTTGCGGCACGTGGGCTCAGTAGTTGTGGCACGCGGGCTTCAGTAGTTGTGGCGCACGGGCTTAGTTGCTCCACAGCATGTGGGATCTTCCCGGACCAGGGCTCGAACCTGTGTCCCCTGCATTGGCAGGTGGATTCTTAACCACTGCGCCACCAGGGAAGCCCCCTCTACATATTTTTAAATCGGTTTTTGTTGTTGTTGTTATTGAGTTGTATGAGTTCCTTTATGTATTTTGGATATTAACCCCTTATCAGATGCATAGTTTGTAAATATCCTCCCACATTCCATAGGTTGCCTTTTTATTTTAATTATTTCTTTTGCAGTGTACAAATTTTAAGTTTGATGTAGTCCCACTTGTTGATTTTTTCTTTTGTTGTTCATGCTTTTGATGTCGTATCTGAGAAGTCATTACCAAGACCCATGTTGAGGAGCTACTATATTTTCTTCTAGGAGTTTTAGGTTATTAGGTCTTATGTGTCTTTGATCCATTTCAAGTTAATTTCTGTGCGTACTGTGAGACAGAGGTCCAATTTCATTCTGGGCATGTGGTTATCCAGTTTTCCCGACACCACTTGTTGAGGAGACTATCCTGAAACCAATATTTTTAAAAGCTTCCCAGAGTATTTCTAACCAGGCTGACACCCAGAGCTGTGGAGTGTCAGCTCCAGCAAAGCAGAAATTTCATGGGCTCTCACTGCAGCCCCAGCCCCAGTGCCCAGTTAGGCAGGGCCAGGAGGCTCTGGCCCCTGCTGCAGGGTGGTGGTGGTGGGGGGGTTGCCCCGTTGCAGTCCGGCAGCCCCCACAATCTCGGCTTCCCAGGGGCCCTGCCAGAGCTCCCACTTACGGGTGCCCAAAGGAAGCTCAGGGTGAGCGGGAGGTGGGCACGGGCTGCCAAGTCCTGTGGTGGGAGCCCTCTCCCCCCGCTATGAGGGCTCTTTGCTGACCTGCAAACACGCCAAATGGGTCAGGGATGACAGTGGTAGGGGTAGGGCTGGAGGTGGGGTAGGGATGACAGTGACAGCGGTAAGGCTGAGGGGAGTTTTTACGGGCCTGGCACTTTCCTAAGGCTTTGCATTAACTCAGTAATCCCCAAAGAGCCCTTGGAAGTCGTGCTGAGTATCCCTGGTTTACAAGTTAGGAAAATGAGGCACAGAGAAGTGGACTTAATCTCCAAAGTCACGCCGGGAAGTGGCAGACGGGGGATTCGAAATCGCACCTCGCATTCCTGAGGCCGCGGAACGCACGGACACTCCCCTACACACACGCACACGCACACGCACACGCACACGCACACGCACACGCGCTGGGCACGCCCCCAGCGGCGCCAGGCCCTCCCCTCGCGGAGGAGGTGGGCCCCGGGGCGGGGCGAGGCAGGTCCCGGCGCCCGGAGGAAGTGGCCGTCCGCTGCCGGACGAGTCCTCCGGCTGGTCCAGCCATGGAGGCGGAGCCGCCGCTCTATCCGGTGGCGGGGGCCGCGGGTGCGCAGGGCGATGAGGACCAGCTCGGGGTCCCAGACGGGCCCGAGGCCCCGGTGAGCGGGGACGGGGAAGGCGTGGCGGCGCGGGGACCGGGAGGGCTGGGGTCTCCCCCGCGGGAGTGGGATGCGACCCCAGGGCTGGGGTGAGGGGGGCCGGGGGCGGCCGGCGATGGACGCGGGGCTCCGGGGGTGCAGTGGCCGGGTGCGAGCGCCGTCGTGCCCCGCAGCTGGACGAGCTGGTGGGCGCGTACCCCAACTACAACGAGGAGGAGGAGGAGCGCCGCTACTACCGCCGCAAGCGGCTCGGCGTGCTCAAGAACGTGCTGGCGGCCAGCGCGGGCGGCATGCTCACCTACGGCGTCTACCTGGGTAGGTGGCCCGCTGCGCCCCGCGGGTTGGCGGGATGGGTCTCTGGCCACGCCGTTCCGCCCCGGGCCGGGCGAGGTGGCACGGCCCGGCGGGTTCTGCGCTGGGACCCAAGTCCTTTCCCCTCCACCCGCGCGCCCCTCCCCAGACCTGAGGTTTCTCAGGAAAAGAGAAACTTTGGGGCCAGTCGGCTCCCTTCCTCTTTCACTTCTCCGTCTGCGCCCTCACAGCTGCAGCTGCGGCCTCCGCACATGGGGGGACGGTGCAGTGTCCCCGGGGCCCAGCCACAGGCTTCATGAGTGTGTGGGCGGGCCCTGGGCGCCCTGGGCAGGTCCGCTGCCTTTGGAATCAGGGGCGCTGGGGTCCAAGTGGCTGGTGGAGGGACGTGGCGGGGCGGGGGTCTGGATTCAAGTCGCTGTCGTGGCCACTGGCAGGTAGGACCCTTGGCCCAGCCTGGGCTTCCCCTCTGTCCCTGGAGCTCCCTGCCAGGCTTGCGTTCCAGCCTCTGCTTGGTTGCCCCCAGAGCCGGGTCGCCCCCTCCATGCCTCCTCCCTGTCCCCAGGCCTCCTGCAGATGCAGCTGATCCTGCACTACGATGAGACCTACCGCGAGGTGAAATACGGCAACATGGGGCTGCCTGACATCGACAGCAAGATGCTGATGGGCATCAACGTGACCCCCATCGTGGCCCTGCTCTACACACCTGTGCTCATCAGGTGCGACACTTCTGTCCCTATGAGGGCTGTCTCCCTGCTCTTGAAGGGGTGCAAGGGCTGTTGGACATGGGGTCTCCAGCTGCCCTGGTGTTCTTGGGGGGTGGGGTGGGGAGAGAACTTGCCTACCTGGAGGGGTGAGAGAGAAGGGGTGAAACCCAGGTTTGGGGAAGAAACAAGAGCTTTGCAACCAAGGCACCTTGGGTTTCAAGCAACAGAAATTCACTCAGGCTCCTTCCCTCAGCTTGCCCGTACCCCATGTGGTGTCATCTTCATGCCCTCCTTTGTGGCCTGGAGCTACAATGACCTTTTGATATCAGGGCTGTGGAGTTTCTGGAGAGAATCTGATCAGCCAGCAAAGCCCAGGAACGCACCAAGAGCCCCATCAGCTGTGACAGTGTTGAGGGACATTTCTCACTGAAAACGGTGTGGCTGGGCAGGTGCCCCAGGGGGTCTACTCCATACCTGAGCCTTAGTGGCGTCTGGTGCAGTGCAAAAATGCCCTCCACAAGTATCCTACCGCCAGGCAGTAGATCTGTGCTCAGATGGGACCCAGAGATCAGTGGACACATTAGATGAGTTCCCCTGTCTTCCCGAAACAATTACAACCCCCTCAAACCCTTTTATCACAATCGCACAAACAACATTAGAATCATAATTGAAATCAGAAAAAAGAAAACCCCTCCCAAGCCCTCCAGGCAGTCGGCTAACTTTGTTTTTCCACCGGCATGCATGGATAACATTTCTGTCCTTGTCAACTGGAGTAGTGTATGCGTGTGCATGTGTGCATGTGCAATGTCACTTTTGCTTTCTTTTCACTGCACACATCTTGGCTAGCTTCACAGTGGGGACTTTCGTGATGTTAGCATCTTCTGCAGACATGGGGGCACTGAACTGTGGCTCAGGGCTGGACATTGCGGCTCCCTCTCCTTTTTTGCATGTTCTCTTTATGGTTCTGGCTGTTTCCTCGTCTTAAAATTAAAGAAAGAAAGAAGGAGAGAGAGAGAGAGAAAGGGAGGGAGGGAGGAAGGAAGGAAGAAGGAAAGAAAGAAAAGCTCCTAGGATAAACTCTCAGAACTGCCCTTACTAGGTCAGAAGCATAGAAAAGGCTTTATGGCTCTTGAAACCTAGCAGTATTATTAATGGCAAACTCATTTCATTTCCTATGTGCTGGGCGCTTTATAAGCATATCGCATTCCCTACAATCCAAGGTGGATGCTCTGATCTTAGACACAGGGAGACCAAGAGGTTGAACCCATTCCCACAGGCAGCAACTGGCAGATTGAAGGTCTGAACCCAGGCAGTGACTCCAAACCCCATGCTTGCCCCCCGACCCAAACTACCAGGCTGACTTTCCAAAGGGCTGTACCATCTGCATGCCCTCTGGCTGTATGTGTCATTTTTAAAACCACAGCCTCACCAGCAATGAGTGCTAGTATTTTTACTTTTTGCTGTTTCAAAATTTACAGTGCAGTTTGGGTGCCCTTCGCCAAATAGATCAGAGGAGGCTGCCTGTCAATTTATTATATGGCAAGATAAGGATAAAATTAAAGAACCGGGACCCTGCAATAGAAGAGAAAGTAATTGTATCAGAAAACCAGAGTCATTGAGCTTTGAGCTTCCTGGAGACTCAGACAAAGAAAGGAAATAACGAGCACAAATACTCAAAACAAACAAACAGAACCCAAAACAAAACCAACCCAAAGATCGCAATGGTTGTGTCTAGGCTGATCAGCCTCCAGTGCCCTGAATGGGCCCTTATCCTGTCACTCGTCAACCTGCCTCTAACACGGTGCAACATTTTCCCAGAGCCAGCGAGGCCGTTGTTCTACAAGAAACTTCCCGACTGACCACAGTGGACTGAAAGGGCAAAGTGCAGAGGGGAAGGGGCGCCAGGGTTCCTCTCCCTGGTCCTCAGTCCCAGCTTGGGACAAGTCCCTCAGCTCTTCACCTGGGTCCTGCAGTCACTGCACGTGGGTGGAGAAGGGGGGCTGGCGAGTCAGCCCAGGACACAAATGAGGGTTGCATGTGCCCAAGGCCCACTGACTCATGACACCCTCTCCCCGCTTTATCTCCTCTATCCCTGCAGTGGCCGTGAGAGGCTCGAGGTTGGGGCAGAGCCCACATTACAGGTGTCTGGTTAGAGTGGCTCCCCTGAGGCCACCAGCAAGTCCATATCTCTGAGACTCTATCTTAGGACCCTCGACTCCAAGGCCAGGGGTCCCTCCCCACCTCATAGAGCCTCGGGAGCTGGGGCCTGGAGTTGTGGCCACGCTGCTTTCGGGCTGCAGCAGGCTGGATGGGCCCATGGTGCCAGCATCCTCATCCTTCCTGCTGCTCGCAGGTTTTTTGGCACCAAGTGGATGATGTTCCTGGCTGTGGGCATCTACGCCCTCTTTGTCTCCACCAACTACTGGGAGCGCTACTACACGCTTGTGCCCTCAGCCGTGGTGCTGGGCATGGCCATCGTGCCTCTTTGGGCCTCCATGGGCAACTACATTACCAGGTGAGCCTGGTGGGCAGGAGGGTGGGAGACTGGAGACCTGGCAGAGCCTCTCCTGTGTTGCCCACCTCATCTTGGGGACCTTGGACCAGCCCCATCCGCCCTGTGGGCCTCAGTTTTCCCGTTCGTGAGACATTGGCTGGCCAGTCCGTAAGCCTGGGTGCAGGAAGTGGAGGTATCTGGCGGAGGTTGGGCTGGGGAGAGCCTTCTCTCCTTTGTGGTCCAGGATGGCCCAGAAATACTACGAGTACTCCCACTATAAGGAGCAGGATGAGCAGGGCCCCCGGCAGCGCCCGCCTCGGGGCTCCCACGCACCCTATCTCCTGGTCTTCCAAGCCATCTTCTACGGCTTCTTCCACGTGAGCTCCATGTATGGGAACACGGGGGGTGGGGTATTCCAGGCCCAGAATCACATATTGGAGACCTTTCCACAGACTTTTCAGCCCTCTAGTCCCACTGCCCTTTCTTGAGCCAACTCCTGTTTGCTTACCTCTGGTGACAGAGACCTCATTCCCTCCCTGTCTACAGCACTGACCAGGAGGAAGTCTTCCTGCATTGGGCACCCCCCCCCACCAGGCTGTCCCCGAGAGGTGGGAGGGCTCCTGTTCCCCCAAGGCTGTGCCCAGGCCCCCTCCCAGTTTGTGCCTGTGCTCCTTGCCCGGTTGCATGCCCCAAGCCTGACCCAAGCTGCCCTCCTGCCCACAGCTGAGCTTTGCCTGCGCCCAGCTGCCCATGATCTACTTCCTGAACCATTACCTGTATGACCTGAACCACACGCTGTACAACGTGCAGAACTGCGGTTAGTGCTCATGGGGGTGGGGTCCCTAAGATCTGCTCACCTCCCCCATTGAGTCACCCAGCAGACACTGGGCCCTCAAGGGCAGAAAGGATGCCCTCGCTCACAGAGCTCAGGGCTGAGAGCCTGGTGTCCTACAGCTCTGATGACCGAGGCACAGGGCCTTGTCGTTAGGACATCTGACCCAGCCTGGGGTGGTGGTGGGGTGCGTCAGGGAAGGCTGCCTGGAGGAGGTGCCATCTGGGCTGAGGCTGCCTGTGGGATCTCTCAGGACCAAGTATACCCTCAATGCAGGGCAAATGTATGGAGGTGGGAGGTGGACTGGCTCCCATGGCAGCCTCGGGGCAATAGGGCAGGAGGGAGGGGAGGTGCTTTCAGCCCCAGTGGCCCTCACCTCTGAAGTGCTTCCCAAAGGAACCCTGCCTTTGCCGGCAGGGTCCTTGCCCACCCCCTCTAACCTTCCCCTCACCCGCCTGCTTTGCTGCATTTCTTTTTTTTTTTTTAACTAACTAATTTTATTTTTGGCTGCATTGGGTCTTCATTGCTGCGTGAAGGCTTTTCTCTGGTTGCGGTGAGCCGGGGCTACTCTTCGTTGTGGTGCGCAGGCTTCTCATTGGGGTGGCTTCCCTTGTTGAGGAGCATGGGCTCTAGGCGTTCAGGCTTCAATAGTTGTGGCATGCGGGCTCAGTAGTTGTGGCACACAGGCTTCAGTAGTTGTGGCACACGGGCTTAGTTGCCTGCGGCATGTGGGATCTTCCCGGACCAGAGCTCGAACCCGTGTCCCCTGCACTGGCAGGCGGATTCTTAACCACTGTGCCACCAGGGAAGCCCTGCTGCATTTCTTTGTGGCTCAGCTGACAGTGTGCCCTGCTCCCTGCCTCACGATGCCCCCCACCCTCCCCTTTCTCAGGCACTAACAGCCAGGGCATCCTCATCGGCTTCAACAAGACGGTTCTGCGGACGCTGCCGCGGAGCCGAAACCTCATCGTGGTGGAGAGCGTGCTCATGGCGGTGGCTTTCCTGGCCATGCTGCTGGTGCGGCCCGAGATGGGGGTGTGACGGGGTCAGATCTGGGGACCGTGGCGGGGAGAGAGGAATGCGAGCTGGGCGCGCGGAGGGCGGGCCGGAGGCTTGTTCTGAGTCCAGAGTTAGGGCTGAGTCCTGGGGAGGGGGCCTGAGCCTAGGAGCTGGGCTTGAGGCTCGGAGGTGTGGCTGATGCCTGCGGACTGAGAGAGAAATTGGAATCCCAGAGGCCTGTGAGAGGGGGTCCAGGCCTGGTCCGGGGTCGAGCTGAAGACAGGGTTCTAGAGGATTGGCTGTGACACGGGCTGGACCTAGGGCCGAGGGTCAGAAGGTGGGGCTCCAACCTGGGGGTGGGACCAGGAGGCAGCGCTGAGGCGTTGGGGGCGTGACTACGTTGTGTTCTAGGGCTGGAGGCGGGGCCGGGAGGCTCATCTGTGGATTTGCCTGCGGGCGGGGCTGGGGCTGAGGGGCGGGGCGGGGCTGGGTCCCAGGGGCGGGGCCAGGATGCCCGGCTGCCCGCGCCCCCACCCTCACCTCCTTGCCTGCAGGTGCTGGGCCTTTGCGGCGCGGCGTACCGGCCCACTGAGGAGATCGACCTGCGCAGCGTCGGCTGGGGCAACATTTTCCAGCTGCCCTTCAAGCACGTGCGCGACTTCCGCCTGCGCCACCTCGTGCCCTTCTTTATCTACAGCGGCTTCGAGGTGCTCTTTGCCTGCACTGGTCTCGCCCTGGTAAGTGCAGCCTGAAGAGCGTTGCCAGATAAAATTACACGACGTCCGTTAAATTTGAATCACAGAATAACAACGAATAAGTTTTGAATATATATGTATAAGTATGTACAAGTACAGTGGGCCCTCTGCATTCGCGGATCCGGAGGGCCCACTGTACTACCCCATATTATATAAGGGACTTGAGCATCCGCAGGTTTTAGTATCCGCGAAGCGTCCTGGAACCAATCCCCCGCAGACACCAAGGGACAATTGTAGGCCCAGATATTCCCCTCCTTCTCCTTTTCCCTCTCTCCCCCCATCCCCCCCTCTACCTTGGGAAAGTTACTTTCACCTCTCTGAGCCTGTTTCCTCATCTGTGAAGTCTCTAATGACCATGCTCACTTCCAGAGGAGTTACACTGTTGAGATGGGATAACAGCCGTAAAGTGTTTGGCTCTATGCGGGTTTCAGCCTTGGTGTCTGGGGACACTGTCCAAGCGTCTTCTCACTGTCTGTCCCCGAGGAACTGTCCCACAAGCCTCGGAGGAAACTGGCCCTGCGGTGGCCTAGAGAGGGCAGGACGTGGCCTGAAGTGAGGCCTCGTGGGGAGGACCAGAGCCTGGGCCGGCTGACCTCCAACCCTCACCCCTGTTCCCGCAGGGCTATGGCGTGTGCTCGGTGGGGCTGGAACACCTGGCGTACCTCCTCGTGGCTTATAGCCTGGGCGCCTCGGCCTCCTCGGCCCTGGGCCTGCTGGGGCTGTGGCTGCCGCGCCCGGTGCCCCTGGTGGCCGGGGCGGGACTGCATCTGCTGCTCACTCTCAGCCTCTTTTTCTGGGCCCCCGTGCCCCGGGTCCTGCAGCACATCTGGATCCTCTATGCAGCAGCCGTGCTCTGGGGTGTGGGCAGTGCCCTCAACAAGACGGGGCTTAGCAGTGAGTATAGCTGTGGGCCCTGGATGGCTGGGCAGGGGAGCCTGTGGCTACCTCAGGGCGGTTGCGGGGAGCACAGACATCCCAGCGACAGACACGGGGTTGCTGGGCACAGTGGCGGGCCGTTATGGGGTCCCGTGTACTTGGTGGAGGTAGGTGGGGATCCCTGTGCACACTCTAGGGGTGGAAGGAAGTCCCGTGGACACTGCAGGGACAGATGAGGAGGGCTGTGAACACCCTTGAGGCAGGTATGGCGTTGCACACTATGGACATCCTGTGGACCCCCAGGGCGGGCATGGGAGTCAGGGTGAGACCTTGTGGCTCCATGGGCTGGATATGGGGCTCTGTGGACATCTCTTAGGGACAGTGTAAAAAAACACATTGGGGATGCCTCATTTCCTACCAGGGGACAGGGCGCAGCCTGGCATAGTTTTCATGACACTGGAAGCAGATATCAGGATCTGTGCCCCAGGGAGCATGGGACGCAGCAGGTGGCCCTGTCCACACCCCAGGGGGTAAGTGCAGATACGGCATTTTTATGGAGAGGAGCTGGAAGCAGGCTGTAAGATCCCAACAGCAATCTGCAGAGCAGTGGAGCCCAGGCCCCAAGTCTGGGCTGCTAGGGTGGAGGCACTGGGGCCTGGGGCCCTGCTTGCAGAAAGGAGGGGGTGGGACAGAGTTCATCTGGGTGATGCTCTGGGCCCACAGGTGAGCTTTTGCCAGTGACATGCGGCTGGTACACATGGGTGCAGCCATTTGGGTCTCCCACGTTGGCATCTGTTCTGGTGGCCTGGTGCCGTTAGCAGTTTTGACCATCACCCCTGTATGGCGTGGTGGAGGTCATGCCTGCTGCGGGCCGGGCAGGGGATGGTTCAGGCAACCCCAGCGCCCAACATCCGAGAGAGAGAGTCAGACACTATATCTGCCGTAGGGGATGGAGCCCCACACCCTGGACCACACTGTCTTGGCTGTTTTGCCTCTGGACCTTGAGCCCGTGATATGTCTGGACTTGGGCCAGATCCCAGCGTCCTCTTCTGCCCAGCTCCGCTTCCTCCCTCCTCTTATGCCCCACCCCTGGGAGGGCCCTCCGTGTCCTTTCACAGCACCCCCATGGGGTACCGTCGCACTGCAGGACCTCAGGATGGGAGTGTCAATGTCCTGAGTGGCTGGCGAGGGTACAAATCGCCAGGTGCTGTGCAGGCTTTCTCCCATTAAAACCTCACGGCACAGCATATACGTGTCATCTCATTTTACAGATGAGAAAAGTGGCTCTGGGGAGTTCATTGACCCCGAGTCACCCACAGACCCAACATCTGAATCCACATCTCTGTGCCAACTCTCTCCACCTTTCAGTCCTGAGAGTGGAATCTGAGTTTACTGATTCCCTGTCCGATGCTCTTTCTGCCCCACCCCGGGGAGGATGCTTTGGGAAACAAATTCCTCCCTCCCAGCTTCAGGTTGGATTTGCAGAAAGCTTGTTGCTACAGCGATTTGCTCTCCCTGAGCCCTGGGTGAGGAAAAACAGCCCCTGCAGGCCTGGCACCGCGTGCCTGGGGTTCGGAAGAAGGCAGGATGTGACTGCTCACGGAACTTCCCACTTTTGAGGCCACAGATGGGTCCCAGAGCAGGCCCATTGCATCCCAGCAGGGGGGCCCACTCTTCCAGCCTCTGCTCAGCTCCCAGGCAGCGTGGTAACCAGTGTGTACACTAGGGGGCCGGCCAGGACCAGTTTACAGCGGCTTTTTAGGCGCTCCTGCCAAGGGCTGGGACCAGCGCAGGGCATCGGGGGGTCACCAGTGGGAGAACAGCAGCTCTGGGCCCCAGCTGGCACCTCTCCTCTTTCTGCCCTGTCCTGCCCACCTGCAGCACTCCTGGGAATCCTGTACGAGGACAAGGAGAGGCAAGACTTCATCTTCACCATCTACCACTGGTGGCAGGCCATGGCCATCTTCACAGTCTACTTGGGCTCAAGCCTGCCCATGAAGGTGAGTCCCCCTCCCCCACTCGACCCCCTAGACAACAGAAACTTCCTGAGTGCCCGCCCTGGCCTCACAGCCCCTGAAGGGCACCACTGCCCCAGGGCCCGGCCCTGGGCCAAGTCCACTGGGCAGCCCCACACCCATCACTGGCTTATTACTTACCGCTTCACCTCCTGCAGGCCTCAGTTTACCCGTCTCTGAAAGGGTTCACAGTTTGCTCTCTACTTGTGGGCACATCCCAGCCGCCTTGTGGGTAGTTTGGTAACCTGTTCTCTAGAGGTTGGGCTCTGAGCTGGATGCCGAGGGTCTGTCTCCCTTCTTGGCTCTCAGGGGTCCTCGTCCTTTGCTCTCACCTACTGGTGGGTCAGTTTAGCAGGTCCCGGCCAACTTTTTAAAAAATGAAATAGAATAGGGAATAGCAGGGAGTATGCCTGTGAACATGTGTGTACGTACTGAGTTATGATTTAAAATTATTTCTGACTGCCTGTTACAGTCAAGACCTCTAAGAAGCATTACTTATGATCCCACATGTAAGGGACAGAGTAATCTAAGCTCTGGTAAGGGAGGGCCAGGCCTCCCTTCACATCTACGCTGTGAGGCAAAGGGATTATCATTACAGTTAGGGAAACCGAGGCCCAGATGGATAGGGTGACCATAAGGGACAGAGCTGGGCAGGAAGGTGCCCAGGAAGCGTGGGTGGTGGGGCGGCTCCCAGGAGGAGGGAGGGACAGCAGAGGAGCTGCGGCGTTCGAGTCCCAGATGGGAGTGGGCCTATCGGGGTGAGGGGCTGGGCGGGGCGGGCGCAGGACCGGCCGCCCGCGTGTCCCCCGCATCCCTCCCTGTGTGTCCAGGCTAAGCTGACGGTGCTGCTGGTGACGCTGGTGGCGGCCGCGGCCTCGTACCTGTGGATGGAGCAGAAGCTGCGGCGGGGCGTGGTCCCGCGCCAGCCCCGCATCCCGCGGCCCCAGCACAAGGTGCGCGGCTACCGCTACCTGGAGGAGGACAACTCCGACGAGAGCGACGCGGAGGGCGAGCGCGGTGGCGGCCGGGGGGACTGCGCGGAGGAGGAGGCGCCGCTCGCGGGGCCAGGGCCCAGCCCCAAACCAGCCGGTCTCTGCCGCCGGCCCTGCCCCTACGAACAGGCGCTGGGAGGCGATGGGCCCGAGGAGCAGTGAGGGGCCAGGCCTGGTCACCGGCCTCGGTTTAACGCGTCTCAGGTCGGGGCCCCTATGATTCCGCGCCAATTTCTGGAAGGACCCTTGGCGCACCCCGGGTTCAGGAACGGCCCTCCCAGAGCCCCGGGCCACCGGGAGCTTGGGATCCTCCCCGCAGCCCCCTCCAAGGGAGGGTAGGGCCTTGAGACCTCTTGGCCAGGCCCAGGGTGCGAGGGACCGCACAGACGAAACCCTCCGACCCCAGGGGCCGCTCTCCACGACCGCCTACCGGGCCCAGCCCCAGGGCTGGGACCCCGCCGTCCCGTTGTCCCAGCTCTCGGCTACAGGCCTGGGCCGTGCACGTCGCCCGCTTTGCACATCCTATCCCCATGGACTGCCAAGAGGTACGACTTCAAGAAAATGAGCAATAAAGAGATTTGTGTATTGTCCTGATTGGGAAGTCTCCTGCCGTGGGAGGACATTGATCGCCCGGGGTGTGTGCCTGGCTGACCCTGCCCATTGGGCACTGTGGCCGTCTGCCTTGATCCGGGGTTGGGGAGGGGGTGGGGGGGCGGGGTGGTCGCTTAAGCCCCACCCACCAGGCTGTCCTGGCTCCTGGAGGCACCGCCCCTCCCCACACCCGCCGGCTTTTGCCAGTCGCACCCCATCCGCTCAGACAAAGAAGCGCCCTGGGTGGTCTGCAGGGACCTCAGCGGAGTGTGATGGGGCTGCCAGCCCCTCGTCAGTCTAGAGGATGGGACGAAGTCAAGAAACCCAGGTCCTGCTGCCCCCTCCTCAGGCGTCCCCAGCCCTCCTGCCCACTCCCATGTTTTTTGTTTTTTTTTTTTAAATCCCTTGGGACGCTTCTGCCGACAGCTCCCCAAGGGACTCCTTTGGGGGCCAAGTCCACTTCTGAGCCGAGTGCAGGTCACCCCGTGTCCAGTGTAGGCCTGGGGCATAGATGTCTGAGCCCAGGTAAACTTGGCTACTGATGTCTCTGGGCTACAGCCTCAGCTGTGACGCCCGTGAGGGATGCAGAGGCTGGTGGGAGGGGCAGACCCCTACAGCCCGAGGGCGCCCCCCACCGTGGGGAGAGGGAACTGAGATCCCACTGCGAAGAGCTTTGAACAGCGGGGTGAGGACAGGCAAGGGGGCCACAGGAGGGCCCTGGAGCCCCCAACTGTGCCCCAGATCCACACCACCAAAGCTGGGGGCCACACCATTCCTCACTCCTCACACGCCCTCCACCCCTGGCTGACTGCCGGACCCTGGTCTACACCCACTTCAGCGTCAGGTCTCCTAGATTCTTCCACCTGTAAACGGTGGCCCCCCTCTCTCCTCTGCCTCATACAGTCCTCACTTGAGTTTGGTTCCAGCAGCCTCAGTGGGGGCCCCGGAGCCAGGCTCTGCGACCTCAGGTAGGGGGTCAGCCCGTCTGAGCCACAGTTTCCTCCTCTGTAAAGTGTATCTGTGGTGGCACCAAGGTCCCCAGGCCCTGCGGGAAACTCAAAAGGGCAGAGAGGATATTTGAAGTTTTCTAAAATTTGGACATCTACCCACTCTGAGCAAATTAATAGGTTCAGGTGGTTCACAGTTTCACTGTTAGCTCACACCACGATCCTTTCATGTCATATCTTTGAGAAGCTGGGTTTCCTGTGGTTTGGGGATAAAAAGTGAAAATCACTGTGGAATAGGAAGTGAGGCCGGGGGTCTCCAGTCTGATTCCAAGGTTTGAGAAGCTGGCCGGTGCACACAGCCAATTAGTAAGTCATAGTGGTTATTAAAGAATGAAGTAAACACCGTTTTTCTTTCTCTTGGTGTGTGTTATATTTTCTAAGTGACTACTAAGTTATTAGAACCTAAGTACTTATTGGTTGGACCTAAAATATCTCACAAATAGAACTATTCGATATTTCTTTTGGCCTAGGAGCACCATGAAAAAATTCCTGAGACACTGAGGGTTCCATGAACAGGGCAAGTTTGGCTCTGTGTTAGCCCAGGGCTGGTGCAGAGTAACTTACAGTGAGTCCCTCGTTGGACCCCGTGCCTCCACCCCCCACCTTGTCCAGAGAACCGGCGGGATCCTTTCTGGACCCAGCCTAGGGAAGGTGATTAAACCTATGGTCTGTGATGCCTGGGAAGGGAACCCCCAGGGTCTGCTGTGAACCAACATGAACTAGTTGCCAAGTTGTTTTTGGCAGATTCGGGGGTCTTGCAGTCATGGGCGACGAGGAGGGCCACAAGGCTCCTCTCACCAGCCTCCCTACCAGGTGGTCGCTAGACTCAGACAGATGAAGGGCTGAAAACTGCCTGCCTCATACACAGACTTTCAGTGACAAACAGACCAAGACCGGTCATGCGGTGTGACCAGCACTCCGTCCTTCCCGTTCCCCACCAGCCTCTGGCATGGAACGGAACTTCTCTGACGGCAGACGTGGCAATATCCTCCTGGCAGGATTCCAGCTAAGTTCCAGTCAGAGATGGGCAACCAGATGCTTGGGTAATAGGCCTCTGAATGCAGGGCAGGGTGCCATTTGGAAGCGTGTGGGCCCCTGGGCAGGCCGGGCAAGGTGGGGGAGGGGATGAGGATGGTTCTACAAGTGGTCTCATTTCAAAGTCATTTCCGGTGATGAGCAAATGAAAGGGTGGCCCAGGCACACGGAGGGAGCACGGCTTCTGATCGCATGCCTCACACCAAGGTAAGTTCCCCATCAGAAGACTCCACACCTCCTCTCGCTGCTCCTGGCACACGGACAAGACCCACAGGCAGACACACGTAACAGGCCACACCCATGACAAGCAACACACACACACCCCCCCAGGACAAGCAGGGTAACTGTCACCGCAGCAAGCCCCTGCAGGCCGGTTCTTTTGGAAAGCCTAATTAAGCCATCAGATGTGAATGATGGAGCCCCTTGGCAGCTCCAGGCCTGGTTGTAAAGTATGACATTGATGTCTCTGTATCAATAAGGTGGATAAGGTGACCTCTGGATAAGGTGACCGGGCAGAGGTCTGGACTCTGAAGTGGAAGGTCAGACTCTGTGTCATGGTCTCAGCTTCTGTGATTTTGTCAATCTTCCCCAGGGTAATTTTATTTTATCTATTTTTTTTTTAAGTGAACACTTTTGTGATAGTACATTCACAATGTTGGCATTGAATGATTTTTTTAAAATATTTATTTATTTATTTATTTGGTTGTGCTGGGTCTTAGTTGCAGCAGGCAGACTCCTTAGTTGTGGCATGAGAACTCTTAGTTGCAGCATGCATGTGGGATCTAGTTCCCTGACCAGAGATCGAACCCAGGCCCCCTGCATTGGGAGCGTGGGGTCTTAACCACTGCGCCACCAGGGAAGTCCTTGCCCCAGGGTAATTTAAAAATTATCTGATTCCAAGACTCTACAGTGTAAGATTTTAACTATCTTTAACTTCTCAGTAGCGTGTTAGAGAGCCTGAAATTTCTCCTGCTAGAAACACCTAGAGATCCTGGATCAGAAACAAACTGATTTTCAAATACATAGCTGAGCTCTCAAGAAAATAAGCAGTACCCCAGGGGGGAGGGGCTGGGCTCTGAGACCGAAAGATGGCCCACTGAGTATTTCAGACCTGAGCAGGATCCCCCGATGTGTGGCAGCGTCCCAGACCCAAGACGTAGTGAAGGAATAGCCAGAAGGCTGAGCAGCGGTTCTTGTGTAACCGCCTGTGTTTAAAGATCTGAGGAAGTGGAAGGCCTGGACTTGGAATAGGCATTGTTTGGGGTGCGGGTGGGGGCTTGCTTAATATCTGCATGTTCAGGACTCGGGAGCACCTCCTGCTGGAAGACACTTTATGATGTGCTGATTTTGATTCTCACCTGTACTGTGAGAAATGTTCGTTAGAATTGTTAATTATGCATTTTGTATTTTTGATTATTTTTTTATTTTTTATTTTTTTTTGCCACACCGCACAGCCTGTGGGATCTTAGTTCCCCGACCAGGGATCGCACCCGTGCCCCTGCAATAGAAGCTTGGACTCCTAACCACTGGATCGCCAGGGAAGTCCATATTTTTGATAAATTATGCAACTTAGGTTGATCTACGTCAGCAGGATACCAAAAGTAAAAGTCGATATTTAGAGGGTCTTAGGGTTTATATTTAGAGGGTCAGTCTGGTCTCCATCCCTTACAGGATGTGGAGCAAGCTTGTAAACGTGGACATTTTCCTGAGTGTCTTGTTCAGGCTATGAGCCTTTTATGAGAAGGTGAGACCTTCTGATAGTTGTTGAAGTTTCAAAATTTGGCACACAGGCAAATCATTTTGTGTTGTATATTACGGCTTATGAGGCAACAGATGTTGTGGTTTTGCTTTTATAGACAACCAACCCATCAGCACAGCCCAGGAGTCAGGAAAAGTGCGCATGAGGCCCCGGCTGGTCAGGGTCCTGCTCTGGTGCTAACAGTAGCACCCGCTTCGTCCAGCTGAGCTGCCCCGTGTTGATCAGGGAAGGCCCACGAGAGAGGGAACCGCTGCTCTCAGTGAACCCCTTTCTTGTTTACTCACTTATTCCTAGGGGACCCCAAAGTGGTTAATGTCTCTGGGACAGGGGTGGCCTCCCCCAGCGTCACAGTCTCGGGCGAGGGACCAAGGGCGGGGGTGGGGATGGGGAAGGCGTGGGGAGAGACTATGCCAGATGACCCAGGTGTAGCTTTACCCTAAAGATGTCGTCTTTACTGTAGCAAGGAAGCTTCTGTGGCCCACCTTCCTGACCCAAGACATATGCGCAACTGTCCGAAAGGTCATCAGGTCAGAACCAGCGAGCTGTTATGTAAACAGAAGTTTTATATGCGCTGGGGAACCAAAAAAATTTCTTGTGAGACTTGCTCTATTACGATACTTGCTTCCTTGTGGGGTCTGGAACAGAACCTGCAGGATCTCCGAGGTCTGCCTGTAGGTGACGGTACGGCTGGTCAAGCTCATACCCAAGACAAGGCCAAGCCAAGGTCAACCCGACTGGTTTGGCTGGTAAAGGCACAAGGAGCCACTTTTAGATTTAAGGCGTATTATTTCCATAGACAGTGAAAAGGAGAATAAGCCCAAGGTGCCAGCCCCTGGAGGTCCTTGTCACTCACTCCGAGCTCAAGGGGCCCAGACTGCAAGGCCGCTGTGGGAGACCCTGGAGCTGGGGAGCTGATTCTAGACCGCTGCTGAGTGCCTTTTTATCCTGTGCTTTCTTCTGAGGTGGGCAGCAGAAAGCCTCAGACCTCATCAGACTGGAGGTGATAAGAAGCTCTCAGGACAGCCTCCAAGGTGGGTAGGTGGGCGAGAGGCAGGCGGCCTCACAGCAGCTCCCACAGGCCTCCCACCCTCCTGTGTCCTGGTGGATTATAGCTTCCTGCCAAGACTCAGATGAGCTGCGGTCCAGGCCTCTGCCTGCGTGGCCTGTGTGGACACGTGCGGGTCACTGGGGCGCAATGGAACCTTGAGGGCTTGTGCCCAGGTGGGCTCCATTTATGACGAGCAGACTTCTGAGAACTTGTATAATTAGGTTTCTTTTTTCTCTTTTTTTTAAAATTGAAGTATAGTTGATTTATGATATTGTCTTAGTTTCAGGTGAACAAGCACAGTGATCCAGTATTTTTTGCAGATTATATTCCATTATAGGTCATTACAAGGTAATGGGTATAATTCCCTGTGCTATACAATAAATCCTTGTTGCTCATCTACTTTGTATATAGTAGTTTGTATCTATTAATCCCATATCCTTAATTTGTCCCCCCGCCTTCCCTCTTTGGTAACCCCAAGTTTGTTTTCTCTGTCTGTGAGTCTGTTTCTGTTTTGCATACACATTCGTTTGTATTATTTTTTAGATTCCACATGTAAGTGATATCATATAGTATTTGTCTTTGACTTATTTCACTAAGCATAATACTAAGTCCATCCATGTTGCTGCAAATGGCAGTATTTCATTCTTTTTTATGGCCGAGGCATAGTCTATTGTATGTATATATATATATATATATATACGCCACATCTTTTTTTTTTTTTTTAAGTTATTTATTTTTGGCTGCATTGGGTCTTTGTCGCTGCGTGCGGGCTTTCTCCAGTTGTGGCGAGCAGGGGCTACTCTTGGTTGCAGTGAGTGGGCTTCTCATTGCAGTGGCTTCCCTTGTTGTGGAGCATGGGTTCTAGGCGTGAGGGCTTCAGCAGTTGCGGAACGTGGGCCCAGTAGTTGTGGCTCACGGGCTCTAGAGCTCAGGCTCAGTAGTGTGGCGCACAGGTCTAGTTGCTCCGCGGCATGTGGGATCTTCCCCGACCAGGGCTCGAACCCGTGTCCCCTGCATTGGCAGGCGGATTCTTAACCACTGCGCCACCAGGGAAGCCCTGTTTTTTTTTTTTTATAATTTTATTTATTTATTTATTTATGGCTGCATTTGGTCTTTGTCGCGGTGCGTGGGCTTCTCATTGCGGTGGCTTCTCTTGTTGTGGAGCACAGGCTCTAGGCGCACAGGCTTCAGTAGTTGTGGCATGCGGTCTCAGTAGTTGTGGCGCACGGGCTTAGTTGCTCCACGGCATGTGGGATCTTCCCAGACCAGGGCTCGAACCCGTGTCCCCTGCATTGGCAGGCGAATTCTTAACCACTGCGCCACTAGGGAAGTCCCTATACCACATCTTCTTAACCCAATCATCTGCTGATGGGCATTTGGGTTGCTTCCATGTCTTGGCTATTGTAAGTAGTGCTGCTATGAACATTGGGGTGCATGTATCTTTTCGAATTAGTGTTTTCATTTTTTCCTGATATATACCCAGGAATGGAATTGCTGGATCATATGGTAGTTCTAATTTTAGTTTTTTAAGGAGCATCCATACTGTTTTCCATAGTGGCTGAACCAATTTACATTCCCACCAACAGTGTACAAGGGTTCCCTTTTTCCCACACCCTCTCCAACATTTGTTATTTGTAGATTTTTTTATGATAGTCATTCCGACAGATGTGAGGTGATACCTCATTGTGGTTTTGATTTGCATTTCTCTAATAATTAGTGATGTTGAGCATCTTTTCATGTACCTGTTAGCCCTCTGTATGTCTTCTTTGGAAAAATGTCTATGCAAGTCTTCTGCCCATTTTTTGATTGGGTTGTTTGTTTTCTTGATATTGAGTTGTCTGAGCTCTTTGTATATTTTGGAGATTAAACCTTTGTATGTCTCATCCTTTGCAAATATTTTCTCCTATTCCCTAGGTTGTCTTTTAGTTTTGTTGATGGTTTCCTTTGCTGTGCAAATGCGTTTAAGTTTAATTAGGTCTCATTTGCTTAGTTATGCTTTTATTTCTTTCGCCTTGGGAGACTGATCCAAGAAAATATTTATGATTTATGTCAAAGAGTGTTTCACCTACGTTCTCTTCCAGTTTTATGGTTTCAAGTCTTAGATTTAGGTCTTTATTAATTAATTTATTTACTTTTGGCTGTGTTGGGTCTCCGCTTCTGTGCGAGGGCTTTCCCTAGTTGTGGCAAGTGGGGGCCACTCTTCACCGCGGTGCGCGGGCCTCTCACCATCGCGGCCTCTCCCGTTGCGGAGCACAGGCTCCAGACGCGCAGGCTCAGCAGTTGTGGCTCACGGGCCCAGTTGCTCCGCGGCATGTGGGATCTTCCCAGACCAGGGCTCGAACCCGTGTCCCCTGCATTGGCAAGCGGACTCTCAACCACTGCGCCACCAGGGAAGCCCCCGATTTAGGTCTTTAAACCATTTCGAGTTTACTTTCGTATATCATGTGAGGGAATGTTCTAATTTCATTGTTTTACATGTGGCTGTCCAGCTTTCCCAGCATCACTTGAAGAGACTGTCTTTTCTCCATTGTATATTCTTGCCTCCTTTGTTGTAGATTAGTTGACCATAGGTGCGTGTTTATTTCTGGGCTCTCTATTCTGTTCCATTGATCTATGTGCCTGTTTTTGTGCCAAAGCATGCTGTTTTTTGTTTTTTGTTTTTTTAAATTAATTTATTTATTTTTGACTGCGTTTGGTCTTTGTTGGTGCACCCAGGCTTCCTCTAGTTGCGGTGAGTGGGGGCTACTCTTCGGTGCGGAGCACAGGCTCTAGGCACACAGGCTTCAGTAGTTGCGGCACGTGAGCCGTTGTGACTCATGGGCTCTAGAGTGCAGGCTCAGTAGTTGTGACGCACAGGCTTAGTTGCTCTGTGGCATGTGGGATCTTCCTGGACCAGGGCTCGAACCTGTGTCTCCTGCATTGGCAGGTGGATTCTTAACCTCTGCGCCACCAGGGAAGTCCCACCATGCTGTTTTGATTTCTGTCACTTTGTAGTATAGTCTGAAGCCTGGGTGGGTTATACCTTCAGCTGTGTTCTTTTTTCTCAGGATTGCTTTGGCAACTCATGGTGTTTTGTGGTTCCATATAAATGTTAGGATTATTTGTTCTAGTTCTGTGAAAAATGTCTTGGGTATTTTGATAGGGATTGCATTAAGTCTGCAGATTGCTTTGGGTAGTACGGCCATTTTAATAATATTGATTCTTCCAATCCAAGAGCAAGGAATAGCTTTCCATTTCTTTGAGTCATCTTCAATTTCCTTCATCAATGCTTTATAGTTTTCAGTGTACAGTTCTTTCACTTCCTTGGTTAAGTTTATTCTTGGGTATTTTATTCTCTTCGATGCGATTTTACATGGGATGTTTTTTTAACTTTCTCTTTCTGATGTTTCATTATTAGTGTATAGAAAAGCAACAGATTTCTGGGTATGAATCTTGTATCCTGCTTGTATAAATAGTTTTCATAAAATTTGTAAATGGGAATATGTCACCTCAAAAATCCAAGTAGGCCCAAGAAATATTATTAGAAAACTGTTTAATAAGCATTTGGGGGAACTCCCTGGTGGTCCAGTGGTTAAGACTCCACGCTTTCACTGCCGAGGGCTTCGGTTCAATCTCTGGTCAGGGAACTAAGATCCTGCAAGCCACACAGCGCAGCCAGAAAAAAAAAAGCATTTGGACACGTCTGTGGAAATTGTAGTCAATAAAATGTCACACTTGGATTCTGGGGACAACTACATGTGACTGAGGGTCTGTCTGCATGGATTTCATGCCACAGCTGGGCTGTTCAGGTATCCTGGGGAGTGGAACACAGGTGTACTGTGCCTGGTCCAAGGTGAATGCAAATTGCATTGCTGAGAGTGATGGTGTGCCACATGGGAAAGCCCCAATTGAACAGTGGGGCCTCCAGGAAGGCTAACAGGGTAATCCCTCAGCCCTCTCTGCTGGAACTCAAGAGAGAGAAGGACTTACCTCAGAAAGAACTGTGGATGTACCTTTCATCACATGGAATGAACTTCAGTGAAAGTCACAGAATTCCCACAAAGTTTTTGAGAAATTTCGCCAGCTTGGACTCAAAGGACGCAGACAATACAAAACAAAAAGAGGCCGTCAGGACCCTCCCCAGTCCATCAAATCTACCGCAGGAAGTAGGCTGAGAACACCAGTCAGCTGCAAACACATGCTTCCTTTCATGAAAACAGAAGGACTCAGACGACCAGGACCCAGAGAGCAGAGCCAAGAGCCATGGAGAATTCTTCTCAAACCTTGGAAGCTGATCAAAGAACTTCCAGCATGTTCCTGGCTGGACTGCAGAATTGCTTTGGACCATGGGACTTCCTGGTGGTCTAGTGAGTAAGACTCCACGATCCCAATGCAGGGGGCCCGGGTTTGATCCCTGGCGGGGGAACTAGATTCTGCATGCATGCCACAACTAAGAAGTCTGCACGCCTCAACTAAATATCCTGCATGCCACAACAAAGACCCGGCACAGTCAAAATAAATAAATAAAAATAAATAATAAATAAATATTAAAAAAAAAAAAATTGCTTTGGACCAGTCTGGTCCACTGTGCCTCACATTTTCTCCCTCTTTCAACAGGAATGTCTATGGCACTTATCCTGCACTGAGGTTATAAGACTGCAGTCAAGGCATCAGCCAGAATTCCAGTCATCTCAGGGCTCAGATGGGAGTAAACAAGAGAAGAAGCAGAAAGAGCATGAGCGATGGAACAATAGTCTTTTATTTTCGTGGAAACAAAATTCAAATAACACGCAACTCACCATTTTAAAGTTGCAATTCAGTGACATTTTCTGCATTTGTGATATTACGCAATCCATACCCCTCTCTAGTTTCAAAACTTTTTCGTCACCACTAGATGAACACCCTGTACCCATTCAGCAATCACTCCCCATTTTCCTGTCCACAGACCTTGGCAGCCAACAGTCTGCTTTCTGTCTCTATGGATTTGCCTATTCTAGACATTTCATGTGAAAGGAATCATGCAGTATGTTTGGTATCTGTTTTTTTTCCACTTAACATAATGTTTTCAAGTTTGGTCCATATCGTAGCACATGTATCACTACTTCATTTAAAAAAAATAGACTTTATTTTTTATCACAGTTTTAAGTTCACAGCAAAACTTCATTCCTTTCTATGGCAGAATAATATTCTATTGTATGGATATGCCATATTTGATTTATCCATTCATCCATTGATGGACATTTGGGTTGTTTCCACATTTTGGCTGTTGTGAATAATGCTTCCATGAACATTTATGAACAAATATTTGTTTGAACACCTGTTTTCAGTTTTGGGGGGTATACACCTAGGAATGGAATTGCTTAGTCATGTGGTATCTTTGTTAAACTTTTTGAGAAACTGCCAAACTGTTTTCCAAAGCAGATGCACCGTTTTATATTCTCACCAGCAATGTATGAAGATTCTAATGTCTCCACATCCTTACCAAGACTTGTTATTTTCTGCTTTTATGGGGTTTTATTGTTGTCATTTCATTATAGCTATCCTAATGGGTGTGAAGTGGTATCTTATTGTGGTTTTGATTTGCATTTCCATAATGATCAATGAGGTTAGACGTCTTTCCATATGCTTTTTGGTCACTTGTACATCTTCTTTGGAGAAATGTCTACTCAAGTACTTTGTCCATATTTAAATTGAGTTGTTTGCCTTTTTGTTGCTGACTTGTGAGAGTCTTTATGTATTCTAGATATAGAACCCTTACCAGATATAGGAATTGCAAATATTTTCTCCCATTCTGTAGGTTGTCTTTTCCCTTTCTTAATAATGTCCTTTGATGCACAAAAGTTTTAAATTTTTGTGAAACCCAATTTATCTATTTGCTCTTTTGTTATTCGTGCTTTTGGTGTCAAATTTAAGAATCCATTGTCAAAGCCAAGGTCATGAAGATTCACCCCTATGTTTTCTTTTTTTAAGTAGAATGCAATATATTTCCCTCTGTATTCTCTCTCTCTTTTTTAGAAGTTTTATTTTCTTTTATTATTTTATTAATTTATTTATTTATGTATTTATTATTTTTATTTTTGGCTGCATTGAGTCTTCGTTGCAGCACCCGAGATCTTCTTTGCAGTGTGCGGGCTTCTCTCTAGTTGTGGTGTGGGGGGTTTTCTTTCTCTAGCTGAGGCGCGTGGGCTCAGTAGCTGTGGAGCGCAGGCTTAGTTGCCCTGCGACATGTGGGATCTTAGTTCCCCGACCAGGGAACCCACGTCCCCTGCATTGGAAGGCAGACTCTTTACCACTGGACCACCAGGGAAGTCCCCCACCCCTATGTTTTCTTCTAAGAGTTTTATTGTTTTAGCTCCAATACTAGGTTGTTGATACATTTTGAGTTAATTTTTATATGTGTAGTGAGGTAGGTATTCAACTTATTTGGCATGTGGTTGTCCTGGTATCCCAACACCATTTGTTGAAGAGAGTATTCTTTCCCTACTGAATGCTCTTGCCACCTTGTTGGCAATCGATTGCTCATAGATGTTTGGGTTTATTTTTAGTCTCTCAGTGCTATTCTATTGGTCTATATGTCTGTCCTTAAGCCAGAACCAAACTGTTTTTGATTACTGTAACTTGAAGTAAGTTTAGAAATCAGGAAATGTAAGTCCTCTAACTTTGCTTTTCTTTGTAAATATATTTTTGGCTATTTAGAGCCCCTAGCAATTATGTATGAGGATTGGCTTTTCCATTTCTGCAAAACATTGGAGTTTTGATAGAGATTACATTGTATCATAGATCGCTTTGGGGAATATTGCCATATTAAAAATTATTCAGTTTTCCAGCTCTCAGGTCCCACTTCCAAGATTACCAAGAAAAGAAGGAATAATAGTCGTGCCTAAAAGGGCTGTGGCAACATGCAGCCTACTCTTTGCACCAACTGTGCCCAGTGTGTGCCCAAGGACAAATCCGTTAAGAAGTTCGTCATTCAGGGACTTCCCTGGTGGCGCAGTGGTTAAGAATCTGCCTGCCAGTGCAGGGGACACGGGTTTGAGCCCTGGTCCGGGAAGATCCCACATGCCGTGGAGCAATTAAGCCCGTGCGCCACAACTACTGAGTCTGCGCTCTAGAGCCCCCGTGCCACAACTACTGAGCCCGTGAGCCACAACTACTGAAGCCTGCGCTCTAGAGCCCGTGCTCCACAACAAGAGAAGCCACCACAATGAGAAGCCCACGCACCGCAACAAAGAGTAGCCCCCGCTAGCCGCAACTAGGGAAAGCCCACGCACAGCAATGAAGACCCAACACAGCCAAAAAATAAATAAATAAAAATTAAAAAAAAGAAGTTCATCATTCAAAACACAGTAGAGGCTGCAGCCATCAGGGATATTTCTTTTTTTAAAAAAATATTTATTTTATTTATTATTATTTATTTTTGGCTGTGTTGGGTCTTTGTTGCTGCGCGCGGGCTTTCTCTAGTTGCAGCGAGCAGGGGCCACTCCTCGTTATGGTGCGCAGGCTTCTCATTGCGGTGGCTTCTCTTGTTGCAGAGCACAGGCTCTAGGCCCGCGGGCTTCAGTAGTTGTGGCACGTGGGCTTCAGTAGTTGTGGCTCGTGGGCTCTAGAGTGCAGGCTCAGTAGCTGTGGCGCACAGGCTTAGTTGCTCTGCGGCATGTGGGATCTTCCCCGACCAGGGCTCGAACCCGTGTCCCCTGCATTGGCAGGCGGATTCTTAACCACCGCACCACCAAGGAAGTCTACAACTGGGTATCTTGATGGGAAAAACATTAAATTGGAACTCTACTTCACACCACTTACAAAGTGCATAAATTCTAGCAGAACTTATTGTGAAAAGCCAACTTTTGGAAGAAAACACCAAAAAAAATTTTTTTTTTGTAACTTAGGGTAGAAAAGGATTTCTTAAACAAAGTATAAAAAACACAAATCTTAAAGAAAAAATTAATTGGACTATATTGTTGATGTCCTCCAGCCAAAGACCACTGAGGACACACTTATCTTTGAACAAGTTGGACGTATTGCTCATGAGACCTGAGACCGTGGAGAGCCGTGAGGCATCTCAGGAGGAGGGCGTTAGAGAGGACTTGTAAGACTCAGGTTTATGTCAGGTGACTGGGAGGATCTGAGGAAGTTGGACTTTTCTCTGGATTGGGTGTTATCAGAAGCAGGGCTGGGACTTCCCTGGTGGCGCAGTGGTTGAGAATCCGCCTGCCAATGCAGGGGACACGGGTTTGAGCCCTGGTCCGGGAAGATCCCACATGCCGTGGAGCAACAAAGCCAGTGCGCCATAACTACTGAGCCTGTGCTCTAGAGCCTGCGAGCCACAGATACGGAGCCCGTGAGCCACAACTACTGAGCCCGCGTGCCACAACTACTGATGCCCATGCGCCTAGAGCCCGTGCTCCGCAAGAAGAGAAGCCACCACAGTGAGAAGCCTGCGCACCACAATGAAGATGGTCCCCACTCGCCGCAACTAGAGAAAGTCTGCATGCAGCAACGAAGACCCAACGCAGCCAAAAATAAATAAATAAATTAATTAATTAAAAAAATACAAGAAGCAGGGCTATTTCTATGGTTGGGTATCTGAATAAATCTTATCTGCAGGGAGTATAGACTAGAATGAGGGTAAAGCTGTAATTGGTCCAGCAGTTACTCATATTAGCCAGGATAGTGGAACGTTTAGTCACTTTTGTGGTCTGGACAACGTTCATGTTTGGGTGATGATGGTGTGTCAGTGGAGGTTTGTTGGTTGTAACAAATGTACCCCTCTGGTGGAGGGTGTTGACGGGGTGTGTGTGGAGGGGGGACAAAGGGAACTCTCTTTATTTTTTGCTCAATTTTGCTGTAAACCTAAAACTACTCTAGAAAATAAAGTTAATTAATTTAAAAAAGATGCTTGGCAAAGGATTACTGTTGCGAATATATAGAGAATTCCTACAAACCAATAAGACAAAAGAAATATTCCTACAAACCAATAAGACAAAAGAAAAAAAGACAAACCAATAAGACAATAGAAAACTGAGCAAAAAACTGAACTGACCAGAAGCCTGAATGGCCCACAAGCCAATGACAATATGGTCAACCTCGATAGCAACTGGGAAAATGTAAAATAAAACAATTGTAAATGCCTTTGCACATCTATTAGATCAATTTCCTAGGACAGCCGTAACAAATTACACAAACTTGGTGGCTTAAAAGCCAGGTATTTATTCTTTCACAGTTTTGGAGGGCAGAAGTCTGAAATCAAGGTGTCACAGGGCCGTGCTCCTTCTGAAGCCTCTAGGGGAGGATCCTTCCCACCTCTTCCAGCTTCTGAGGGTTCCAGGCGTTCCTTGGCGTGTGGCGGCATCACTCCAATCTCCGCCTCGTGTTCATATGGCCTTCTCCTCTTCTGTCTCAAATCTCTCTCTTCCGTTTTCTTATGAGGACCGTTGTCATTGGATTTAGGGCTTTCCTGAACAATCCAGGATGATCTCATCTCAAGATCCTTAACTTGATTACATCTTTTTTTTTTTTTTTTTTTGGCCACGCTGCATAGCTTGCAGGATCTCAGTTCCCCAACCAGGGATTGAACCTGGGCCACGGCAGTGAAAGCACCAGATCCTAACCACTAGACCACCAGGGAACTCCCTTGATTACATCTTGAAAGACCACTTTTCCAAATAAGGTCGTATTCTCAGGTCCCAGGACATGAACATATCTTCGTGGGGAAGGGTGGCACCATTCAACCTGCTACAGTCATTGGCAAAAAGTAAAAAGTCCAACAATACCAAGTGTTGGAGACCATATGCAGCAAGGGGAACTGTCACACAATTGTCAAGAGGACTTTTAATTAGTCTCTTTGGAGACAGCATCCCCAATCCTGGGAAAGTTGAAGATGTACCAACCGCATCACCTAACTGTTTCACTCCCAGATACACAGCAAGAGACGTGACCCAATGTTACTCGCAGCAATGTTTGTAATCCTCAAAAAGGGAGCACTTCCACCAGCAGCGGAACGGGTAAGTAAACTGTGGTGTGTTTATTCAACCACAGTATGAGTAAGTACGGACCAGGGTGGGAAAACCTCAGAAACAGAATGTTGAGGAACAAAGCAAATTGCAGAAAGATAAGTAGGATATGACACTAGTGGTCTAAAGTTTAAGCTATGCAAAGCAATCCTATGTAATGTTCAATGATAGCAGATATACACCAAGAGCATAATGACACTCACAGGGTGATAAACATAAGGCAAACGTCAAGATCTGACAAAGCTGGGTGGTGTGTACATGGATGATTATATGTTATCCTGTGTATTTTTTGTATGCTTGAAACATCGCATAAGGCATAAAGAAAAAAAGAGGATTCTGTGTGTCCCAAATCCTAGTGTTCTCCATATTCTGAAGTTTCGAGCGGCTAAGAAGAGCTTGAGCTCTCAAGACTACACGTTTCCCTGGGTCCACGGTGCTAAAACAGAGTGGTTCTGGGGTTTTCGCTCACTACGATTCAAGCCCGTCCTGGGACCACAGCTCCCCAGCTGCCCCTCCGCCCCGTGGTGTGAGGGGCATGCAGGCTCCTCTGGCCCTGCCTCTGCTCCTTGCCACACCCTCACCTGGCTGGGTCCTTGGGGCTGGAGAGGACACATCGACCTTTGTCCCTCCCACCACCCCTTAGGCTTCTCACTGCCTGCAGTGCTTTGAAGTTTCTCAAAGCATCCCACCTGGTCCTGTAACTACCTCCCAGCAAACTTGTCGGATGGATGTCACATTTTTGCTTCTTTTTCCCCATTCTATGGATGGGGAGACTGAGGCTCTGGGCATTCTGGACAGGGCTGGTTCCTGGCTGAAGAGCTTCCACGTGGAAGAGGCCCGGGGGGATGCTGCCAGGGGCCCCCAGATCTGTCACAAACCTACTGGGTAGCTTTTCCCAGGAATGACCAGGGAGCAACTACCTGCTCTGCCCAGGGAATCCAGTGGCAGTTTCTAAATCCATCTGAACCTCGAGATCATTTGGGAGCTGGTTAAAACTGCTGATGCCAGGGCCCATCCCACACCTGCTGGGGCAGAAACACAGAGTGGGCCCTGGAATCTTCAGGTCCCCAGGGAGGTTTGAGGGTCCCTGAATTAACCTGTTGAGTCCCACTGAGGACGCCGGGGTCCTGGAGTCCTGGGCACTGCTGTTTTTTGTCCCCCCAAGAAGGATCCCCCTCACAGGGCACCCAGCAGCTTGGCTCTCTCCCCGCTCCTACCTGAGGGAATAGAGGGTCCCTTTCTCCAGGCCCCACCCACCAGGTGGAGAATCATGCCAGGTCCGTATCTTAGGCAGCTTGGGCTGTTCTAACAAAATACCACAAATATTTCTTTCTTGCAGTTCTGGAGGCTGGGAGTCCAAGACCAAGGTACCAGCTGATTCGGTTTCTCATGGGGGCTCTTTTCCTGGCTTGCAGATGGCTGTCTTCTCCCTGTATCCTCACGTGGCAGAGAGAGCCAGCAATCTCCCTAGTGTCTTTTCTTATTAGGGCACCGATCCCATCACAGGGGCCCCACCTCCTGACCTCATCTAACCTTAATCACCTCCCAAAGACCCCAGCTCTAAATACCACACATTGGGGGTTAGGGCTTCAACATATGAATTTGAGGAGACACCATTCAGACCACAGGAGTCTGTCAGATCTCACTGAAAGGTCATGGCCTAGACCAGAGTCTGCTGCTCTGCCCTCAGATTTGTCACAGCAAATCCCTCACTCCCCTACCCTGGCTGGTGGTTACTTCCTGGAAAACACAGAAACCCCCAGAGGAAATTGCCCCTCATTCTCCCACCCCCAACTCTGCAACGCCCCACCCCACATCCACACGCGCCACCCCCGCTGACATCCCCAGCAAGGGGATCATCCTGTAAGCACCCAGCGTGTCCCTGGACCACCCCTCTCTACCCCACCCCGCCCGTCAGCCGTCACCCTTTCTCTGCTTCCCTAGAGCAGCAGAGCTTCTTGAAAGGATCATCTAGGGCGGTGGCTCTCAACCGGGGCCGATGTCGTTGCCCTGGGGACACTTGGCAGTGTCTGGAGACCTTTCGGGTTTTTGAGGAGGTGTGTCCCAGTAAGAGAGAGGCAGAAGGAGATTCGACACACACGGCGAAGGCCACGTGAGGACAGAGGCAGAGCTGGGAGCGGTGTGGTAGGAGCTGAGGAGTGCCGGCAGCCACAGAAGCCACAGGGGCCAGGGAGGATCCTCCCCTGCAGCCTGCAGAGGGGGTGCAGCCCTGGCAGCACCTGGACTTCGGGCTTCTGTCCTCCGGGACTGGGAGACAGTAACCCCGCTGTTGCGGCCGTTTGTGAGGGCTGCAGGAAACTGATCCAATGGGTTTGCAAAGCATCTTGCAATTGTTTTATTTTGCATTTCACAATTGCTCTGGAGGTTGGACATACTTTCATTTGCTTGCGGGCTATTCAGGCTGCTTACCGGTTCCGGTTCCGCTCAGTTTAGTTTGTTTGTTTGTTTGTTTTTTGGCCGCGAGGTGCGGCTGTCGGAATCTTAGTTCCCCAACCAGGGACTGAACCCGCGCCCTCGGCAGTGAAATCGTGGAGTCCTAACCACTGGACCGCCAGGGGATTCCCTAGTTTGTTTAGTTTTAACAGCTTTACTGAGATACAATTCACCCGTTTGAAGCGCAAAATCCGATGGTTCCAGGGAGGTGGGCCTCCTCAGTCACCAGCCTCTGCGCCCTGCTCTTAGACTGGTCTTGCCAGCCCTGTCTTCCCTTCTGGTGTCTTGTGCAGCTCCTGCTGGCCTGGTTCCAGTCGCAGCCAGGGATGACCTCAGACACCCCACCTGCCCACGACGCAAGAGGGTTCTCACGCTCTGCCTGGAACGGCTCTCCACAGCCCTTGGCCGTGGGTGTTCTTGGTCCCTTGGGACAGGCTGGGGGGTTGGTGGGGGGACAGGGTCAGACCATACATGAGGGATAGCGGTGGGGCCTGAGCGCATTCTTCTGCTTCCCAGAACCTAGCAGGTGCTCAAGAAAGACTCGTGGAAACATTAGTAGCCAACACTTAAGAGCACCGACTTTGCGCCAGGAGCTATGAAATGTCTTGTCTATTCTTTCATCTTCTCATGTGATCCTCTCGAGAACCATGACAATTAAGTGCAAATGTTACCCCAGGGAGGCTCAGGGAGGTCAAGTAACTTGCCTAGGGTCACACAGTAAACAGGAGAATAAGGGAAAAAAGGAACGAGGTGTGGCGCCCTGCAGCCACAGGTTCCCCAGCCCGTGAGGCTCTCTCTGCAGCAGCCAGGGCCCCTCCCTCTGCCCCAAGGATGCCAGTCGGGCACATTAGGAGAGTGCAAATGAAGGAGCCCTGCAGGGTGGAGATGGGGGCATAGACATGAGGACCTGGTGCGGGGGCCTCGGTGGGCCGGAGAGCCCTGCAGGCTGAGGGCATCCTGGAGGAGGCTGCCAGGGTCCCACTGATATTTTCATCCTGTAACCTTATCTTTCTCCTTATCAGGTAACTTTCTACCAGGCCCTCCCAGCGATCACAGAGCAGCCTGGAGTTGCCAGACCTGTTCCCAGGCCAGCTGTGCCAGGTCGGGTGAGGCAGCTGCCGGAGGTGCCGATGTGTAAACCAGGAGGAGGCCAGACTAGCTGGAGCTTCGGTTAGGTCAGCCCGGGTGCCACTCCACTGCCAGACGTGGGCCCGCGGCATCCGGTGGGGGGCTGCGCAGGCTCCTGGGAGGACTGGCCGTCAGCAGAGGCAGCGGTGAGACGGGCCAGGAGCAGAGTCAGCACATCTGGAGGCAGCATGTCAGGCAAAGAGGGCAAAGGCTCGGCAAAGGGTCCAGGGTCGGAGCCCACACCTGCGGGGTACCTGGGGTCCCGGGGTGAGGGCAGGCAGCACGAGGTGCGGGGAGAGGAATGGGACGTGAGGCCACAGGATGGGGGGCCGTGGTCCTGGGGCCGGGCTCAGCGCAGGGAGGTGGGTGCTGCCCTGCCCCAGCTGTGCACGTGACCTCCGGCCTGTCGTGCAGTCTAAGCCTCACTCCCCCCGCCACCCCAACCCCTGTGACACCCAGGAGTACCCTCGGAGGAACCCTCCATCCCTGGCCTCTGCTGGCCTGGCCCCGGGGGTAGAGGCAGAGCCGGTCCTCCCTCGAGAGGCTCCCCAGGCTGGGGGAGGAGGTGGCGTGTGGACAGAGGGGGGCCAGCCAGGTGTGGCCTGGGCTGTGACTGGGATGTGCCAGGGAGTTGGGACGAGGGAAGCTTCTTGGGAGGTTGTAGAAGCAACACTCACTGTTCATTTCTGATTCTGGAAGCATCGGATGCTCACTGTAGGAAATTTGGAAGCTGCAGAAGGGTGCTGAAAAGTCAAAAAAAGTGCAGGGCACACATTGATGCTGGTGAGGGAGGTGCTGCAGGGCCACAAGGACTGGGGCTGAAGCCACCATGTAGCAGCTGTGAGGAGGGCAAATCGGACCACCTCTCAGAGCCTCGGGTTGCTCGTCCTCACAACGAGGGAACAAAAAGACCTCTGAGGCTTAAATGAGACGATGCATGCTGAGCGCTGGGCCCCAGGCGCCAGCTCTGCTTCCCCTCCAGCCTGTGTTCTTGTGCCCACAGAATGGATCCCAAATCCCTATGTGAAGGTCCTGTCAGGCTGCTGACCTGCCCAGTTGCATCTTGTTTCTCTAAATCTGCCCCCACAGGGCCTTTGCTTGTGCCGGCCCCTCTGTCCCGACGCCTGCCCTCCGAGGGCCCTCCCCTGCCCCTTTCCCACTGCGGTCGGGGCCTCTGCTGGTTCTCCAGCCAGCCTCTCCCAGGGCCTGTGGCACCAACTCACGTTTTTGTTTTTGTTTTGTCTTGCTCTTAATATTTCTTTATTTGGCTGCGCCAGGTCTTAGTTGCTGCACGAGGAATCTTTTAGTGGCAGCATGCGGGATCTAGTTTCCTGACCAAGGATCGAACCCGGCCCCCTGCATTGGTAGCACGGAGTCTTAACCACTGGACCACCAAGGAAATCCCACCAGCTCATGTTTATAATTATCTTGTTTTCAGTGTCATTATTGTTCCATGTCTAGACCGTGAGCTCTGCGCAGGCTGGCTAGGTCTGCCGCGGTCACCTCTGTGGCCCAGGTCCACCCAGGGCCTGCCTGGTCAGCAGCCAGGGTCCCTAGTCAGCCCCACCTCAACAAGCACCCGGGAGGAGGAGCAGGAGCCAGCCGTCCAGCTCCAGGGCCCCTGGGGATGCGGCCGACCTCAGTCCCATTCAGCCGTCTGCCTCCTCATTTGACTGGGCAATGCTGGGGCTGGGATTTGGCCATGCACGAGCTAAGACTGAGGCTGTCCCCAGGCTCTCCAGGTGTGCACAGTGAGGACACAGACAGTGACAGTGGAGAAAGTCAGGGAACCCCTGCCCTGCTTGCCTCACCTGGGAAACGTATGACTGAGCTGGGGCCAGGGTCCCTCGACAGACCTCAGGACACCTGGGTGCCATAGCTCACCCCAGACTCCTCCACTCTGGGCCTTGATTCAGCCCTAGAGAGTCTCTAGGGAGCCATGGACAAAGTTGGAGCAGGGCTGATGGGACCACGAGCCACTTGAACCCAGGCAGGGAAAGCCGGGTGAGACAGGTGATGCTGGCACCGCAGGCAGAGCTCTGGGGCAGCCCTGGAACGTGAAGGCCTGAATGGGCTCCAGGCAACCCTGGACTGAGGGTGGGCGCTGCCAGTGGCCAGAGTTGGGCCCAAAGCAGCCCCAGCCAGGCCCAGCTCCTCCAGGATGCAGTGGGGAGGAAACGGCCCCCTGCCCCTCTTGGCCCGGAGCCTGGGCCTAGTACTGACTTCCCTCTGCCCCTCTGCAATCTGGGGCAGGGGTCTAGGTGGGACCACCCCTGGGCCCGGCTGTGGGTGGGCGCAGCTTTGGGCCCGTTCCAGCCCAAGACACGGTGGACAAGTCCTTACTGAACACCTACTGTGGGCCACGTCCTCCCCCAGGCCGTGGGATGGGGGGAGGGGATGGACGTGCCGGGAATGAGGGCCTCACTGCCAGGCCGGAGGGAGGTCGTCCTGCAGGTGTTGCCCAGGAACATGCCCAGTCTCTGTTCCTATCTCCCCATACCCCTCAGCTTGGGTGGCCCCCTGAGCCGGGCACCAGTGCTTTCCCCGTCTTATGGCTCCTAAGAATAATAACGTCAGTGGCCAGGCCTGTGCTGCACACGCCCGTGGAGGAGTGCTGTCCCCACTTCCCAGATGAGAAGACTGAGGTCCAGAGAGGAGGAGGGGGAGGTGACGATGGGGCCCCAGCCTGCAGGGTGCCCACGGGGGACGTGGAGACCCAGCTCACTCCATGGCCAACTCTCTGACGCAGAGGTCCTGGGCTCAGGCCTGTGGGATGCTGAGGACGACTCACGTCCACACACAGAGAAAGAGAGACAGAGAGACAGAGACACAGAGAGACAGACAGACAGACAGACAGACAGAGACGTGGAGGCACAGGCAATGGTACGGTTTTGTGGCCCCAGCTGGGGTGCTCAGAGCGCTTTCTTGCTCAAGGTCCAGGCAGTTTTCCCCCAGAGGCCCTGCTGGGCTCCTTCTTCCCACCCCCATGCCCCATCCCTCTCCACTCTCAGCCCCACTGGGGTTCCCTTGGGCGTCAGGCCAAAGCCCGGATGGGCTCCAGGCCGCAGTCAGCCATGCCGCAGGCCTTCCCATGGACGCCCCGCCTGCCCCAGCGCTTCCTCTGCCCCTTGCTTTGAGACCCTATTCCAGGACCACCTCCCCAGAGCACACTGAGCCATCCCCGTGCTCCAAGGACCTGTGGCACACCCCGCCTCAGTTTCCCCATCTGCCACCATGAAAGCTCTGTGGCCTCTGAGGCAAGGAACCCTCCGGGTCCCCATGGGGGCGCCCGTGGGCCCATGTGGGTGCAGTGGGCAATCAACCCACTGCACGTGGGCAATCAACCGGGTGCAGGCAGGGGCAGTGGAGGGCGCCTGGAGGTGGGGCGCCCCGGCCCACGCTGCCCCGCCCGGCAGGATGGACCCCTTCGCGGACACGCTGCAGCGGCTGCGGGAGGCCTTCGGCTCGGGGTGCACGCGGCCGGCCGAGTTCCGGGCTGCCCAGCTGAAGGGCCTGAGCTGCTTTCTCTGCAAGAGAACAGGAGCTTCTGCAGGAGGCGCTGGCGCAGGACCTGCACAAGGTGGGTTGGGGGGAGGGGGCGGGAGCTGGCTGCATCCCCAGTTCAGTCCTGTGTATTTTGCAGACCCTTCCCTGGCCTGCCGTGCGTGGCAGGTGCTCTGCATCAGCTCAGCAAAACTGCGAGGCAGGTTTGACTGCTGTCCCATGTCACTGATGGGGAAAGTGAGGCACGTGGGAGTTAAGTCACTGGCCCAAGGTCCCACAGCCAGGAAGTGGCAGAGCTGGGGTGGGACCCCAGGACCCACGCTCCTCACGGCAGTTCCCAGGGGTCCAGCTGTGCTGCCCCTGGAGATTGTCCCCATACCCACCCTGGGGACTCTTGGGGACCTCAAGCACTAGATTCCCTCCCCATCCCGCCCAGACCTGACCCCCGAATCCCACCACCGCAGTCGGCCTTTGGCGGGGACATTTCGGAGCTCATCCTCTGCCAGAACGAGGTCGACCTGGCTCTCAAGAACCTGCACACCTGGATGAAGGACGAGCCAGTGGCCAAGAACACAGTGAGCCCGCAGGCCAGGCGGGGGCAACTCCAGGGCGGCTCGGCCCAGGCCCAGGGAGAGTCGCTGACTTTCTCGGGACCTCTGTCTCCCTGTGGGGACTCCACTGCACAGGCAGCCCGAGGACCCTGGGGGAGTGGGCTTTGGGGTGATGCTTGGTGGGGCCTCACTGTCCGTCCCACACCCCAGCTCCCGCAGCTGGACTCGGCCTTCCTCCGGAAGGAGCCCTTCGGCCTGGTGCTCATCACCGCCCCCTGGAACTACCCCCTGTACCTAACCCTGGTGCCCCTGGTGGGCGCCCTCGCGGCAGGTGAAAGAGAGCCTCCTCCTTCCTTCCCCCTGCCAGTCCCCCCAGCCTCGTGGCCTCACAGCCGCCCACAGAGCCAGGAAAGAGGGGCACCAAGTGGCTAAGAAGGCCTGGTTCCCATCTGGCCCACCATTCCCAGGCTGTGTGGCCTTGGGGCCAGCACGGCACCTCTCTGAGCCATATTCTTCACCTGAAGGTGGCGTGAGGCCGGCACCTGCCCTGCAGGTGTGAGGACTGAATGGAGACGGGGAGTGGCTACAACTGGCCCCCTCCTCTCCCCGCCCCGCCCTGCCCCACCCCCCTCTCCCCGCCCCGCCCGGCCCCTCAGGGAGCTGCGCGCTGCTGAAGCCCTCGGAGATCAGCAAGAGCACTGAGAAGGTCCTGGCCGTGGTGCTGCCCCCATACCTGGACCAGGTGAGGGTGGGCCTGCTCCTTCAGCACCTGCGTCCCACACCCGCACCCCTGCCGGTAGGAGCTCCTGCAGTGTCCCCTGAGCCGTCTGTCCCCCCTTGCAGAGCTGCTTTGCCGTGGTGCTGGGCGGGCCTGAGGAGACGGGGCAGCTGCTGGAGCACAAGTTCGACTACATCCTCTTCACGAGTGAGGGTGGCCCCGGCCAGTGTCCTGGGGGAGAGGGACATTGAGAACGGGATGGAGAAGGCCGAGGAAGGAGGAAGTGGTGGCCAGTGGGAGCATCCCAGGTGGCAACCAAGCCAGGCAGGCGGGCCTGGCATGGTGGGATCCTGGGGCAGCAGGGCAGGGGGCATAACCCAGTGGGTGAGCCAGGATGGGCTGGGAAGGTGGTGCCTGAACCATCTGGCCAAGGGCAGTTGAGGCTTGGGGTCAACTCTCATGTCCCCAGGGGGCCCCCGAGTAGGCAGGATCGTCATGGCTGCTGCCGCCAAGCGCCTGACGCCCGTCACGCTGGAGCTGGGGGGCAAGAACCCCTGCTACATGGACGACAACTGCGACCCCCAGACCGTGGCCAACCGCGTGGCCTTCTTCCGCTATTTCAACTCCGGCCAGACCTGCGTGGCCCCCGACTATATCCTGTGCAGCCCCGAAATGCAGGCTCGACTGCTGCCCGCCCTGCAGAGTGCCATCACCCGTTTCTATGGCGAAGACCCCCAGAGCTCCCCAGATCTGGGCCGCATCATCAGTGAGAAGAATTTCCAGCGGCTCCGGGGCCTGCTGAGCTGTGGCCGAGTGGCCATCGGGGGCCAGAGTGATGAAAGCGATCGCTACGTCGGTGAGTCCCGCCGTCCCTGCCACTGTGCCCCACTCCCAGCCCACCCCAGCTACGGCCCCTCCACGCTGGGGGCCACAGCTGGGCCCCGAGTCTGGGCCCAGCCTGTAACCTGGGGCCCTGAGGCTCCCCGACCCCACTGCTAGAGCCCAGCCTGGTCCACGGCTCTGGTGCCACGATTCTGTGTCACTAGTGTTCCGCCTTGCCGTGTCTGAGCCTGTGACCCCACGACTCAGCACTCTGGCCCAGGCTCTGGATTCTCCAAGCTCAGACCCCAGAGTTCTAGGGCCCAGGCTCCAAACTTCAGCCCCAAGCTCTGCTGCTCCAGGGGGCCATGACCCCAGGTCCTATGAGCCCACGGTTCCTGGTTCTGAACTTCAACAGCCCGTCCTGAGCATCCGCTATGCTGTGAACAGAGCAGCCCCAGTCTCCTGGGCCGAACGGCTCAGAGGGTGGCACTGCTCCCCAACAGGCTGGGACCCGGGACCTCGGGTCCGGTCACCCTCTGACTGTAAGACCAAGGCTCAGGGCCTCTCTGGGCCCCACGGGCTCCGGTCAGGCTGGGGAGCCCCTCAAGGTCACTTCCCGGGGGCTGTGGGGAGATCACCTTCCCCGGAAGGTCCCTGAGCCTGGAGCCCTGGGTCCCTGGGCCCTGCCTGCCCGAGGCCCCACCCCTAGGGTCGAGCCGTGCCCTGTGCCCGGGCAGCTCCCACGGTGCTGGTGGACGTGCAGGAGACGGAGCCGGTGATGCGGGAGGAGATCTTCGGGCCCATCCTGCCCATCATGAACGTGAGGAGCCTGGACGAGGCCATCGACTTCATCAACCGTCGGGAGAAGCCCCTGGCCCTGTACACCTTCTCCAACAGCAACCAGGTGGGGCTGGGCAGAGGTGGGGGCAGCAGAGGGGCCCAAAAGAGTGAGACTGGTCACCTCCCCTTTCCCGGCCCACTTGTGAGGGTTAGGGCAGCAGGTGCCTCCAGTGTGACTATAATCCAGGCCACTGGACAACGGCTCCCTGCACGCAGGTGCCTGGCAGAGACGGGGAGCAGCGTCAAGAAGCTGCCAACACGTGGCTGGCCAACTGTCTGCCCTGGCGCCGGGGTAGCTCCCGTCCGGACGAGGAGGTGCCCCTTCTATCTGGCCTGCCCCGGGGCAGCCCTCTTTTCCTCAATCGTGCAAAAGTTCTGTATGGGCGAGCAGAGCCCCTGAAGGGGGATGGGGCAGAGCAAAGGTGGGGCCCGGCAGGCAGGGCCAGGCTGGCCGCCATGGAGCCTGTGCACTGCAGCTGCTTGTGACCCTCGCTGCCGCTTCTCAGGGCCATGGACTCCCCTCTGTGAGCTCAGAGGGGCAACACTCACTCAGTAGAGGATGGAGACAGGGGAGACTCCTCTGCTCCCTGTGGAATGACGAGTCTACCCTCCACCCACCCACCCCCACCCCTGCCCCCTGCCCCCCGCCTCCCTCCTCCCACCAGGTAGTGAACCAGGTGCTGCACCGGATCAGCAGCGGCCCCTTTGGAGGCAAGGAGGGCTTCATCTACCTGACTCTGCCGTCCCTGCCACTAGGGGGAGTCGGTGAGCCCTGCCCTCCTTCACCCTCCAGCCCCAACTCCCAGGGAAGCTCGGGTTGGCACCCCAGACCCAGGAAGGCCCAGTTTTGCCTTCCCTCACTGTTGATCCAGGCCCCAGGCCTCTCAAGGCCTCAGTTTCCTTATCTGCAAGATGGCTCTTAGAATGGCCTGGCTTTCCCTGAGCTCCCTGCTGGGCGGTGGGCTGCTGCTGAGCCGGCCCTCACTTCCGTGCCCATGCGGACAACAGCGGAATGGGCAGCTACCACGGCAAGTTCTCCTTCGACACCTTCTCCCACCACCGCGCCTGCCTGCTCTCCGCCTCGGGCCTGGAGGAGCTCAAGGACATCCGCTACCCGCCCTTTTCTGCCTGCAAAGAGAAGTTGCTCAGCTGGGCCTTGGGCAACCAGCGCTGCATCCTTCTGGGAGCACCCTATCCATCTCCAGTGCCCCATCCCCACGACCCCCCTGCCCTGCTGCTGCCCAGGCACTCAGTGGCCCCCCAAAGGCAGGTGTCCTGTCCAGGAACACAAAGATCCTGTTCCTGGGGCTTTGTCTGAACAGACCCCTGGCTGGGCAGGACCTCTGGGACACTGGTCCAGCCCCTTTCTGGGCCAAAGTCCCCTCTGCAGCCTCCTGACAGATTTGTTGACCCTCTGCTTGAACGTATCTGATGACAGAGAACTCACCCCCAAGGTTGGGCAGCTCTGGTGGTTAGAGAAGACTCCCTCACGTCAGATCTATAAATCAGCTCCCAAAATACAGAGTGATTTCTAACAGCTCCAGTCACATCTGGTTTGGGGAGCTGGGTTTGTCTGATCTGAAGTGATCTGATCTTGAACTCAGATCTGGCCAGTCGGTGGTGTCGGCCTGAAGTGCGTTGTTTACAAGGACTCACTCTGATGGTGTGTGTGGAATCTATAGGAAGGAGTGCAATGGTTGATTAGTGATGTCTGCTACGGGCACAGGAGGGGGTTGTGCACATGCTGGCCACATCCATCATTCCTGCTCTAATCTCCCAGAAGGAGGTCAGGGCGGGCAGGATCTAAATCTGGTCTCTTCATCTGACACATGGGAAAACAGATTTAGAGCCAGGATAGGGCAGAACTGAGTTTATACGGTAAAGCAGGGCAGAGCTGAGTGACAGTGGGATTTATGGTCTCGTGGCCCTCATCTGGCTCACACAGAGCCCTACCCATCCCTGCAGTAGCTCCGTCACCTAGAAAGCTCGGGTTTGCGTCAGTCCATGGCCATATTGTTACTGAGTGCCTTTGGGCATGTCCCTTAACTTCTCTGAGCCTTATCTTGTAGAATGGGGTTCCCACCTACCTCTTACAGTTGGTGTGAGTGTTAAATGGGATCATATGTGTCTGGGGCCCAGGGGCCCCCACCCCGGACATAGTAGAGTCCAGACTCTGATGTAAGTTAAGCCAGCATTGGGCAGAGGCCGTGGCTGCAGAGGTGCCCCTGGCCACACACCTCCCAGTGCTTCCCAGGGCTCTGTCACAGTCACAGGTTCTGTGACAGCAGCCTCTGCTTGTCCAGCAATCATGGCATGCTGCTGTCCCAAGGCTTGGGGGTGGTCCCAGGCTCCCTTAGGGCTCAGAGGTCAGCTTCAGCCATAGATGCTGGTTCCACTCTGGGAACAGGCCACAGTCCCGAGTGGGTCATTAAGAAAAACAACAATATGGGGTGAGTCCTCCTCCCACCCCCACCCCAGGACACTAGGCCAGCAAGAAGGAGTGAGCAGGGTGGTCCTGGGGGGCATAAAGGAGCACCTGATATGAGGGCACTGTGAAAGGCTGACAGGAGGGGGTGAGCAGAGGCCAAAGGGGGACTCAGAGCCTGGTCAGGATGGTAGAGGGTCAGGCAGGGGCTCCAAAGCCACTGGACAGGGCGTTCCCTGGCAGTCCAGTGGTTAAGACTCCGTGCTTCCACTGCAAGGGGCGTGGGTTTGATCCCTGGTTGGGGAACTAAGATTCCGCATGTCGCGGCGTGGCCAAAAACAACAACAGCAGCAACAAAAAAAAACAAAGCCACTGGACAGTGGCCCTTGGGTGTGGCTCCCAGGTCACGTGGCTCTCCTGAGCCAAGACTTACAATTTTGTGGGATGGTTCAGGTTCTGACCCCTCTCTGGGCCTCAGTTTCCTCAACTGCAGTGAAGAAGTTGGACCTTTGGATACTCACGATGCCTCTGCCCTCCGTCAGGCCAGGGTCTGCCGTGCATGTGTCTGTTCTCCAAGCTTGCACCTGCCTCTTTGCTCCCTCACTCCTCACAGCTGCCCGGACCCAGGAGGGAGCCTCATTCCCATTTCACAGGCAGGAGCCAAGGCCCAGAGAGGGCACTGACTCCCCAAGTCACACAGCTTGTCAGGGAGGGGTGTCAGAGCCAGTGGGGGCTGGGGGCCCCCTCTACTTCCTGGGGCTCAGAGGTGTGACTCAGCAGGCCCACCTCCAGACTGTTCTCACTGCTGTGGCTTGCACACACGTTGGTACACGCAGCTCAGACGTGAATACACAGATCCTCAGACACACAGACACCAGTGTACACACGCACGAGCTTGCACACTTAGTTGGGATTGGGGGCTGCTGTTCCTGGGAGCTCTTGCCCCGGCTCCCAGATGCCCTTCCATTCTATAAACACTTTCTGAGGGTGTGGAGAAAAGGGGAGCCTCCTATACTTTTTGTGGGAATATAAATCAGTGCAGCCACTATGGAGAACAGTATGGAGATTACTTAAAGAAACTAAAAATAGAGTTACCATATGATGTAGCAATCCCACTCCTGGGCATATATCTGGAGAAAACTTTAATTCAAACAAATATATGCACCCCAATGTTCGTAGTGGTATTATTTACAATAGTCAAGACACGGAAGCAACCTAAATGTCCCATGACAGATGAATGGATAAGGAATGTACAATGTACAATGGAATATTACTCAGCCATAAAAAGAACGAAATAATGCCATTTGCAGCAACATGGATGGACCTAGAGATTATCACACGAAGTGAAGTAAGTCAGAGAAAGACAAATATTATATGATATCACTTATACGTGGAATCTAAAAATTAGTACAAATGAACTTACTTACAAAACAGAAGCAGATTCACAGACATAGAAAACAAATTTATGGGACTTCCCTGGTGGTCCAGTGGTTAAGACTCTGTGCTCCCAACGCGGAGGGCCCAGGTTCGATCCCTGGTTGGGAAACTAAATCCTGCATGCATGCTGCAACTAAGAGTTCTCATGCCGCAACTAAGACCCGGCACAGCCTAAATAAATAAATAAATTTAAAACAAAAACTAAAAAAACACACAACTTTATGGTCACCAAAGAGGAAGTGGGGGAGGGATAAATTAGGAGTATGGGATTAACATATACATACTACCATACATAAAATAAAAAACAAGGTCCTATTGTATAGCACAGGGAACTATATTGAATATCTTGTAATAACCTATAATGAAGAATTAATTTAAAAAATTAAAAGAATTTTAAAAAGAATATATATATATAACACAATATTGTAAATCAACTATACTTCAATTTAAAAAATAAATAAATTTTAAAAAAAAAAAATATATATATATATATATACCTTCTAAGATGGGGACGCTGGACCCCAGCCAGGGGAAGTGAAACTTTCCAGGACCCCCTAAGGCTGTCCTCCCCAGAGCTGGGGGCCCACCACCTCCTGGCAGGAAGCATTCTGGTCTCCAGCAACCCCCCATATAGCCAGGGCTGCTGCTCAGGCCCTTCCTTCCTTCCCAAGAGGCCCAGCACCGAGAGAATCAGCAGAACTCCGGCAGCCTGGGCGGGCCTCTCAAAGACTGCGGCTTCTGCCTTAGAAAGTGGGGCCTCGAGGTCCCCACCCTGAGCGAAGCGGGGAGCAGGGACCCGGAGGGAGGCAGACACCCCACTGACTCGCTCCGCCACCACTGGCCAGGGGGTCGGCCGAGTCGCTCAACCTCCCAGAGCCCAGGTCCAGCCCCACGAACAGAGCGAATTACAGCTGCCTTCCGTTTGCGGCCGCCAGGGCCATCGCCCATGAAGATTCAGTGACCCCACCCCTCCAGCTACCCTACTGAGGTACCAGCAGGCCTGACAGGTCCCACAGCTCCACCTATGGGGGTGAGCAGGAGAGCAGGAGAGTGCGGGGTGAGCCCAGCCCTTGCGTGTGATCTGAGCAGCTGCAAAGAGGGCTGGCCTGGAGGGAGCCCCAGCTGCTGGGCCTGGTTCTGGAGCAGGGCTGACACCTCCTGGGAGGACTCAGCCTGGTCGTGAAGAAGGCCTGGGACCAGACGCCTGGGGGAGGCCCAGCTTCAGGGCCCCAGTGCTGGCACACAGTGGGCACTGGTGACCTGACGGTCACTGCCCAGCAGTGCCTCTCTCCTCAGGGACCACTGGACCGCCCTCGGCTCCTGGGGAAAGGACAGGACTTGGGGCCACGTGCAGGGGACTTTTAGTCTTCATCCTTCCCCCCTTGTCCCTTGCGAGCAGCAAGAGGAGAGTGGGCTCAGATGGGACCCCCCCCCCACCCAGGTTCCAATTCCAGTTCTGCCTCTAGTGCCCTGGGTACCCTTGGGCATCCTGTCTGAGCCTCAGTTTCCACATCTATAAAATGGATCTGAGGGTCATTTCCAAAACAAAGCAAGTTGAATCATTTGAGTCATACCTGTCCCTGAAAACGATCAAAAACAATGAAATATTTTGAAATTGTTTAAAGCATCAAAGAGCTGTAAAGCTGGGACCCCACAGCTCATAGCCCTTTAGGGTAAAGGGTGACCCAGGAGTGACCCTGGCCCTCTGAGGGCTGCAGGGACAGAAGCATGTTGCTGAAGGGATGGAGGGAGGGGAATATTCCTCATCTGGGTGGCCACTAAGGCACCTTCCTCAACAGGCAACTTGTAGCGGCCTGGTCTGGTGGTGGCCCATGGCTCATCCAGTGGTGGATTCCAGGCTTGCCCTCCCTTGGCTGGACACCCGGGCAATGAACGGCCTGCACTTGGCAGCCCTCCAGGGCTCTCTCTGGGGGAGTAGTCTTCATCCCAGGCTTTAAAGAGTCCTTGAAAGCAATTTCCCAAAGCCTTGTGCAGCTCCCCAGCGGGAGCCCCAGCTGGCCCCAGGAGGCGGGGATGTTGAGATTCCCAGAGGAGGGACCAAGGGCAAGGGCAGGGTCCTGGCCGCAGGACCTGGACTCAATGGACCATGGCAGCAGCAAGCAACAGTGTGAGGTAGAGGCAGGCAGGGAGACCCCAGCACTACTGACCTCTGGGTGGACCTCAGCCCATCACCCACTCCTGCCCCCTGCTCTCCACCAACTCAGCACAGACACTTCCTGCCCAGGGATCTCCTGGCCCATAAATACCCATCGTTCCAGGAGGTGCACACCCCAGCCCTGATGGCCCAGGAAGCTGAGACCTGCATTGACAGGTAACCACCCCTTCCCTAAGGCCCCTGCACCAGCTCAGAGGAGCATGGGGGAGGGGCAGGAAGGAGCAGGAGTCGCCTGGAACCCGACACTCCACAGCCAGCTCCTGTGACACGTCCCCTTCCCGTGCTGTGCCCGGTTTCCCCATCTGTAAAATGGGAGCACAGCCCTCTTGCTATAGGAAGCGTGCCTTGGTGAATCCATCTTCCCAAGTCTGGGCCCCTTTTCTCAACTTGGGAGAAAGAAACTCCTTCTCTCCAAAGGGAGCAGAGAAATGATCTCCTCAGAGAAAGGCAGGGGAGGGCAATGCTTACCCTCGAGGGAAGGGTGCCAAGGGAGGGACTGCAGGCACCCGGAGGGACCAACCTGGGCCACTGGAGGTGCAGGTGGGACACCGCTGAGCTAACATCCAGCCACGGCTTTGGACAAGCAACCGCCCCGCCTGGCTTGGGCTCCTCAGGCCTCAGGGAGCTCACCACCAGCCCAGCTCTAAGCACTGGGGGTTGTGCTGGTGCCAGGGTTGCCTAAGCAGGTCCACCCACCAGGTGCGCCACCCCACACGGCGATGTGCTGGCTGCTGGTGCCCTGAGAGGCCCTGCACCACGTGGCAGTGACCAGGGCCACTCACGGCAATGAGACAGCTAGCGCCTACCTGGCCCGGCACTGGCTGCGGGTCCCAGGGGAGGTGCAGAGACTCAGCTTCTCCACCGTGCCTGTGCTGCTGGCCAGCCCGGTGGCCTCAGCCGCCTGCTGCCGCTACGTGGGCCATGACCTCAGTCATGCCTTCACCGGGTCCTTCCTCAGGTGAGCCTCCTGCCCTGCTGCTGTAGGGCCCCCACCTGCTAAGCTGGTCCAGTCCCTCCACCCGGCAGGAGGCACCCTTCTGCCTGTGATGCCCATTCCCCCCTTTTCAGTTTAGAGAAATTCAGATTGATGTCACCTCCTCCAGGAAGCCCTTCCTGATCCCAGGCTGAGACGGGGCCTCTTCTGGGTTCCCCAGACCCCGGGCTTGCCTCACATCAGCACCCCACAGGCTGCGTTTAAGCAACCGCTGTTTATACCTTCCTTCAGTGGATACTGGCCGAGCCCCATCTCTGAGCCCCATCTCAGGCCAGCTCTGCTGAGAGAATGGGGAATAGGACTGAGGCGCTGTCCTCAGCTTACTAAGGACAGAGAAAGGACAGAGACAGAGAAAGGACTCAGCGACCACAAACCAGGAGGCTAAATGCAGGTGTGGGGGCTACACGAAGCATCTAACTTGGTCAAGGGCAGTCAGGGAAGGCTTCCGGAAGGAGGCGGGATCTCAGCCAAGCCCCAAAGGGTGAGTATAAGTTAACCAGGTGGAGAGGAGAGAAGGAGTTCCAGGGAAGGGCCCAGCAGGTACGAGGCCTGAAGGCGAGACAAGCACAGTGCTTGGAGGTGTGGCCGGCGTGAGAGCTGATGAGGCAGGTGGGCAGGGCCAGGCCGAGGGTTTGGGGCCGTGCAAGGGGGCAGGCATCCACATGAACCCTTGAGCTGCTCTGTCCCTCCTGCAGGGTCTCGGGGGCTTCACTCCTGTCGGCACAAGGCTGCCCTCCCCCGCACCACTCACACACTCTGACCCTCTGATCTCTGACTGAGACTGTCAGGGGCTGACACTACATTTTCACCCCTGAAATGCCAGGGCCAACCCAGATGACCCACACGAGTTGTCAAGGGCCAGATATCTGAACCACCTGCTGGGGCCCAAGGCCTCGGGCCGGCCTTCTACTTATCCCAGACCTTCACAACACCACGGCCTCACCTGGAAGGCACCTACAACGTTTATGCCATGTACCAGTGCCACCACCTACAGGTGGCCCTAGCCTCCCAGAGTACACAGCAGGGGAGGGGGAGAAGGGGACAGAGGCCCTGACCGGCCACCTCTTCTGGGCTTCAGTCCCCGGCGCCTGCGGGCCTGCGGTGCTCCAGACCCTGTGGTCCCTCTCTCCCCTCCCCACAGGAGGGCACAGGGAGGCGAGTGCTCCCTCCGGGCTCTCCCCCCTCACCCCACTCCCGCCTCATCTTCCACTCCCGAGCAGCCTGGGGCCCTGACCCGCCCCTCCCAACCCCCGGCTGCAGAGCCCCGAGCTCCCGGCCGGTCATCCCGCACCAGTGGCGGGGGGAGGAGAGTCAGAGCGAGCACCCTGCGAACAAGAAGGGAAAGGGTAGGTGGTGACCTCAGAAGTGGGCGGGCCCTGGAAGGGCGGGGCCAGACAATGGGCGGGGTCCGGGCCTGAGGTCTGGAGCGCCCCCTCTTCTCGGGCGTGGCCTGACCCCTCCCTTCTCGGTCCTCAGCCCTGGAGCTGCGCCCCGACCTCAAGGGTGCTGCGGGACAACGTTTTCACCAGGATGAGGGTCCTGGTGGCCGCAGCTATAGACTTCATCGAGCTGTTCAAGAGACCCCCGGGGTCTTGCTGGGAAACTAAGGCCCAGAGAGGAGAGGGCCTGGCCCCGGGACCAAGGAGCCAGGCTCCCCACCGCCCACTCCGCCCTGGGCCTGGAGGGAGGGACGGGCTCACAGACCCAGCCTCCTGCACAGGCATGGAGATGGAGGCATACGGAACCGTGAGCAGCGTGGACTTCCCACGCACCGAGGCCGGGGACCTGGCCGGCACCGTGCACCCTCAGCTGCGGGTGTGTGAGACTCCAGGGTCACAGCCTTGGGGTGTCAGGGGAGCCTGAGGCCCAGAGGGAGGGATCACAGGTGCCTCCCACAGGGTGGGTCATCAGCGCCTCAGAATCAGGAGCAGGACAGGAGGCTGGGCCCCCCATGCCCGCCCCTACTGCCTCCCAGGGAACCCCACACGCAGGCCTGGCACTCGGGGCCACAGTGATCCTCACAGCGCCTGCGGAGAGCAGGGGGGGCGCCTCAACAGCCTGGACACGCGTCCCTCGCCTCCGAAGGCGGAGGAAGGGAGGGGATGTGGAGCAGGCAGCACCCAATTCACCTGCTTAGAGGTGCAAATACAGAACCCTCTCTTTAATTAAACCCTTCCAATTAATTCCGCGAGCATCCCTATGCACGTTAGCAGGGAGTCCAGCATCTCCATCTCCAGGCCTCCCTTTCCTCGTTGTCACAGGAATGGGGTAATCCTGCTTCTACACCTAGCGAAAAAGGAGGTGGGGAAGAATGGGCAGCCCACCAGCTGCTGCTCTACTTGCTGCCACATGGGGTCGCTGTTGAGCAGTGCCCATGCCCTCCAGTGGCCTTTTATGTCCTGCAGTCCCAGGCGGCAGGGTCCTAGCCTGCTTAGTACCTGTTCCCCAAGCCCCCCAACTGGCCTTCAGAGGTGGGAGGAGCTTCAGAGAGAGCCACCTGCTCTGTTGGCACCGGCCCTCCCCCATCCACCGCAAAGCTCTGCTCCTGAGCCCGGTGACCATCCAGAGTCCCCTCCTTCATAATGAGTCTTTGTGGGCCAGCAGGGTTCTCTCCTGCCAGAGCTGACCAGGTAATGCTGAACCTCTGCAAGGATAGGGTTCCAGCTCAGGGGCCTTGCTTCGTCAGCCCTGCCCGTCCCTGACAGGGGCAGCTGTGGTCTGGCTCCCAAGGCAAGCAGAACCCCCAGCCGAGGGCACAGCAAAGCATGGGCACAAAAGAGAGATAAATATTAGGAAGAATTTGACATTTCAAAAATGTGGTCCTTTTAAAAGGACCAAATAACAACGGTAGGAAAAATCAGAACTTGGCTGGACTTTTTTGCTCTTATTACAGCTTCATGTTTTATTTTGAGGTGTTATTTTACTTGTAACAGCATTATGGTGGAGGGGGCACCATCCTTTCAGTGTTTAGGGCTAGAGGCCCATCTTCCTTGTGGATGCTGAATAATAGTCATTTTGAGTGATTTCTCCCACAATTTAAAAATTTATTTAATAAACTTTTATATTATATTCACTATGTGTCAGGCACTGTTTTAAGCACTATTAGCTGTTTAATTTAGACTTCAGGATAATAGGAGGAGATAGAATAATCCCTATTTTACAGATGGGGAAGCTGAGGAACAGAGAGGTTAAGTAACTTGCTCAAGGTCACACAGCTAGCAAGGCTTTGAACGCAGCCTTCACTATCTGTGCCCGTAACCACTAGGGTACACTTCCACAATGACAAGCGTCTTTCTAAGGTGACCTGTGTCTCCATTTCTAGACACGGAGCCAGTTGGCATCTCAGCAGAGACCCTGTTGCATTGATCGAGGAAGTGAAGGAGCAAGTGGGCAGGGCCATAAGTGAGGGGCATCTCTTAGGCAGTCCCTGCTGGGGTTGCTCGCACTGGGGCCAGGGCAGAGGTCGGACCCAGCAACCTTGGCCCTTGGCTCTTCTCCCAGGACTGAGACTTCGAGCCACTGCGGCCTGGCGCACCCATCTTCCAGATATTCAGCGGTGAGGACGTGCTCTGTGAGGGAGAGTCCGCCATGGACCCTGTGTTCATCAACGAGGTTGCCTACTATGAGGAGGGCATTGCCTTCCTCCAGACTGAGAAGCTCACGTTCTCCGTGCCTGCCCTGCCCTCACTGGCCTCCACCCCGCCAGGGTCCCTAATCCAGGCCACACCTGCCCGGCCTCAGCCCGCCCTTCTGAACAGTGGGTCCTGAGGCACAATCTCGAGCCCAGGGCCCCCCCTTTGCCACCCACTGTGTACCATGTTTCTTGCCATATCCCCACACCTCCCTGCCTCAGTTTCCCATTCTATAAAATAGATGTCCAGGGGTCCATAGTTCACGTCCTCTCACCTGCATGGCCCCTCTCTGTGACCTCAGGATCTGGGGCAGGTCTGGCTCAGGGTGCTCTTGGACATTCTGTGTGTACTGGGGCCAGGGGTGTCTGTCTCTGTGCCCACGCTTTTTCATCAGTGCCCAGGGGGAAGATCCCATAGTGTGTGTGTGTGTGTGTGTGTGTGTGTGTTGGGGGAGGACTTGGAGAAATACTGTCCTGGGGCCAGCAGAGGGGCTTCCAGAGGAGGCCATGACCCAGAGGAGGGCTCCAACCCCTCTGCGTTCCCAGGGCCAGAAGGTCGATCTCTGTGTGCCCGTGTGTGTGTGTGTCCAGGCGTGTGCCTGCCCCAGGTGCTCCGTGGTTGTGTGTGTGTGTGTGTGTGTCTGCACACACATGTGTTTCTGAGAGCCTCAGTGTCTTGGGCATTCTTCCGGGGGGATCCATATGTGGCTGGTGGCACAGCCCAGATGTTCATTTCCAGGTATGTAATGAGCTCAGGGCTCATGGGGGCTCAGGGGGCATCAAGGCTGGGGAAGGGGTGCAGCTCGACAAGGCTCTCCCCACCCAGGACAGCCGTCCAGGCACAGGGATGCAGGGAGGAGGTGCAGGTAGGGCAGGCGGAAGTCTGCACCACCCAGGACAAGAAGTCAGCGTCGGGGAGAGAGCGGGCACAGGGTCTGCGGCGGGGTCCCCTCAGTCCTGCCCAGACACTCTCTGCAGGGTGTCCGCAGCAGGGCTGAACTGGATGGGGTGGGATGGGGCCTGGACACAGCCTCACCCTTTCCATGCTCCACCCCCCGGGCCCGCACCCCACCCCACCCCTGTGTTGAGAGCATCGCTCCTGCCTGACGGTGGGGCTGGTGGAGCCCAGAGCTCCGTCCTCTCCAGGCATCACTCCCTGGTCCCTCTACACCCCCGCCGCCTGGCCCATCCATCTTCCCGCGGGCACAGCTGCCACGCTGACTTCTGCTATTGAGCAGCGAGATGAGAAGGTGTGAAGGATATGGGGGCACCAGGGACAGGCTGGCAGGCAAGATGGATGAGGGGGCAGGGGGCCAGCAGGCGCCTCCGGCAGGAAGGGCAGACTGGCCGGGGAGGAGGCTGTAAAGGGAAGCGTGCCTGTGTGCATGGTGTGTATGTGTTTGTGTGCGTGTGTGTAAGAGGAGCTTGTGCACATGTGCACAGGAGTGGTGGCAGGTCATCAGGTCTTGAGTTCGTTTATGCATTTGGGCTGACATGTGAGTGTGCCCACGTACGCATGAGCATGTGTGTGTGTGGGGGGGTGTCCCATCACACAGACCAAAGGCGTGTGCAAGCACACACACACATCAGGAGCCAGTAGAACCCCGGGGCCCTGGGAATCCGGGCTGAGGGGGAGCCACTAGGACTGGTGCAGATCCCCCAAACCCCTCCATCACCTGCCTATTTCTCACCTGCCCCACTGTGCATCTTGGGACAGGGTCGCACCTGGGAGCCGCTGGTACCCTCCATCACAGGCGCAGAGAACTCTCCCCCAACTTGCCCAGCAGCAGACCCCAGTGCTGGTGCAGCCTTCCTCCCAAAGCTGGCCGTGGGTCTATGCCAGGGGTCGGCCCATGCTCTCCCCGAGGGCTTGCTCCCAGCCTGGCAGGCAGGGACCGGGGGCACAGGGGGTGGAAGCAGCAGGCCTCCCTGAGCTGAAGGGAGGAGAGGTCTGCCCCCGACATGCGACATGTGGCTCTGGGAGGGGCCAGGGTGTCACACTCGAGAGGAGCAACCCCTCTCTGCCCCCTGTTAGGTATGGCCTCTGCCAACCCCTTGTTCCCATGCCAGACTCTGGAGGAGGTGTGGGGGTCCAGCCACCTTTGGGGACCCCAGTCGAGCATGCCCAGCTCGGTGTGCTCTCACTTAGTGCCCCGGCCTGGGGGCTAGCCTGCCATGCTCCCCCCTGGAGTGGGCTAACCGGGTTCTAGCCCGATGGCCCTCCTCGCACCACATGGCAGACACCAGCTTCGGGGAACCCCCCTCCTCTGCCTTCCTGACTGGAGATCTGTGTGTTCCCTGAATGCCCAGCCCCAGACGGGCAGGGGCCACCTGGGGAGGGTGTCTGGTCAGGACATGCCCCAGAGGCCTCTGACCTGGGCCAGCGTCCCCCCCGTGGGGACTGTGTAGGCACCGTCAACCAGGATGGGGACAGCTTACTGCCCCCCAGGCTGGGCCAGCCCATCCCAGGCAGAAGCGATTATGCACTTAGTTCCGTTGGGCAAACTGAGGCACGGAGATGTCAGGGTCCTGCCAGCGTTGCATAGCTCATCGGGCCGAGCGGTCAGGAGGACCTGGCTTCCTGCCATCCCCAGTCCTGGGGCTCTGCCTCTGCTAGTACTTACGGCTGCTGCCCCCTTGCCTTTCCTGCTCAAGCTCCCTGGTGATTCCATACCAGCAGCCCCAGGTCAGGTGTCTGGGTCCTGGGGAGAGAGCTTCGCCTCTGCCATTCAGCCCTCCATGCTCCTGCCACCACCGCAGCCCCCTGACCTCCCCGAGGCCCTGTCAGCCCCGGCCCCTCCAGTCAACCAGGCGTGGCCCCCTGCAGATCACCCAGCCTGTCCTCGAGATGGACCCCTGCCCTGCGTCTGGGCCCATTGATCAGGAATGGCTGGGGGGCTCCTAGCTGGGGAAGGGAGGAAGCCGGGAGGGGGACCGGGAGAGGGAGAGGAGGCTTTGCCACGTCAGAGCCTTCCCACCTGCCCTCCTCCCGCACGGCGTCGCGCCTGGAGCTGGACGAGCCCAGCCAGGGGCCTCGCGCAGTCCAGCGAGAGGGTGGCTTGGAGAAGGGGCTCTGCACACCCCAGAGCCAGGGTCCTGCCTGCAGAGACCAGGTGCCTGGCTTGGGTGGAGAACCAAGACCTGGGCGATCGAGGAGGGAAGGACAGTCCTGCCAGGAGACTGGGGACTGAGGGCCCGAGAGCTGAGCCGTGCTGCCGAATGGACCGGGAGACCGGGAGACACTGACCAGAGGCGGGGCAGGCAGGGACCCCAGCTGAGCCGCCCTTCTCCTGGAGCCGGAAGTCCGGGCTGTCCCTATGGCAGGTAAGGGGCGGGCAGCCAAGGGAGCCCCGTGGGTGGGCTCAGGCCCTGGGGTGAGTGGGGTGGGGGGCAGGCACTGGGCGTGGGAACCAAGGAAACCCCACTGGACCCAGGGCCTGGGCAAGAGCATGGGGCAGGGGCACCCCAGGCTGAGGCCTCAGATCCCCCAGGGCGGGGTCGATGGGCTCACAGCCACCCAAGTGCAAATATAGGGGTGCTGACAGGCAGGGAGACACAGCCATTTCTGGGAGGTGAAAGCCTTATGAGACGTGGGTGACCTTGGACCTGGCCCCGCCCCTCTCTGGGCCTCACCCCTTGAGGATCAAGGTTGTGGGGGGCTGGACAAGGAGCCTTTAACTTCCCCTTCAAACCTGACTTCATGCCAGTGGGAAACTGTCAACCCCTGACCCCAAGAGGTGCTGGCTTTTAGAGGAACTGGGCAGAGGACAGGCGCCTGCCCAGAGTTACTGAGGGTGCTCAGGGGTGGCACATTGACTGGGATGGGCAGGGTGTAGGCTTGTAGACTTGGAGGCCAGTAACCAGCCTGTGAAGCCCCCAGGCCCAGCAAAGCCATGAGCCTCCCCCACTTGGGACGCATCACCACGGACCCTGGGGGCTGGCATCGGTTACGGATGATGTACATGTTCCAGCAGGACAGCTGGGTGACGGGCAGTTGCCCATGTGACGGCCTGGTCTAGGTGGTGGGGGACATTAGCCCAGCCACCTTTCGTGCCCCTCTGGGGGATTTGGACCCCATATGGCCCATCCCCTCTCAGTGAGACCCATCCACCTCCAGACTACAGAACTCCCAGGGGCTTTAGTGAGGTGCCACCTCTCACACGTGGCTCTCAGGGCTGCTAAGGATGGGGCCATGGGCCCGGAGCCCCACACTCTCACCAGGCACCTACTGTGCACTGACTCTGGCCAGCACATCACACGCTATACCATCCCAGGAACCTCCCTCTACCCGTCTATCTCTCCGTCCATGCATCCATCCATCCAACACCAAAATTCTACCTCTGCCCAGAGGATCTCATGGTTCTACCAGGTCCTCAGCCCCTTATGGGGCTGCTAGAAACTAACAGTTTGTTTTTCAGGATATTTTTCCTAGTTTTAAAATTGTAATTGCGTTAAAATATACATAACATAAAAATTATCATTTTAACCACCTTTAAGTGTTCAGTGGCATTAAGTACATTCATACTGTTGTGCAACCATCACCACCACCCATCTCCAGAACTTTTTGCATCTTGCAAAACTGAAACTCTGTCCCCATTAAACATTAACTCCCCTTCCCCTCCCCCTGTCCCTAGCAACCACCATCTTGTTTTCTGTCTATGAATTTGACTATTTTAGGCATCTCTCATGAGTGGAATCACACAGTATTTTTGTGACTGACTTGTTTCACTTAGCATAACATCCTCAAGGCTCATCCACATTGTAGCCTGTAGCACAATTTCCTTCCTTTTAAAGGCTGAATAATATTCCATTGTCTGTATAGACACATTCTGCTTATCCATTCATCCATCGATGGACACCAGGGTTTCTTCCACATTTCAGCTACTGTGAACAATGCTGCTATGAACACCAGTGTACACATATCTGTTCGGGTCCCTGCTCTGGATTCTTTTGGGTTTATACCTAGAAGTGAAACTGCTGGATCGTATGGTAATTCTATCTTTAATATTTTGAAGGACTGTCAGCAGTTTTCCACAGGGTTTACACCATTTTTAGATTCCACCAGCAATGCACAAGAGTTCCAATTTCTCCACATCCTCGCCAACACTTGTAATGTTTCATTTCTTGTTTTTGTTATTGTTTTGGATTTTGGTAATAGCCATCCCTGTGGGTGTAAAGTAGTATCTCGTATCAATAGTTAGGATTTCTTTTTTTTTAATCAGAAGGGTGGAGCTGTGGCAAAGCTTTTGGCCAAGCCTTGTGCCAGGACTGCAGATCAAAAGGTGGGCTCCTTAGAAAAAAGTGAGGAGGCCAGAGCAGAAAGATGTTAGAACCAGCTTCTGGAGGCAGGATTTGGGCCAGTTTTCAGGGGTCAGAGATGGGTAAGAGTCGTTCATGGTGATTCGGGGATCTCCTTCAGCTCAGTATTCCTTAAGCAGCACGAGGCAGCCAGGTCTCCCCAGAGCTGAGAAAGACCCCCCACCCCCCCATGACCCCACGTGTCACATCATCCATAACAGATGTCCTTTATGAAGGGCCTACTGTGTGCCAGGCTCGTGCGTGTCCTCACAAATCCTCACATCAGCCCTATAAGGCAGATATTAAGAACCCCTTGTGACAAATGTGGAAACTGAGGCTCCGGGAGGTGAAACAATTTGCTCAAGGCCACTCGGCCTCCTGATGGCTCAAAGATTCCCTGGGGAGCCTGACAGGTCCTGTCTCTGTGGTCTCCAGGAGCTTTAAGTGAGCATTTACCTCATGAAGTGATGCCGAGTTGGGGATCCTGTGGGAAAACAGGCCTGGCAGTCAGGGAGAGCTTCCTGGAAGAGGAGGCATCTAGGTGCAGCCTGAAAGATGAAGGCTGGCTGGGTGGAGTGGGGGTGGGTGAGGTGAACAGGGGCCCACACTCTGTCCTCTCTCCCCAGCCTTCCTCTCTGCTGGCCTCGGGGTATTTGCCCCCTCGGAGACCTACCCTTTGCCCATGACGAGCTCCAGCTGGGAGCCCCAGCTGGACTCCCTGTTACCATCAGGCCCTTCCACCGGCTCCACAGGGGCCCAAGCCATGGCTGAGCCCACAGAGCAGGGCCCCAAGAACCCACGTGTGTCTGGTGTGACGGTTCACCTGGAGATGAAGGCTCTGTGGGAGGAATTCAACCAGCTGGGCACAGAGATGATTGTCACCAAGGCGGACAGGTATGAGCAGTGGCGGGGAGCGGGGCGGTGGCGGGAGTTGGGGGCAGGCCGGAACCACATTCGGGCTGCTGAGCACCCCCTCCCGCAGGAGGATGTTCCCCACCTTCCAGGTGAAGATCCTGGGCATGGACACGCTGGCTGACTACGCCCTGCTCATGGACTTCGTGCCTTTGGATGACAAGAGATACAGGTCCGGGCCTGGCTGGGGGTCGCAGCTCAGACCTCAGGCACTTGGTCGGGGAAGTAGACCCCCACCAGCACCCTGGGGGAGGCAGGGGCCAGTCGGAGCAGTGTCGGGGGGGGGCCTATCCTGGGCAGCAGTGGGCGCACCTGGGCAGGTAGGGTGGGCTAGCCCAGGGCAGCAGATGCAGCCACGGTGAACCCAGGCCAGACAGCGCTCTGGAGCCTCCGGATCCTCATGTGCAGATGGGGCCAGTGCATGGGCAGTAGGAGAGGTGCCCCGTCAGTCTTGGCTCCGGGTGGGGGCAACAGATGAGGTGCCGTGGGCTGCAGTCAGGGCGCCCTCGCCACCTCACTCTGTCCCCAGGTATGCCTTCCATAGCTCAGCCTGGCTGGTGGCGGGCAAGGCGGACCCGACCACGCCTGGCCGTGTGCACTTCCACCCCAACTCGCCGGCCAAGGGCGCACAGTGGATGCGCCAGATTGTGTCCTTCGACAAGCTCAAGCTGACCAACAACCTGTTGGACGACAACGGCCACGTGAGGCCCGGGCCACAGTGGGGAGGGGTTGGGCCAGGGCAGGGGATGCTGGGGCCTGATTGTGATGAAGCCCAAGCCAGGGCTGGCTGGGCCTTTGGTGCCCGAGCTCACCTGGCCGGGGGTTGGACAGCAGAGACTGCCAGGCGGGTGGGGCGAGGCCCACGTAGGTGCAGGAACCCGGCACCACTGACACTGTGTCAAACAGACAAAGATCCCTGCCCTCACGGGGGCTTACCTCCTGGGGTACCGGGCAGATGCTAAGCAAAGAATCCAGATGGCAGAAGGGTGATAAATGTCAGGAGAAAAAGGAAGCAGGGAGGGGGGCTGAGACGGAGGTGGCCGTTGAGTTCAGGGGGCTCAGGAAGCAGCTGAGGCGCTATTTGAAGAGGGGTCTGATGGAAGTGGGGGAGGGAGCCTGTGCATATAGAAGGGGGAGCCGTTGCAGGCAGAGGGAACAGCAAGTGCAAAGACCCTGAGGCTGGAGAATGCTGGGGAGTTGGGGAAGCTGTGAGGAGACTCCCGTTTGGCTGGGGTGGAGCTCAGAGGGGCAGTGGGAGGGGAAGGGATCCTAGGGGTGTCCAGCGCTGCTCTGCAGGGCCAGTTGGCTGTGGAGAGGATTCTGGTCTTTACTCTGTGTAGCTCGGGAGCCACAGGAGGGATCTGAGCTGACTCACTGGGGCTGCCGTGTGAAGGGAGTGCAGCCAGGAAGCAGCTGCGGAAATCCAGGAGAAAGATGATGGTGGCCGGGCGGGGTGGAGCCAGTGGGGTGGGAGAGGTGGTCAGATAGTTCTGTGACAGCTGGGACGTGGGAGTGAGAGACACCAAGCAGCCTGGATGCTCAGACAAAGGGGCCTTTGATACAGAACTGCAGACTCTCAAGTTCAGACCCAGCACCGCCGCTATCAGATGGGGGCAGCGGGCCCTAGAAGAAGGGCTTCGGCCTCAGAGAGGGTTTGCTGCTGCCCCACCCCTTCCGCACCCCCCGCAGATCATTCTCAGCTCCATGCACCGCTACCAGCCACGCTTCCACGTGGTCTTCGTGGACCCACGCAAAGACAGCGAGCGCTACGCGCAGGAGAACTTCAAGTCCTTCATCTTCACGGAGACCCAGTTCACGGCCGTGACGGCGTATCAGAACCACCGGGTGGGTCAGGCCACAGCTCGTGAGGCAGCTGCCAGCCCATCTCACAGGGGGGAAACTGAGGCGCCAGGCTCTTAGGCCCCACAGGCACACAGACCCCTGCCCTTCTCTCCTTCCCGGACTCAGTGGGCATCTACCCACAGTCCTTCCCCTGCCTTCATGCCCACTGGCTCTGTGGTTCCTGGGCTGGGGGGCCCAGGTCCCAGGGCCTCCAGATCGGGGACGGGGGTGTCCAGGGAGGAGAGGGTGGCTGAGCCTGGGGCCCACGGCCTTTCCCCAGCTCAGGGCTGGCCCATAACTACCCTTTCTCCTCTGCAGATCACCCAGCTGAAAATCGCCAGCAACTCTTTTGCCAAGGGCTTTAGGGAGAGTGACCTGGACTCCTGGTACCGTCTGGCTCCTGACAGTCCCGCCCAGCTGCCCTAACCCACCCCCTCACCCCATCCCTATCCCCAGGCATCTCCTAAGGCCTACGACCCTTCTTTCAGAGTCACGCCCACTGGCTTGTCCTGGGGTCCCACTGTCTGACTCTGACCATGACCCTTGGCCTGGGTTCTCCATCTTGACCCCCTGCCCCATTCCTGCTTGCCCCACCTTCAGGCCTACATCTCCACGGCCCCTGCTCAGCGTCCCGACCTGGAGTCGCAGCAGCCTCCGCCCCTGCGTGCTGAAGGGCTCCACAGAGCAGGAGAAAGGTCAGCCCCCAGGCTCACAGACACAGTGGGACCAGAGCCTGCGTAGTGGACAGGGCCACGGGGCCCCCAGGAAGGGGCTTCAGCATGCTCAGCAAGCTCCCCGGGCATCTGTGTGGACAGAGAGGGGGAGGCAGAGATATCTGAGACAATTTGGGACCCACGGCAGAGAGACCAGGGCCGGGACAAGGTGCTGAGAGCAGGGGCAGGGGGGTCGGGGAGACTTCCTGGAGGAGGTGGTTCCCGAGCTGGGCCTTGGAGGACTGGGAAGGGTTTGGACAGAGGAAGAAGGTGGGGAAGAAATTCCAGGCAGAGGGAAGAGCAAGAGCAAAGGCTAAGCGGTGGGCAACTTGGGATGCGAGGAGCAGGGAAGGGGACAGGAAGGCTGAAGGTGTGAGGGGAGGTCTGGGGTCCACTCAGACCATTTCCTCCTGCAGACCCCAACAAAGTTCCAGCCTTCACCTCCAGGACCCCTGCCAGGCTCCACCATCAGCTGCTGGCTCCCCCTGAGGCTCTGCTGGCCCCAGCCACCTACCGGCCCCTCACCTACCAGGGCCTGTACCCTGGAGCCTCAAGCCCCCTCCGAATCCCAAGGGCCTGACCGACACCATACCCCCTACCCAATATCCAGGCTGACAGGGATCAGGGGGGCCTCCGCTTCCCAGCTGGGCTGGGGCTCCTCTCCCCCACTGCAGTGCGCCTGGGGCCTGGCCAGGACCCGCAGTGACGGTAAGGCCCCGTGGACAGAGTGCTCTTACCCTGGAGCCCACCCTCGTCAGCCTCACCTCTGCAGAGACATCCTCACAAGGAGAGCAGGGCAGGTGGAAGCCAGAGAGGAAAGCTACCTGCCCAGAGTTCCAGCAAAGCTGGGGTGGTGTCAGGCTTGGAACCAGAGCCCCTACCTCCCAACCTGCCCCCTTCTGCCTTGGAGGTGACTCCTCCAAACCCTGCTTTACCTCTCTCTTCCCTGCAACACTAAACTGTTTGGAATGGGTGGTCAGCTGCACTTCTGTCCTTGGAGGCCAAGGTGGAGGGCCTCAGGAGTGCCCACACCCCCGAGTCTGGGCTGCAGACATCGCAAAGCTCTGCCCAGTGCTGCTGGCATCCCTGGGAGCACAGAGTGATGGTAAAGGTGGCGACACATGCTGAGTGGCAGGGCTGTGAAGGAGGCTGCGTTCCTGCCCTCTGCCTCGTGTGCCCAGATGAGGACTGAAACTGCAGCTCAGGGAAGCACCTGCTCAAAGTCGAAGCAAAACATGGGACATCTGCCATTCCACGTTTAGGCGCTAAGTGCGAGGCTGGGGTGTGTGGTCCTCGAGGGGCCAGAGTCTGGCCGAGGGGTGCACAACACCACAGGCAGTGACCACAGGGATCAAGGTGAGGGTGGCGGGAGGAGTTTGAGAATCCGATCAACACTCCAGGTAGAAGGGCTTCTAGAGAAAGTGACATTTAAACCAACACCTCTAAGAGTAGAAATTGCGGAGGACGGGGGACGGGAGAAGACACGAGCTCCCCGGCGGCGGGAAAAGCAGGGAGAAAGCCGGGGGCTGGAGTGGGACCCTTGGAGCGAGAGGGCGCGGCGCGTGCCACCCAGTGGGACCAGGAGAGAGGGCCCGGAGGGTAGGGAGGGCCGGGCACTCCTCCCGCGGTCCCAGGCGTCTCTGCCTCGTAGACCCCCTAAACGTCGACCCCGAACATCCTGGAGCACTTCCTCTGAGGTCCCGGATCCCCGCGGGCGCGGAGAAACGCGGGACCCGGCGGGGCCTCAACAGCCAGACACCCCGACTCGAGAACCCCGCGCTCAGCACGGCCGAGCCCCGCCGCCGGGCCAGGCGCGACCCCAGCTGCTCTAGGCGCTCGGAAGGGACACTCACCAGACCATCCACTCCAGCTCCGCCCCGCCCCCGGCCCGCCCCTCTACCGGAAGTCCAGGCTATCTGGTGACGCCCCTTCTGGCCGCGCCCCACAACTCGCGGAGAGGCCCCTTCCCGGCATGGGCCCCGCCCCTTAATCGGGCCCCGCCCCATGGGCGAGGCCGGTGCCGCTACGGAGCCCCACCCTGCGGGCAGACTCCTCCCACGGCCCGCCCCCCAGATTTCCGGGACACCCCGGAGTGTGCGCTCTGCCCTTTCCCTCTCGCCGCCCGGTGACCTCGGTGTCCCGGCCGCGCTGGACCGGACATGCTGCCCGACTGCCTGTCGGCGGAGGGCGAGCGGCGCTGCCGGCGGTTGCTGGCGGGGGCCACGGCCCGGCTCCGCGCGCGACCTGCTGCGGCCGCGGTTCTCGTGCCGCTGTGCTCGGTGCGCGGGGTCCCGGCGCTGCTCTACACGCTGCGGTCCAGCCGCCTGGCCGGGAGGCACAAGGGTGACGTAAGGTACACCGGCCGAGAACTCCTCTCCCTTCTAGGAAGTGGCCGCTGAACCCGGAGACCGCAGGGTCGTGGGCAAGGCACTTAGCCTTTCCGAGCCTCGGTTTCCGCCTCTGTAGAATGGGTTCTGGGTCTGAGAGCCCGTCCGGCAGAGGGCTATGGCGGGAGTCAGCAACCCACGTCCCTCCGCCCCGAATCTGGCGCCGCAGGTGGTCCTGCCCGGGCGCCGCGCGGATCGCTCGACACCTCGCTCAGATCTGTGTCCCCCTCCAGAAAGGCAGGACTCCGCCCCCTTCCGGCGACTACTGGGAGATTCGTGTCCCCGAGCCGAGGAAGCGCGCGGGGCGGGGCTACCTGGCCTCCCGCCTGGCCCCGCCCCCGGCGGGAACTGGGGACATCCTAGGGTCAATGTCAGCGCCTCTGGGGCCACCATAAGCAGAGTTTGCATGTCTGAGCCCCAGAGCCTCTCTCCCTTACTCCCGTTGTTCAGGGAAGTAAACCGGGCCTGGAGAGGTCGTGTGGCTTGCCTAGCCCTCTCTGCAAACTAGGGGCAGAGACGTTATTTAGGTGGGTCACTGCCACAGCCTCCACCCCCACCCCTCCACGGCCCCAGCAGCCCAAGAACCAGGCTCCCTGTGCCTGTTCAGTTTCCCAGGTGGCAAGTGTGACCCCGCTGACCGGGACGTGGTGCACACGGCCCTGAGGGAGACCCGTGAGGAGGTGGGCCTGGTTGTGCCTGAGGAGCACGTGTGGGGTGTCCTGAGGCCCGTGCACGACCAGGTAAGCCCGCCAGGCCCTGAAACCACCAGCGGCCCTTGCCCCTTTCAGCCCCTCTGCTTGCCCTGGGCTAGGAGCAGGGACCCAGGGACGAGGAGGGTGGTCATGGACTGTGGCAGTCACGGAGTGCGGTGGGGACACCCGCCTGGCAGTTGCGTTCCAGCCTCACACAGCCCGTCAGGAAGGGGCCAGGGGTATTTATCCCCTTTCACGAGGGATACTGAGGCTCAGGTCCTGGGGTGGAGGTGGCTCCAGGGTGAATCAGCTCTGCTCGGTGGACAAAGGTTGGGGAGGGCTTCGCAGGGTAGGCAGGGACTGAATGACCATTGGGAGATTTTAGGGTAGTAAAAGTAAGGAAAAGCGAAGGCCCAGAGGCCTGAATGGGTCTGGTGTGTTTGGGGGGCCTGAGTCAGTCAGCGTGGCTGGAGCAAGTCCAAGGGCAGGGGCCGGGTGGACCTGGCCTGCACTGCTTAAGGCCCCTGGAGTCTTCCTCTCAGTCTCCCTGCCCCAGCCCCAAAGCCCCGTCCAGGGCATGCCTCCCCTGACTGCCTGCCCTCCTCCTGCCTCAGCAAAAGGCCACTGTGGTGCCGGTGCTGGCCGGCGTGGGCCCACTGGATCCCCAGAGCCTCAGGCCCAACCCCGATGAGGTGAGTGGGGAGGTGCTAGGGGTGGAGTCTGGGTCGTCCGGATGGGCGGAGGCTGCGGTGGCCAGTGCTCTGTCTGCCCTCTCGCTGCCTCCTGCCCACAGGTGGATGAAGTGTTTGCACTGCCCCTGGCCCATCTGCTGCAGGAACAGAACCAGGGCTATACCCACTTCTGCCATGGTGGCCACTTCCGCTACACACTGCCTGTCTTCCTGCACGGGCCACACCGGATCTGGGGGCTCACGGCCGTCATCACTGAGTTCACCCTGCAGCTGCTGGCACCTGGCATCTACCAGCCCTGCCTGGCCAGCCCTGAACTGCCCAGGGGCTGATGACCTGGCCCTGAGCAGCCCCTGCCTTTGCCCTGCCACGCCAGCTCCACTCCAGGACTGAATAAAGAGCCTTTGCCAACTCCGCGGCGACTGCACCGTCTGCACTGGAGCCTTGACCTTGGGCAGACCCCATGGGACAGCTGGCCTCCTGGCTGGGGTGCCTCTGGATAATCACACTGTTACTTGCTGTGCCCACTCACTGTGTGCCAGGTGCCTGGAGTCTTTTTTCTCATTTCACTCTCACCACAACCCTGTGAGGTGGGGCCAACGCTGTCCCTGGCTGGTGAGACTGAGGCTCAGGGAGGGTAGACACCTTGCCCAAGGTCACCCCAGTTTGGGATTTGAACCAGGCCCTCTCTGACTCCAGAGACCAAACTCCTAGCCACTACACTGTACGAGCTCCTGGTCCATCTTCCGTGCCTGGCTGAACATGTGCTGGGCGGTAGGCATCCAGATAGGAGCCCTGCATGCTACTGCAAACCTCTAACGTGCCAAGCTCCCACCATGTGCCAGGTGCTATGCTGGGGTCCCATCTGTGCACCAGCCAGATGCTACTCTGCCCTCTGGGGGTTCTCAGTCTGTGGGAGATCTTAGACCAGGTCACACAGATAATCATGTGATTGTACATTAATTACTCACAGATATGTAATGGAATTATGTATCAATTATGTAAATCTCTGTGAGAGAGTTGAAGGGGTGGGCAGTCTAACCTTGACACGGTGGACTGGGCAGTATTAGGCAGGACAAGTGATATAGAAAACCCCACCCACTAGCTGACTTTGCCAAAGGAGGAATGGTGATTACAAACTCCAGAGATAGACCAGCTTCAGGCATAGCTGGATCCAGGAGCTCAGGAACTCTCTTCTTTCTGTGCTTTCCACTGTATTGGCCTCACTCTCAGGAGCAGTCTCTACTCCACAGGGGTGAGAGGTGAGGAGAGGGCAACAGCTCTAGGATGGCACGGTACCAGCATCCCATCAACAGAAAACAGCTTCTCTTTCTGGGCCAGTCTATCCCAGAATTGTACTTTATTGGCCTGCTTCGGGTCACATGCCCTTCCCTGAGCCTGTCACGTGTCTGCTGGATTTGGAATTCATTGATTGGCAGGGTCTGGGGCACAGGCTTTGGGAGCAGGGTGAACCTCCTAGAGTGAGAGTAGCGAAGGGGTGGCCCCCAAAAGACCCCTGGGAAAATACAGGGAAGGTTGAGCAGGTAAAGGCAGCCACGTTCCCCTGCAGAGAGTGACCTTGAGGCCATAGGTAAGCAGGAGCAGGCCAGGTCAAAGGGCAAGGGAGGAAAGTCGGGGCAGAGGGAGCAGCATGTGCACACAGCTTGGGGTGATCTAGGAAACGGAGAGGAGCCATGGGGACGTGGGGGGAAGGGGTCCAGCACTCAGGGGGCCCCAGTGAGCGGCCAAGGGGGCAATCCTCAGTGATGGGTTAGGATTTTATTCCAGGCTGGGAGAGGGGGAGAGAGGTGCCGAAGTGATCGGATTCAGGTGTTAAGAAGCTTGAGCTCCAAGGGGACCAGGTTGCGGCGCCACCCCCGCCGCCACCACAGAGCCCTCCCCGCCCGCCCATCTCCCCTGCCCCCCAGCCTGCCCTCCACACCCCTCCCCCTTCCCACACGCCTCCCCACAGGCTCTCCCCCGACCCCTCTGTCTCACCTACCCCTTCCTCCCCACACTCCCCTCCCATTGCCCCTCACACCCCTTGTGTCACCTCTGGCCCTCCAGCCTCCTCACCTGGGAGCAGGGCCACGTGATGGCGGTAAAAATAACTCTCCCCGGCTGTGTGTGAATTGGGGAGGGGTTGGGGGAGGAGAGAGGCTGGGCCCCAGCACTAGGGAAGGGGCCCTTGGGGTGGAGGGCAGGGAGCTGCTGGTCTCCTGGGCCCCAGAGGATTGTTCTGAGTCCTGAGTCCCGCCCCTTCCCGCTCCCCCCAGGGCCACACTCTGGCTCTCCAGGTCACCTCCGTCAGGCGCGTCACCTCCGTCAGGCGCACACCCAGCACCGGCAGCGACCCAAACCAGGTGGAGGAGCTCTCAGAGCGGTAAGTAGCCCAGCCGGCCTACCTGCCAGCCCACGGGGTCCCCCTCCAGGCTGGAGGCCCCCACCCCACCGGCCTTGACCTTGCGCTCTGTCCTCAGGTCCCAGCTGCTGCCCAGGACCGCCCCCCGCCAACACCCTCAGTGATGCCTCCTCGCCCTGTTTGGTTGGCCTGTTGCGGTCCCCTCATCTCCGGTCCTCGGGGGCTCCTCTGAGTCCCCCCTCCATGTCCGGGCCCCCATGGCGGGCACGGCGGTGGCGGGCCGGGGGCGGGTGAGCGTGCAGGAACACATGGCTAGTGACGTGAGCCCGGGCCCCATCCGGCCCATCCACCTCATTTCTGACTACTTCCCGCACTTCTGCCCCTTCGCTGAGCCGCCCTGCGCACCCGAGACCTACGCCCTCCAGTGACCCCCACCATCCGCTCTGCATCCCAGTCCCAGCTGGACCCAGAGCCAGAGGGAGACTCAGACGACAGCAGTGAGTGGGCGCGGGGGACAAGGGGGACCCTCTGGGCCCAGCCCAGCCAGGATGGGGTCTGGGGCCCATCCCAGGCTTCCGACCAGGGGAGGGGCAGGGCAGGAGGCGTCGTGCCGGGGCGGGGGTTGATGTAGAAGCTGACCTGCCGGCCACCTGCCCTTAGCCACCCTCGGCACCCTCGAGTTCACGCTTCTTTTTGACACGGACAATAGCACCCTGCACTGCACAGCTCACCCTGCACTGCACAGCTCACCCTGCACTGCACAGCTCACCGTGCCAAGGTGAGGACGGGGCGGCATCCCTGGGTCCCAGGCGTGGGCCCTGGGCCTGTCCCACATCCACTGTCTCTTCCCAGGGCCTCAAGCCACCGGCCTCGGGCTCCGTGGACCCCTATGTCAAAGCCAACCTGCCGCCCGGGGCCAGCAAGGTGAGGGCGAGACACAGGCCCCTACTGCTGCCCCTTGGCCGCACACCCAGCCTGCAGCACCCACCTGGCCTGCCATGCCCCTCTTCCCCAAGGCCTCGACCTCAGACAGGGAGCCCCCCGTTGCTGGGATGTGCAACTAGAGGCCATATGAGGGAGGGGGACCAGGCTGGGGCCCTGGGGCCCGATGAGGCTCTGACCCTCCCTGCTCGGCCCCCAGGCCAGCCAGCCGCGACACGCACGGTTCGGGGCACAAGGGGGCCTGTCTGGGAGGAGACACTCATGGCTTCACCCTCCAGGACGCCTGGCGCAAGACCCTGCGGTGAGGATAGGGCCTGGGCCACAAGGGGGCAGGGCCGAGGCGGGGGTGAGGGCTTGCCTGGCCAGGTCTGACCTGGGTGGCCACCAGGCTGTGCATCTGGGAGGACCCACGGCAACGGCGGCGGCGCCTCCCCTGGGGGAGCTGCGGGTGCCCCTGGGGAAGCTGGTGCCCAACCGAGCCAGGAGCTTCGATGTGTGTCTGGAGAGGCGGAGGCTGGTGAGTGGGCTGGTGCACAGGGTGCGGCAGGCAGGGAGGGAGACCTGGGCAGTGTCCAGCCAAGGGGACCGGGCTCTCTGCTCTTTCAGACCAAGAGGCCCGAGAGCCTGGACACAGCACGTGGCATGTCTCTGTATGAGGAGGTGGGTAGGACGGTGGGGCCCAGCGAGGATTGGGGGGGCAGGTCTGGGGTGGCCCAGGCTGAAGTGTGTCAGGCAGGGATTGATGTGGGCTGGACAGGGGTCCAGGCCCAGGCAGGCTTGGAGAAACTGAGGCCATCTCGCTCAGCGGCCCTGTGAGCGCTCATAGGCCCAGGGAACAGCCAGGCCCCAGGGGCTGGGCAGAGGGTGACTTCCCCTGCCAGGGCAGCCCAGGGGAGCTGTGGGGTGCTGGCACAAGCCCTCAGGGGGCAGAGACACAGGCCAGCTTGAGGCAGAGGCTGGAGCCGGTGGGATTTGTCCATGGCCTGAGCTGGGAGGGCAGGTCAAGGTCCCGGAGGGAATGGATATGGTGGGTCTCCACGGCTGCTAGGTCTGCCCGAGGCAGTGTGGGTACCACACTCCTGGGGCTGGTAGTCACAGACAGGCCCTTGGCAGGAGGCAGTGATGGTGATCGCCGGGGATTTGCAATAGGAAACCAAAGACCTGGGCAGAACCCCTGCAGCCCAGCAGGCCCCCGGCACCTGCAAGGCTGAGGCAGGGCCCTCCGCAGCTCCTCCGGGGCCGGAGGGCCAGGTGCTGCTGCCCCGCCGCCTAGTGGAGCCGCATGTTGCTGCGACTGTCAGTCAGTCAAGGCGAAGCTGCGGAGCCCTACCGGGTGGGGCAGGGACCCGCCACAAGCACTTCCTGGCCCAGCCCTGCACAGCAGCCCCTTGGCTCGTGGAGCACTCCCTTACTGAGAGCTGAACGCCAGCAAGGTGGCTGGGCTCTCGGCAAATCAAATCCCTCGTTAAGTGTGGGAGAAGCACGTTCTCTCCAAGGCATCCTCCCAAGTCCTTTGGAAGCTCCGGGGGCCGAGTGTGGCAAAGGACGTTCAGAATCTGGCCACTTGGGCTGCGGGGTGTGAGGAGGGTGGGCTTTGTAGCTGAACAGACCTGCATGTCCTTGGGTAGAGAACAGCCTCTTGGAGCTACTTCTGTGGCAGCAGGCTTACCCTGCGGGAGGGTGGTGACGGGTACCTAATGGAAGGCCACCTAGGAAGCTCCTAGCATGTTTGTGGCCCTTAGGGACATCAGTTCCCTTCCCCTCCACGACAAAGATGCCCCGAGCTGGCCAGTCACGTGGCCTGGGGCAAGCCCGTCCCCTTCTCAGGCCCTGAAGGATAGAGCTGACCTGGAAGTTTCCTTCCAGGGCACTAAGCCAGTGACTGTTTTTGTAAATTGAATCATGAAATCAAACCACTGGCCCCTGACTTCTCTGCAGCCAGTTTGCGTTCTCATGTCCAGGCCAGCACGGGTGGGTGGCTGGGCTGCGGGCCACACGGGAGCTGACCCCAAGCCTACCCCCTGCAGGAGGCGGTGGGGGCTGAGGTGGCCGGGGAGGAGCATGGGTGCATCCTGCTGTCGCTGTGCTACAGCTCTCAGCGGGGCGGCCTGCTGGTGGGTGTGCCGCGCTGTGCCCACCTCGCCCCCACGGACGCCAACGGCTACTCGGACCCCTTCGTCCGCCTGTGAGTGTGACCAGGGGCGGACAGTGAGGGTCCCTCAGAGCCCCTCTGGGGCTCACCTCTCCAGGGCCGCACCTGAGCTGACCCCGTTCTTCCCCATCAGTTACCTGCATCCAAATGGAGGGAAGAAATCGAAATGTAAGACCAGTGTTCAGAAGAAGACCCCGAACCCTGAGTTCCACGAGGTAGGCCAGGGCTGGGGGGGAGGCAGTCCTGGCTGCGGGGGGTGGGCGGAGGGGGGTCAACATCCCGCCTCCGAGAGCACAGGCCCCAGCTACCCTGAGCCATTCACCTGTCTGAGCCTATTTCTGAGGCTGTGAAGGACCCAAGGCCGCCTCCCTCCTGCCTTTCTGCCCCTTCCCTGCAGGAGTTCCTCTGCGCAGGCCCGCGGGAGGAGCTGGCGCAGAAGACACTGCTGGTGTCTGTGTGGGATGATGACCTGGGCACAGCTGACGACTTCACCGGTGAGCGGGAATGTCGGGGAGCTTGTGGGGGGGTGCCCAATGGACTCCCACACGGCTCCTGACCTGTCCCCCAACCCAGGCGGGGTGCAGCTGAATAGCTGGGCCCGTGGGGAGCGCCAGCAGCACTGGCGCGAATGCCTGGGCCGCAGTGACCACCAGCTGGAGCTGTGGCACCCGCTGGACGGCGTGCCCCTCCAGCTCAGCGGCTAGCGGGGGCCCCCGGCCTGGCCCTGCTCACTGCCCGTCCCCCAGACTGACCCGCGGCCGCCTCCATGGAGCTCGGAGGACCTGGGGCTGCCTCACCCACCGTGTCCACCCCTAGCCAATTGCTTCCTTCCTTCCCCCCTTTCAAGTTCACCCCACTGCCAAATCATGAAGCAAGAATAAACCTCTCCTCCAAACCAGACCGGACAGCCGGTTCTTTCCCTGCCCATCGCCTCACAGGGCAGACTGGGCCCTGTCCTCCTTGCTCCCACCCTCCAGAGGCCTGCACTGGGCCAGGCCCAGGTCTGCACCCCAGGCCACAGTTTCCCCCTCCCCACCCCTGCTTCTTGCACTGAGGGCTCAATGCTCAGGATGGTCTACGACAGACTGACGCACAGGAGGCCAAGTGTAAATTCACAATGAGACCTTGTGCTGACCTATCCCTCCCAAACCTCCACCTCCGTCTGGGAAATAAGCCTCCAGGAATAATGGGCCGCAGAGGCAGAGTGAAGAGCAAGGCCACAGAGAAGACGCGACGAGTGGGCAGCACTTGCTTTATTGTCCAGCCGTCCAGGCAGACGGATGCCAGCCCAGCGCCGCGGGCTCAGGAAGCGGCTCGCCTGGCCTGGTGCTGCTGGGCGAACCGCTGCATCCGCTCCTCGAGCTCAGGCCGGAAGTGTCGGATCAGGCCCTGGGGGTGAGGGTCGGGGTGTTGGGTGCAGCAGGGCCTGAAAGTCCCCCAACGCACCGGCTCTCAGCACCACCCCCAGCAGCACGCAGCAGGGCAGCGAGTACCTGCACGGGCCAGGCAGCTCCGTCGCCCAGGGCGCAAATGGTGTGGCCCTCTATCTGCTTGCTGATCTCCCACAGGGAGTCGATCTCAGCCGGCCGGGCGTCCCCCTTCACAAAGCGGGCCATCACCTTGTTCATCCAGTCCACACCTGAGCCGTGGCAGCAAGAGAGGGCCTGACGAGCTCCCTAGGCCGGCGTGGGGGGGGATGGGACCCGAGGGGCGCGGGCCACAGGGAGGCGGGGGCTCAGAGCAGCCACAGCAGGCTGGGAGGCAGCAGCTGTTTATTCAGGGTCCAGTGCCCGGCCCAGGCCTGGCGTGAGCCACCGAGAAAGCCCCCAGCTTGCCCAGCGTGCTTACCCTCGCGGCATGGGGTGCACTGGCCACAGCTCTCGTGCTTGTAGAACTCGGTGAGGCGGGCGATGGCTTTCACAATATCCGTCTGGGGAGACAAGGGACAGTGAGGAGGCACCCAAGGCCTGAGCCTCAGCGCCCCCCGGCGGCACACCCTCCTGATTCCAGCGACACTCTGGCTGTCTCCTCCACCCGCCCTGGGCATGCCACCCTGCCCAGGCTCCACGGGCTTGTCGCTCAGAGAAGCCTTGCTCCCCGCCTCTCCCACCTCACTGTACCTCAGGTGACAGGAACCGGGACCCAAGAGCTGGCAGTTCTCCGAGAGGCCCCGGAAGGGTTGCTAACCAGGCTGGCCTAAGGCAGGGACTGGGTGGGGAGCATGGGCCAGCCCTTACCGAGCGGTCCATGACGATCACGGCAGCCGTGCCCAGGCCCGTCTGCGCCTGCACCAGCGCGTCGAAGTCCATCAGCACCGTCTCACACACGGACTTGGGGATCAGTGGGGTGGACGAGCCGCCAGGAATCACAGCAAGGAGGTTGTCCCAGCCACCCGTGACACCCCCTGGGGCCCCAGTCAGTCCCCAAAAGGATGGATGGTCAGGGCTGGGGCCGGCACACCTGCCTAGCCCTGAGGCCAGGACCTCTGCTAGCCCCAGCCCCAGCTCCTGAGGCTCTCCCACCCTGCTGGCTGGCCCCAGGCCTCACCGGCGTGCTTTTCAATCAGTTCCTTCAGCGGTATAGACATCTCCTCCTCCACGGTGCAAGGGTGGTTGACATGGCCAGAGATGTTGAACAGCTTGGTGCCTGAGTTGCGTTCGCGGCCAAAGCTGGCAAACCACACACCCCCTCGGCGGCAGATGGTAGGGGACACGGCCACTGTCTCCACGTTGGCCACGGTTGTAGGGCAGCCGAACACTCCTGTGGGGGAATGGGATGAGAAATCGGTGGCTTCCCGTGGGTGGGGACAGGTTGGGGCGGGTTTCCTGGCAAAGGGGTACATCCAGGGTCCTGCTCCGGTGGCAGAGAGCCCTGCTTTCACCCCTTTGTTATTCTCGTCCCCCACTGGACCCCCGATTCCAGCAGGAGATGCGCTGCCTTTTCACCATCCTGCCCCGAGTTCCCGGAGGGTTGGAGAGGACTTGGGTATCTGACGTGGGAGGTGAGGCAGGATGAGGGACTGCAGGTGGCACCGGTGAAGCCTCTATGTTGTTCCCACCCTGCTCTCTGTGTCAGACGCCCAGTGCAGAAGGGCCTCAGAAATTCCCTAAGAATGACCAGTGGGGACCTGAAACCAGATCCCGCACTCCATAGGACACAGGACAAGGCCCAGGATCGGGCCAGGCGCCAGGTCTTACCCACGTCTGCAGGGAAGGGAGGCTTTAGGCGGGGCTTGCCCTGCTTGCCCTCGATGGACTCGATGAGCGCTGTCTCCTCCCCGCAGATGTAGGCCCCAGCCCCGCGCACCACAAACACGTCCAAATCGTAGCCGGAGCCGCAGGCATTCTTGCCAATCAGACCAGCCTCATAGGCCTCTCGGATGGCTACCTGTGGGACAGGGGTGTGAGGGCACGGTCCCCAAGAGCCCAGGAACACTGTGCGTGGGAGGGAGGGGCACTGGCCCAGTAAGCCCATCACCAAAGTCCAGAGCAAAAGCTCCCTTTGGACACAAGCAGAGGACGCTCTGGGAGGGGGTGGGGATTTTTACGATGCATGTGCTACTTCTGTAATAACATTTAACAAATTCTCCAACTATATGTATTTTTAAAGACTTTAAGGAAATAATGAAAATTTTAGCAAGTAGTTTCTCCCGGTGGTGGATCTGTGGGAGAGTTTTCTTTTGTGTGTGTGTGGTTTCCTATCTTCATAATGAGCGAGTACTGCTTCTGAGTAGAGGAAAAGACCCTGGAGGCTTATTTTTAAATATGTAATAATAATAATAATAACACTTACACATAATGCTACCATGTGCCAGGTTATTATTCCCACATCCTTCATCACTGCTGTGTAGGAGCCTAATAGAAAGGTGAGGCTTTGGCCCTGGACCAATTACTACAGGCGTCACTGAGCTGAGAATTACTGAAATGACCCCTTGACCCTTCAGGAAAAATGCCCATATGGGAGTTCCCCAGCCTACCCCTGCCCCAGGAGTCATGGAGCCCAAGTTGACGCTCTGGAACATACAGAAAGAGACAGAGGCACTGGGGGCCACGTCCCATTCAGGACACAAGGCATGCAGGAGTGATCGCCACTCTCCTAGTGCGACGCCAGACAGATCAGGAACTAAAGTCTAAGAACAACTCTGCCTAGGATTGGGGCACGTAAGTGCACACTGAGCACCTTCTCCTCTGTTGACGCCCCGCCCCTGCCCACCTGCAGATTGGAGGCCTCATTGTAGAATTCCCCGCGGACGTAGATGTAGGCGGCACGGGCACCCATGGCCCGGCCCCCCACTAGGCAGCCTTCCACCAGCTTGTGGGGATCGTGGCGCATGATCTCCCGGTCCTTGCAGGTGCCAGGCTCCCCCTCATCCGCGTTCACCACCAGATACTTGGGCCTGTGGGGGCCAGCAGGTCAGTCGGGCTACAGGGCCACCAGGGTTGGGCCTTCAACCACATGCCACCCCACTCCACCCAGGGAAGCCTCCTCTGACAGCCAATCCCTCTTTGTCCTCCTGACATGTTCCCAGGGGCTCTGCTTGCTCACCACCGATGACAGGGAGCTCACTGCCTATTCCGTATTTAGGGGGCTATGACCACAGGAAAAGTCTTTGTTCTGTCCAAATGTCTCTCCTAGTGCTTTCCCAAGAGCCCAAATCTGCTTTTGGTCACAAAGAGCATTCCGTGGACTTCCACCATATCTCTGGAGCCAAAAGGAGGCAAAATAGGCGACATTTAGCCTTTGCCTTCTATGTGCCAACCAAAGGGCAGGCCAAAAGCTGTAAGAACATTATTTCTTTCATCCCTGCACAATATAATATCCATTTACAGAATAGAAAACTGAGGTTCGGAAAGGCCAGGAGACTGCCCAAAGCTATATGATTAAAAGGCAGAGCTAGGAATTGATCAGTTAAGTCTGACTGAGTCAAAATTTTGTGTTGATTCTGCTACCCCTCAAGTCTCCCCTGAGGAAGACCAGAGAGAACTGAGTCCCACCTACTTGAGCTCTGGCTATGTTTTCCCACTTCATTCACTTTCAGTTTCCAAGGAGACAGCCCAAAGGCCCAGGTAAGCCACAGCCACCCCCAAGGTCTCTCCTGCAACCCCATTTCTGCCTGCCTACACACACCTGCCATCTGAGGGCTTATTCATGAAGCTCCATTTAAGGCCAGTTGGGAAGCCAGCACCTCCACGGCCCCGCAAGCCCGACGTCTTGACCTCACCCAGGATCCAGTCAGGCCCCTTCAGCAGAATCTCCTTTGTCTTGTACCAGTCACCTCGACTCTGGGCACCTTTCAGCCTGGACAGAGTGGGGAAGGCAGTGACGGGGAGGCCCTGCCTCGGGAACCACCGGCCTAAGGGCACCATCTCACCTCCAGTCGTGGCGGCCATATAGGTTGGTGAAGATCCGATCTTCATCCTTCAGCGAGCCAAATGAGGTCTTCTTGGGCGCTGTCTGGGGACACAGAGGGTCAGCAGGCCCAGCAGAGCTCTGGGGTCATGAGGGGCCAGGCCAGAAGGTACAGAGTTTTGAGTCCCCCTGATTAGAGAGGGCTGGGCTGGGAGGAGGGCAGGGGCCTAAGCTTAAGAACCCTTCGTAGTATCATAGCTGCCATCACCACTTAGTAAGCACTTCCTATTAGCAGGCACGAAGCTAAGCTTTCTATATCTAAGACCCCATGTCATCCTCATAACCTTGAGACAGGAATGATTGCCTCCATTTTACAGAAGAGGAAACTGAGGCGCAGAGCAAAATGAGCTTATGAAAGGCACACAGCCCAAAGGAGCAGATGAAATCTAAGCTCAGGTGTGTCCGTGGCCAAAGCCCACACCTGAGCCACAGCACATACTACCCCCGAACCCAGTGTGATGCTATGTCCATTTACTTGTCTGGCTGTGCTGCTGGACCAAAACTTGGTTAGGCCAAAGCCTTGTGTTACTAAACTCTGCTGGCGACAAAATGCACTTTCTGAAGGAAAAGAAATGCCTCACTGCGGCTGGGACACAAGATGACGGAGGGAGGCCCGCTCGGGATAAAACTGTTGAGGAGAGATGGGTCTGGAATTCCACGCGACCCAGTGAGGAGCACCCCAGCTGAGGGCTAAGGGGACCTGGTTTCCAGACACCCAACCCCTTAAAAGCCAATATGGGGATCGGAGCACTGAACGAAGAATGAGGAGGCGCACGGCCCTCTCCAAAACTATTGTCTGCATCTGTAAAGTGGGTCAGTGGTCCCTTCACGCCCTACAAAGCTGTGGCGGGAAAGGAATGAGACAAGGACGCTTTGCCACCTGCAAAATTTTCCGCTAAGTCACGCGGCTGTTAAATAAGGAAAGCCAAGGTGCCGGAGGGCTGGGGGCAGGGGTGAGTCAGCCTCCCGTTTGGACCCGTTCCCCTTCTACACCCAGGCCGGATCGGCAACCTTCCTGCCGGGCTGGGGAGATGAGAATGTTCTCCAGAAGGCACTACAGACCCAAGGGATGGAGCGCGCGCACAGGCGCGGCAGCGACAGCCGGCCCGGGAGCACCCCTGGCCCAAGCCAGGTCAGGCCTCACCGTATCGCCGCTGAATCGCACAGACACGCGTGCGGGGAGCGACCCGCCGAGCAGCCGCCGTGCCGCCAGCATCGCGGGGGCCAACCCGGTCACTTCCCGCTGTCACCTTCACGGCTCTGAGGCTGAGGAACCGGCGCGACCTAGACGCTAGGCGGCGCACAGGAATAACGTCACGCGCGCCCCGGCGCCGACGGCGCGCCCAAACTCCCCTGCACCGCTCCCGCCCCGCCCTTGGCCCCGCCTCCTCGTAGGAGGGCGGAAAGGCCGGAAGTGCCCTGTCTGGCGCTGAGGCTGCTGGGAGATGCAGTCTCGCGGGCTTTCGGACCTCCTTTCTCCCTTCGCGGGATTGGTATTTACTCTCTTGCTCGCCCGCGCTGCTCCATCGCATTAGCCCGTGGACCCTCAGCCTTTCAATCCCCAAGTAAACAAACCTCGCATGTCACCTTCTACTGGTGTTGTTTTCTGCAAGTTCCGCATTTCGCGTGCTCCTGTTGTACGCACAAATGTATGGGGGAAGGAGGAGAAATCAGATCGGTGACAGCCCGACTCTCATGACCGCCTTGTAATTATTCCGTCCCCGTCCAAAACCCTCCCAGACTATGATTTTCCCCTCACCCACTACGGGCACCCCTGGGCTCAGAGAAGGATTGCTCATTAGCCGCAGGGAGCCGGGGCAGACTGGGGGTTGTTGGCGGAGGTCTCCCCAGAGGAGGTGTGTCTAGAGTCCTAGGTTGGGGTGAGGCCAAGAGGGTGGAGATGGTCAGTGGGTGGCACATCCTCTTGCTAGTGCTGCTGAACTCTCCCAGCCATTCCTTCCTCAGCCCCCGTCAGGAGAGTTTGGCACTTGGTGCTCCCGCACAAAATCCTGGAGCGGCTCCTACTGCCTCGGCAACCTGGCATTTAAGGACTCAGCCACTATCATGCAGGTCATCAGGCCCAGGCCACATCATGCCCACTCTCCCCAGGACCTCTTCCTCTTGGGGCTTTAGGGCATTTCTGCCCACTCCCTCCCCACCCCGCAATGCTCCCGTGACCTGAGGAGGGCCTCTGTTCTTTGCCTTCTCTTGAAGTCTTGGAAGCCTGATTAACTCTTGTTAATCAGTTTGTCAGTTCTCTGGAACCCTTTGGCTCTGAGTCCCATGATAAGCATGGCGGTTTTGGTCTGCCCTCCCCAGCTTCTCTATTCTCTTGTCCTGTAACCATCCTTTCCTATCTCTCGAGAGATGTGCCATTTACAAAGTAATATGCCCTTTTTTTCTCGTATATTCCCCACAGTAGCCCTGGATAGTGTTAACTCCATTTTCTACATGAAAAAAATTGAGGCCCATGGAGGTTTCGTCTCTTGTCCATGGGTATGAAGCTGCTGAGTGGTAGAGCTAGAATCAACCCCAGGCCTTTCTTCCTTCCCAAAGTGCCCCAGACACGGCACACATGTGACAGTCATTGCAGGATGTCAGTGGTGTTTCCAAAAGAGGCGGCAAGAGCCTGGGCACCTTGTCTGAGGGCTCACAGATGGGTAGGGCAGTACCAGGCCCAGGGCCCAGCAGTCCTGACTGCCAGCCCCAGGCCCCCTCTCCTGGGCAGGGAAAGAGACTGCCCAGACAGAGCTGGGGATTACACAGCTAATCCGGAGCTCAGACCCGAGTCCATGGATCCCTCCCTCTGGGGTGGCAGAAGGGGGGCAAGATGGAGCCAGAGGGTGGTTTCTTTCCTCATCCCTATCTAACGGGGTCAAGGGAACACAAGGCCATGGGGAGAAGGCAGCCGGGGGATGCTGTGGACGGGAGATGCTGGGCATGGGCCCGTGGGAAACTAAGAGTGAGGGGCAGGAGCTCCAGTTCGTCCAGCGCCAGGCTCTGTGCCAAGCACTTGCCATGTGTTATCTCCTTAATCCTCCCACAACCCAGGGCATGGGAGTGATAAGCCCCCGTTTTCAGAAGAGGACAGAGTATATTAGCCACGCTGAGTTGCCTGCCCAGGTCGGCACAGCTGCCAGAACTCGGCCTGAGGTCTCCTGACCCTCAGTCCCCCACTCAGTCCCCACCCATCTAGAGCACCCACTTGCCAGGCTCCACTCAGTATCACCTCCTCCAGGAAGCCCTCTTCCAAGGCATCCCAGACCCTGTCTCTCACCTGTCTCATCCTATGCCACTGTCCATGTCTGTCTCCCCTACCAGCCTCCAGGCCAGAAGCTGGGAGGCATCCAGGATGCCTCCCTGTCCCCATATCCACTGCATCCTGCCAGCTCTGCCTTCTGAACACACCCTGTTCCCGTGCCTTCAGGCCCCGCCCCATGGCAGTGACTCATCAGCTTTTACCTGGAATTTTGCAAAGCCTCCTTGAGGTCCCCCAGCCTCAAGTCTCGGCCCCCGCAATCACTTCTTTGCACCATGGAACGAGCAGGATTGTTGTAAACCTTGGATCCATTTTGCCCCTCTCCTGCCTGAGACCCTTCGTGGTTCCCTCGTGTCTTCAGGACAAAGCCCAAGTCCCCGGCCCTGGCACTCGAGGCCCGTGCTGACCTCTCCAGATCCAGCTCAGATTTTCTCCAGGAGATCTCTTCCAGTTTTGTTAAAATGAGGTGTGCCCCTTTCCACCTTTTCCTATACATTGCAGGAGTTTTCTGAAGGTAAAAGTTATCATCTCCTGAAGTGTCACTAGAACTCACTGTAAGGCTATCTGAAACTGGGGCCTCTGCTTAGGAGTGATCTGATCACCATTTCCATTTCTTTTATGGCTATTTGTTTATTTCCTTGAGCCAATTTTGGACACCTATACTTTATTTTATTTTAGTCTATTAAATATTATTTATTTATTTGGCTGCGTCGGGTCTTAGTGGCGGCACGCGGGATCTTTGTTGTGGAATACGGGATCTTTTGTTGCAGCACGTGGGCTTCTCTCTAGCTGTGGCGTGCAGGCTCAGTAGTTGCAGCATGCGGGCTTAGTTGCCCCAAGGCATGTGGGATCTTAGTTCCCCAACCAGGGATCGAACCCACATCCCCTGCATTGGAAGGTGGATTTTTAACCACTGGACCACCAGCGAAGTGCCTGAACACCTATATTTTAAAGAATGTTTTCTTGATGGATCTTTCCTTTTTCTAATATAAAATATTTCTCTGCATCTCTTTTAACAATTTTGCCTTGAGGTCTATGATCTCTGATATTACTATTGCTACACAAGCTTTCTTTTTATTAGTATTTGGGGGTTTTTTTCATTTTATTTTCAATCATTCTCTTGTTTTAGGGATGGCTTTTAAAACAACATCTAATTAAATTTCATTTTGTTTTATTTTAACTCAGTCAATCTCTGTCTTTTAAAAAGAGAGTCTGGCCCGTTTACATTTATTGGTATTGCCATTGGAACATATATCTGCCATATTATATTGTGTTTTCTATTTAGCATTCTTTCTCTTTATTTCTTTTTCCTCTATTTTCCAGACTTCTACTGAATTAATTGAGTTTTCTTTGTGCTATTCCCTTCTTCCCCAGTATTGGTTTGAAAGTTATACATTTTATTTCTATTTTTAGTGGTTTCCCTTACATTTTTTTCCTTCCTTTTTTTTAAAATTAATTAATTAATTTATTTTTGGCTGCGTTGGGTCTTCGTTGCTGCGCGCGGGCTTTCTCTAGTTGTGGCGAGCAGGGGCTACTCTTCATTGCGGTGAGCGGGCTTCTCATTGTGGTGGCTTCTCTTGTTGTGGAGCACAGGCTCTGGGCGTGCGGGCTTCAGTAGTTGTGGCGCACAGGCTTAGTTGCTCCGCAGCATGTGGGATCTTCCTGGACCAGGGCTTGAACCTGTGTCCCCTGCAGTGGCAGGCGGATTCTTAACCACTGCGCCACCAGGGAAGTCCCCTCCCTTACATTTTTAACAGTCATGGCAAAATTTCTTTTTCCAGCAAAAGCTAGTTCATACGTCTATCCTCCTGCTGAATATGAAACAAAAACAGGTATACTGCTTCCCTCTGTACTTACTTCCATCCCAAATTCTGCACTCCTGTTTTCTGGGTTGGCCCTGTTTGTGACCTGGCAGGGAGGGCATTTCTGGCCCCCTGTCTCATGCTCCTGGTGGAGACCTGGCCTCAGTCACGGGAGGCTCTCAGCCTTGCTCTCCAGCACTGGGTACAGACTGAGGACTTGGCCCCAAGCCTGTGCATTTGGCTTGGCTGTGTTCCTGCTTCCTGGCTAAGTCACAAGGCTTCAGCTCCCGCCCCAGGCTGTGGGTTTCTTCCTATTTCTTTCCTTCAAAGAGAGCCTTATGTCAAGTCTACACAGAATTCCCCTTTTCATTTCTATGTGGTTGGAATATCATTATTAACGCTTTTTTCCCTTCTCTGATTTTGATGTGTTTGAGAAGGACAGGGTGCATTTCAGGTTCTACTCTAATATCTTGAACTGGAAATCTATCTTTTTTTCCATTAATTTAAATTCGAGCAAGTAAAGTCGATCAGTCATGGCTGGTGAGGTACACACAGGACAATGTGAGTGCATTTGGGGCAAGCAACACAATTAAGGATGCATGTGACCCAGCCTCCTTCCCTGCTCTCCGGGGCAGGGTGCCCTCACATGCTCTGCAGACTCTCGTCCTGGCGTGAGAACCACTCCCTGTCAGGCTGCCAGTGTCTCAGAGTCCCTCTTTGGCTCATACTGGTCCTGAAGCACTGGGCAGCATCATGCAGTCTCCAACAGGGAGGACCTGTGAAGTTTCAGTTGGGCACAGGTCCCAGGGACCGGTACAGTCCACTCAGCCCACCCACCCTGGCACCTCCCTGGCAGCAGATCCACACTCAGACACCCAGTAGATCAGGTCTAGGTATCTGGAGTGTCTCCATGTTGGTCCTTTTCCCATCCTCAAGTTGTTCCTTGGCGTTCTGCCTACACCCCCTTTGTCCCTTAACACAAAAACTGTAGTCTCTTCTTTGCCCCGTGTAGCCCTTGACGGCTATTTGGGAGGACAGATACCAGGAAGAGCTTACACACCCCTTGAATAATCCCAAGCTGTTAGAAATGTGAGACTCAAGGTTCAGTTTTTAGAAACACCAGGCCCTACCTTATAAATCAGCAAAAAGAAAAACCAGTTGAGTGTTTATTAGCGACAGGTTGAGCTATTCATCTGCTGGTACATGTTCTTCTTCCCGTGACCACTTTGCACCTTCCAAAGACAATTTCCTCCCAATACACAAAACTCAGAGCCACAAAGGACACATGCAGGGGCGCCACTTCTGCAATGGGTCATGACACCATAGCCAGTGTTTACGGCTGCCTTCGTCCTTCAAGAATCCCCCATTCCCTTTGCCTCTAGCCAGTACTGCAGCTGCTGAGGGGACTTTAACAGGTGGGTGACAATATCATAAAGATACCACATCTTTCCAAGTTAATTTACAAACTCTTTGCAATTCCAATCAAAATCCCATCAAGGCTTTTCACGGAACTGGGAAAACTGATTCTAAAATGGATATAGAAGAACAAAGGGCCAAGAAAGGCCAAACCAATTTTGAAGAGGAACAAGAGGGTTGGGGGGATCTGCCTTGCCAGATAGCAAGATTAATGATAAAGCTAGAGTAATCGAGACAAGCAGACCAACACTTCCGATTTATGGTGCTTCTTTATCATAATTTGCTAGAAGTTCTGCAATTCTGGTTTTGATTTCTTTTTTGACATGCCATTCTTTTTCTTTTTTTTTGCCTCACACACCACGGCATGTGGGATCTTAATTCCCCAACCAGGGATCGAACCCATGTCCCCTGCAGTGGAGGCGTGGAGTCCTAACCATTGGACTGCCAGGGAAGTCCCATGCCATTTTAAGAGAGATTTATAAATATCCTTATAAATATAAATATTATAACTGTAAACATTAGTCTTTTTGTTCCCTGGGTTTTGCTATTTTTCATTTTATTGCCTTATAATGAGAGACTGTTGTCTGTACTGTTCCTCTCTTCCCCTCTGGAATGTTCTAAAACTTTCTCTGCACCATGACATATGGTTACTATGGTAAATGTCCCATGAGCAATTGAAAGGACAGTGCCTTCTCTGTTTTCTTATTTCAGAGTTGGACATTTGTTGTTTCCAGTTGCCTAAGTCCCTGTCTTCCCATCAGCTTTTGCTTTGTGAACGTCAGGGTATGTTATTTGGTGCATAGAAGCTCATAACTGTAATCACTTCAGCTGTCTCCTACATACATGAGAGAAGGAGTGTGTGTTTGGTTTTCTATGGTCTTTGTGGCTTTGGGGTTTTGTGTTTTGTTTTGTTTTGTTTTTTTTTATGGCTGTGTCGGGTCTTCGTTGCTGCGCGGGTTTTCTCTAGTTGCGGCGAGCAGGGGCTACTCTATGTTGCAGTGCACAGGCTTCTCATCACGGTGGCTTCTCTCGTTGTGGAGCACGGGCTCTAGGCGCGCAGGCTTCAGTAGTTGCCGCACGCAGGCTCAGTAGCTGCGGCGCACGGGCTTAGTTGCTGCGTGGCATGTGGGATCTTCCCGGACCAGGGCTGGAACCCGTGTCCCCTGCACCGGCAGGCGGATTCTTAACCACTGTGCCACCAGGAAGGCCCCCTTTGGGGGGATTCTGAAAGATTAGTGGGAACACCATCTCCAACATTGTAAACCACTGGTCCGCCCTCCCCCGTCAGATGTGGCAAATATATTTCCTTTGAGTTGATCATTTATCTGATAATCTGATAAATAGTAATCATCATTGTACAAGAGAAATCCTCAGTTTTGATGTAGTCAAGTTCATTCATTTGGGGGCCTTGTTTAAGGAATTCATCCCCAGTCCAAGGTCATAAAGAAATCTCTTACTTTTTTCCTGTTATTATTTTATTTTTCTCGTTCACATATAGGTGAACCCTATGGCAGGGTTTCTCAATCTTGACACTGTGGACATTCGGGCCTATACAGTTCTTTGCTGTGAGTGGCTGTCCTGTGCATTGTGAGAAGCTTAGCAACATCCCTAAGTGCCAGCAGCACCCCATAAGTTGTGACAACAGAAATATCTCCAGACGTGGCCAAGCATAATCTGGGGGACAACATCACCCCCAGCTGAGAACAACTGATCTCTCTGGAGTTTATTGTTGTAAATGGCGTGAGATGAGAATCCAGTCATTTTTCTCAATACGGTGAATCAGTTTTACTAATACGAAATAACTCTTCAAACTTATTCAGTATTTGTGATGTCACTGCTATCACACATCAAGTTCCTGTATATGTATAGATCTAATGTTGTATGTGGTAGGGACTGACTAGATATGACAAACTTATTTCCTCCTCCCGGGCACAGAGCCCCCTTGTATCTGGATGGGGCAGAAGTGAAGAGTGTCACTTCCAGGGCTGGGCAGCTGGGAGCAGGTGTGTCTTCATCACTGCTCCTTCCCTCCCTTTTTCTCCCCATCTCTGGTCTCTGCACATGGGCTCTCTGTGTGGCAGCCTCAGGGTGGCTGGACCTTTTGCACAATGACTGAAGCAAGTGTCTCGAGAGAAACTGCAAAGCTGTGTGACCTTCTCAAACTTAGCCTGGGAAGCCCCATCGTGTGGCTTCCACTGTTTTCTCTTCACTGAGGCAGCAGCGAAGTCCTGCCCAGCTTCCACGGGAGGGCATAGAGATGCCGGAGCGTCAAAGTATCTGTGGACATGTTTCACCACCACAAGATATCTGACGCGATTTCAAATTCTTTATCCCTCGTGTGTGGTGTTTTTCTCTCTCTGGAAGGTTGCGGGGTCTTCATTTGCCTTCTGGGGGCTCTGGAATTTCACGATCTGCTTTTGTATCAGTCTTTGGTCCTTCTTCATTCAATGTGCTGGGCACTCATTGTGCCTTTCAACGTGAAAGTTCATCTTCTTCAGTCCTGAGAAAATGTATTATTCATTTGATAATCTGCTCCCTCCGATTTTTTTCTACCCTCTTCTCTCCCTCTCTCTGGACTTCCTCGAATAATACTGTTTTTCTCATCTTTCCATGCTTTTATCTTTTTGTTCTATTTTCATATGTATTTTTCAACTTTACCATCTGAGATTTTTCTTTTTTCTTTTTTGATAAATTTATTTATTTTATTTCTTTATTTTTGGCTGCGTGGGGTCTTCGTTGCTGCACGCAGACTTTCTCTAGTTGCGGCGAGCAGGGGCTACTCTTTGTTGCGGAGCCCGGGCTCTAGGCTGGCGGGCTTCAGTAGTTGTGGCACGTGGGCTCAGTAGTTGTGGCTCACGGGTTCTAGAGCACAGGCTCAGTAGTTGCGGCACACTGGCTTAGTTGCTCCTCAGCATGTGGGATCTTCCTGGACCAGGGCTAGAACCCATGTCCTCTGGGATGGCAGGCAGATTCTTAACCACTGCACCACCAGGGAAGCCCCTGAGATTTTTCATTTCTGCTATTATATTTTTAATTTTTCCGGGAAACGCTCTTTTTAATAGCCTCCTTTTATCCTCCAGATGTAATAACTTTTCTTATCTCCCTGAAGATACTGATTAAAGTTTATTTGAAGTTTTCTCATGCACAGCCTGCACAGTATCTTCTCTGAGTTCCTTTTCCCCCTCCTGTTTATTATTGTTCCTCTCTTTTATGTTAGAGATTTCCCTCAAATATCTGGCAATTGTTTGTTGTCCGTTGATATTTGTCGTGTTAGGAGCGAGCAGGAAGTTTGACGGAAGTTCTGGGTGACAGAGGGGACTGTAAACTTCGTGGCAGGTTTGCTGGCTACAGATCCTGTCATTGGATCAGTTTCCACTTCTCGCAGGGGCCTCCGCTGCTCTCCCAGCCGGGTACGGACCTCTCTGCGCATGCTCTGGGCGGGGGTACCGGCGGAGGCGCGAGTGGAGCTTGGGGACCCGCCCGCGGCTCGCAGGCTGCTAGCCCCGCCCACTGCATGTAGCCAAGGGCGGGAGGCCAGACCAGGCCTGTGCAGCATCAGGCCTACGGCGGCCGGCCTGGATTCCTGATAGAGAGTGATGCCACCAAGTTTGTTCTGCAGCAATAGGTGCCTGGAAACCCACCGAGTAGGCACTGGGTCGGCTGGGGTAGGAGGAAGCAGCGCGCCTTCTAGAGGTCAGCGCCCCCGATTGTTTGGAGCCTTGTTCTGCAGCAGGGTCATCCCACTGGCCACCCTAAGGCCCTCCCTTAATCCTTTATGCCAACAACCTCAACGCCAGCTCCTACCTCCCCCGCTTCCCCCCGCCCCCCTCCCCCCCCCCCCATCTTGCCCCTTCCAAGTTCCTGAGCACTGGCCTCTCTCTGCCCAGGACTTTGGATGCTGACCTTGGCCTTCTCTCTTTCCTGGCAAAGTGGGCAGTGAGAGGTGCCACTCAAAGTTCTTCCCTGGGGAGAGCTTCCTTCTCCAGGGCCCTTCAGGGCTGCCCGCCTTGGCCAGAGCCAGCAGCCCAGCTGCACAGAGCCCTGGGGAAGCCCAGCTCCTGGTTAGCCCCCAGGGCCCTCCAGACCGGGTGTGGCAGGTGCAGGCACATTGGCAACGTGAACCACGAACTCCTGCAGTTTCCCGAGGCCCTCACGTGTCCTGGAAGCAGTGCTGTTTGGCACACCATCTCTGACTCGCTGTTCTCATGGGCAACTCAGACTGATCCTCTGGTGCCCCCTGAGTGTTCAGTCTCCTCCAGGGCCCAGAAATGAGCCAGGGACTGTTCCTCAAAGGAGAATGTGTGGGCTCCTGCTTTCCCCCTACAGGATTTCTACACTCAAGGTAAATGCCTGAGGAAAAGGCTTCCAGTTGCTGTAGCTGGGGTCACCTCTCTGCAGAGGAGACTGAACACATAATGGACAATGGCCAGACCGTGTATGGAAAAAGATCTGACCCACAACCTGCAGCAACCTGCCTGGAAACCGACCTCTTATCTACAATAACCGGACAGGAAGCCAGCCCATCATAGGTCAGACTTGTAGGAAGTCAGACTGCTATCTCTAGGAACAATCCGGAAAGCCAACGATAACCCTTTTAAATAATCATCACCCCAAATGTCCAGGACTTAATAAGTGACAGCTTCCTTAATTTTTATCCCCTTGTCCAACTTAGGACCAACCAGAGGAAGCCAAATCTGCTCCCCTAAGCAGTGACATAGGAAGCCCCAACTTCCAGTCAGCCCACCTACAGCTCCCCGGGCCGACAGCCCCCATTCAGGGCACAGCTGAAGTCTCCCTTTTCCCCCATAAAGCTTCTTCACTCCTCTGCCTGCCTTTGAGCCAGCCTTTGGCAGTGGCCGATTCCCTTGCTGGAGCCAGCTCTGAGTATGCAGCTTGCTGTCATTTGCTGGTCTTTATTTTCACAGAGGGCAGCTAGAACCAGCTAGGAGGGAAGTGGAGTTTCCAAAAGAGATGTGAGGGAGGTGCTGAGGTCAGGAGATGGTGGAGTGCAGAAGGTCTCCATCAGTCCGTGGGGGCGGGCCTTTGGGATGCAGTGGACGAGGTGTGCAAGTGCAGTGTGCTCTCAGGCAGAAGGAGCAGGCCCGGCCCGGCTCTGAAACCATCCTTTGCTCTCGCCAGTGGCCAAAGTCACCTAGCCATGGTCTCCAGGTCCAGGTGCTGTCTCCAGGAGAATCTGTCCCACTTTGGCCCTGCAGCCAAATGTCCAGGCCAAGGAGAGGGCTGGGCCCTTTAGTCTCTCTCCGATCACCTCCCTCAGCTTGCGTGTCTTCCTCCACTCCCAGATGAAGACATTTTCTCAGTTCCCCATCACTGACAGCTCTCAGGGGCTGGTCTGGGAGAGCCAGAGGGGCCTACTGTTGGAGTGGGGAGAATACCCCAGAGTCATAGCCCCCTCCCCTTCCCTGATCACCTTCAGAGGCAGGACAAAGTTGGGAGGTGACTGGATTCCGTTAGCCTGAGCTGAGAAAAAAGGATAGATCAGACAGGATGGGTCAGGTTATGCTGCAATAACAAACAACTGTAAAATGCCAGCAGTGTAAAACCACAAGGCCACTGCTCAACCGCACCACGTGTCCTGCTCCATGGTGTCCTTGGAAGTGATTCACCCACTCTGCCCACAGTCCAACATGGCCAGAACATGTTATATGGCCCCTCCCAACTGCAGAGGGGTCAGAGAAGTGTCATTTTCCCAAATATCATCTGTGAGCAATAGAAAAAAGTCTCTTGCAGAGAGGGCTGCACTCTGTTGGCTCAGCCCCATGCTCCCAAAAGGCCTGATCCAGGCCTCCTTGCTCTTTTTCACAGTAGCAAAATCCATTGTGTGTGCACCTAATGTACTTAGGCAGTCTCCTGCTGATGGACACCTGTTCCATTTTCAACCTGTTGTGATCACAAGCAATAATGTAATGATAACCCTGCTGGTGCCTCTATTCACTCTTCAGCAAGTTAAACGTTCTGTGACTCAGTTACCTCATTCATAAATAGGGATAAGAGTACCTACTCAAGGGTGGTGAGGACTAAGGAAGGTAATATACTAAGGCATTTAGTATAATGCCTGGCATCGAAGGTACTCCATTAGCTTTAGCAATTATTATCCTTATTTGCAAGGGCAGCTATAGATGGTTCAGGGATACATGCCTCTTAGTTTTGATCCACACTTCCTGAAGCCAATGTCCCCCACGGGCAATGTCTGTTCCAGCCTCTAACCCATTTCCCCAGCCACCTGCCCAATGGCACTGCTCTCAGCTGTTCTGTGCTCCTGGGGTGCTCCGAGGGTGTTTAGGCATGAACTGAATCATGGCTGCCCTGATGCTGGAGCCATGATTGCTCTGACACCATGAATGGCCCCTAAACTGGGGCTCTGTATGTGGGATGGGTGCAGGTACCCCTCTGCCAACCCACCACCCCTGCAGCATGCAGGCAGGACACTTTATAGTCACTGCAGAGCTGCTTCCCTCTGGGCCCTCAAATAACATTTCCTGGAAGTCTCACCTACTTTGAGTTCTCTCAGCAATAAGAGAGGTTGACTTACTGAGAGGTTCCCTGCTTTGGGCAGGAGGCTCTGATGCTGGGCAAGGCTCCCCAGAGAAGGGTCTGCTCCTCCAGGCTGCACCAAGGGGGCCTCCCACAGGCCCTCCCCTCCAGCCATCCGTGGGAGCCCCGAGAGCCACAACCTGTTTGCACCCCAGTGCCTCCCCACTGTGGACACCCCACAGCCAGCTCACCCAGGCTGGGTCATTCTCTTTGCCCAGCTGACAAAGATGGTGAGAGAAGGCAGGAGGCGAGCCGCCTGGATCGCCCAGTGTGGCTCCCATGCCCACGACGCACAAGGAAGAAAGGAGAGCCCCATCTGAGCAGAGGTGACTGACCCTCCCACCGACCCAGCCCAGGGCTGCTCTGAGCGGCTCAGCTCCTCCCCACGCCCCTCCTCGGCCAAGGGCCCCTCAGCTCCTGCAGTCCTGGATGGAGGCCCTCTGGCAGGTGGCCTGCTGAGAGCAGAAAGCATGTTTCTTTAAGTGAGCCTGTCCTCTGTAGACTGTGGGGATCTCCAGAGCAGGGACCATGGTTGATTTCTCTTCCTGTTTCTTTCTTTTCTTTTCTCTTTGTTTCTGGAGTTCAGTAAACACAGAGCTGGGTTGAGGGCTCCAGGAGGACACTCTGTGTTTCAGGATTCAAGTATCCTGTCCAGCTGCCTGTCCCTCCCCCAAGCCTGAGAGGATCAGGGAGCCCCCTCCCCAGAAAACTCAATGCTCACAGCACTGCTTCTCTCTTGGAAACTTTATTGGTCCTGGGGAAAGGGAAGCAGGCAGCTCCCTGCCTCTTGCTGAGGGTGCCACAAGCCCTCACTGTTTCCTGTTGCCATTGATGGGGCGGTTCACGTGCTCCGGGGAGGCCAGGAAGGCCTGGAGCTTGGGCCTGGCGCTGAGGCGGGCCACGTAGGCTGAGAGCAGGGGGAAAGAGTCCAGGCAGCTGGAGGCCAGGACCTGGTGAATCCGAAGCAAGTCCAGCAGATTGTAGTCGGCAAAGGAGATCTGCAGGGCAGAGAGGGGCAGGGACTCAGTGGGTGTGGGAGGTGTGAGGCAGGGAGCCTGAGCCGGTCCCTTGGTCTGCCCAGCTTTGCTGAACCAATGGCTCACGTGCTCTCTCTGCACCGGTTTGCCATCTGTAAGAAGAGGGTGGTGGGGAAGGGGCGGGCCAGGGCCAGCTCACCTGGTTGCCCACGATGAAGGCCTGGCCGCCGTGGTTCTGGGACAGCAGGGTCTCAAAAGGCTTCAGGTGCTGGGGCAGTGCCTTCACATAGTCCTCCTTGCCCGCCTCCTGCCAGAAAGATGCCACTGTGTACCATCCTCCTGACGCTCACGCTGCTGCACGCCCTGCCTCTGCCCCTGCCCCGAGACGTCCCCTCCTGTCTGCCCCATCTCAGTGAATCGCCGCTCACCCAGCCCCCGCCCCCGCCCCTCCTCTCCTCACCCCCGACCCCAGGCCATTGCCACATCCTGTCCATTTCAGCTGCCGATTCTTCGCTAGTTCACTCTTGCCGCAATCGCTCACCAGACTGTTGCAAAAGCCTTGTAGGGTCTTTCCAGATCTCACAGATATCGCCCTGCTTAGACTCCCCAAAGACAGCATCCAAGCCAGCTGGTTCAAGGCCTTCAGGACCTGGGCCTGCTGCCCCCTCCAGCTCCATCTCCTGACACTCTCCCTCCCTCCCTCTCTCTCTCTCACACACACACAGGCACACACGCCTTGCCTCTGCTAAACGGCTCCCAAGTCCCTGAATGTGCTCCGTGCCTCGTGCACCTGAAATAAGTGCCAGCACCCCTTCTAGAAGCCGACTGTAGGTGCTCCTCCCCCTGCACCTGGCTCCAGGAAGTGCTCCTGACCTCCCCCAGCTGTGGATCGGGGACCACCCGTGGCTGGATGTCTCCTGTCCTCACGCTGTTCTGCCATTGCCGGCTACCTGACTGGGTCCCTCCCCCAGGCAGGGAGGCCGAGTCTTGTGTCCAATCCATAATGGCTCTTGACCCCCCCACCCCCACCCCGGCACAGCCAGAAGCAGCCCAAGGGAAGGATCAGTCAGAGCTGCGTGAGGGGTGTTGTGTAGGGTGAGAAGGAAGCCAGCCCCTTTCTTTCTTTGTCCTCAGTGACCGTCCCCGTGTCTGTGCTTACGTAGTTTGTGTAGATGAGGGTGCCGTATTTGCAGCGAAGGTCCTCCACGCCGTCATTCACCATGTCCACCAGGGCCGCCTCCCGCTGGTCCTTCCCATACAGCCCTGGGGTGGCGGGAGAGCAGACAGCATGACGGGGCGCCTGACCAGCCACTACAGCCTGACCCACCAGACAGGCCACGTGGCTGCCTGTGAGCCTCCGCCAGGGCGGAGGGAGGAGGATGTGGATGAAGAAAAGGACCATCTGAGTCCATGCTCAGAATTCAGCGGGAGGTGGCCTGCTACGGGGCAGGGATTGCTCGACAGACCCGGGCCTGACCTTAGGCGAGTGAGATAACCTCCACTTGCCTCCGCTCCACAGGGCTGCAGGACAATTTGATTTAAATGGAAGAGGCTCGGGGGCCAACACTGAGCAGATGCTCAGGAACTCTGACTGATGCCCGCCGACCCCTGCCCCGGACTGGGCCCCCTGCAGCCTCAGGACTCACCGAGGGAGCGGCCCAGGTGACGCAAGATGGCATTGGACTGGTACAGGGTCAGGTCTCCATCCTGGAACTTGGGGAGCTGCCCGTACAGCTGGGGGGAATGCACAGCTCTGTCAGAGGTGCTGAGCTTGGCTGCCCCCCACCCTAGTTTTGCTCCCCAGTGCCCAGCCGCTGACCCGGGATACGACAGAAGCACTCACACAGGAGGCCTTGAGTGAAGGCCAGGTCTCCATGGTCACCACCTCTTCCTTCCAGCTCTGGTCCTGGTCGGCCAGCAGCATGCGCATGGCCTCGCAGCGCCCTGGGGGAGGGGAGGACGGGGCAGTGGGGATGGGCAGGGACCCCAGCCTCGCAGCGCCCTGGGAAAGAGCCAAGGAGGTGAGGACTCCTCCGATGATCTCCCAGCACATTGCGGAGGGACGGGCCAGGGCCGGGAAGTTGCATACTCCAGCAAGGGGCAGCTCCGGGGCACAGGGAAGGCGGAGCTAGTAGCCACGTGATGGAGGGAAAAGGGAGGTTGGGGACTCCCTCAGGTGGGTGAGGGGCGTGGGCTGCTGCAGCCTCCAACCTCTGCCTCCCCTCCCTCCCCGTCACAGGCCCCTACCTCGAACAGGGAAGTAGACGATGGTGTAGGGCGGCACTGCAGGATGCAGAGAGAAGTCTGTTAGCACCTGGGAGAGGCGTGTTACGGGGGAGAGGGCGCCCGCCCGTCCTCCCTGGGGTCGCATCCCCTGTTCTGGGCGCTGTAGGCCCCCCGAGAGCCCCAACTGCTCCCCAAAACCCTGGGAGACCCCTCGGAATCCCCCTGGGAGCCGCAGGCGGCGGGGACTCACTGATGGCGACGCGGGCCTCAGCAACAGCGGCGGCGGCAGAACTCCAGCGCCCGCGACGGCGGCCCCGAGCCTTATACGGGTGGGCGCGCCCCGCTCCGGCCCGCCCCACCGTGCTGAGTCACCGCGCTGGCTGCGAGCCGCTCCCCCGCCCCTCAACCGCGCCGCGCAGCCAGTCCCAGCCGGTTGCATCCGATTGCCGAACTTCCAGCCGGGGCTGATGGGCTCACAGCTAGGGCTGGGTTCCAGAACCGTACAGAGGCCTGAGAGAGCGCGCAGTCCAGCCCCTTCCCCTGCTGGGGTCGCAGACCCCAGAGACACAAACCCTTGCGTGTAGACACTCGTTCCCAGATGCTGTACAAAGACGGACACACCCCCTGTGCACCTACGCGCGCACACTCAACTCACACCCCAAGCTGGATTTTCAGACCCATCCGCCGTTTGGAGTACCCCGCTGCTTCCTTCTTACTTTTTTTCCTCTAAATTACCTCATTTCTTCAACTCAGATACGCTTACCTTCACAGGAAACCTGTTTCACTCCCCTACGTGGAAGCGGGCACCACTTGTGATAAGTAGGCCTGGTAAAAATCACGACAGGAGAACGATATGGTTTTTGAAATCTATCTAGACAATGGGACACTGGACCCTCCCTTTTCAAAAGTATCCCTGGCAAGGTTACACATTTCTGGCACGGTAACACCAAGCTGGTCACCGTCCTTCAGTCCCATCAGGATTGAGGGCAATTTTAAAGGATTCCAGGACGAGCACCAACGCTGTTGAATCCCCATCTGTCCACCGGGCAACCCCTTTCTGGGGGTTCAGGCCCTACTCTGGGTCCCCCCCCCCCCCCCGTGGCAGTGATGGAGAAAGCTTCAGTGAGGGTTGTCCAGGCGATATTTCATCAAGACCCCTCTCCCTCCCCCAGAGCTGGCTGAGCGGGGCTGAGACTGCAGGGGAGCCAGGCCCCAGGTGGGGCCTGGGCTGGGCCCTGGGCAAGTTCTCCAAACACATCCAGGTGGAAGCTAATGGACTTGGTGACTGCGTGGGGAAGGAGGCCTCCAGGGAGACCGAGATGGGGACCCGGGAGGAGAGGCAGCCACTGGGAGGACATCGTATGTCCCGTGTTGGACCTAGTGAGTCCAGGCGTCTGTGGGATTGGCAGGGAGGAGGGGGCGTCCAGAGGCAGAAAGAAAACCCAGGCAGGAGTTCGGCGGAGTCAGGAGAACTACACTCCTGCTCAAGGACCAGTGATCTTCTCCTTTCTTCACTTTTGACATCTCCTACACCACCCAGCCCTCCCCACCCCAGCAGTGATTCTTCAGGGGCGATGCAAAACTTGAAAAACACCGTCAATTTATAACTTTCTAAGTGGATAATGAAACGGTCATTTCCTGACTGCACCCTCTGGGACTGGTGCAGGCAAAGGTGGTGCAGGCAAAGGTCGTACAGGCAAGGACAGGCACTGTTCTGAGGCAGACAGTTCTGGACCCAGGGAGGGCTGGGCCAAGCCCGCAGCAAGTGCCTGGGCCTTAGAACAGGCTCCAGATTCCCGCCCAGTGGGCCAGGACTTAGGGTCTCCGCCCCTCCCTCATTCACAACCCTCTTCCCTCAGGTCCCGCCGACACCCTTTTTATCCCTTAACACACAAAACCCTTTTCCTCTTTTTCTTCCAGAAGAGCTTCCTTTGCTCCTTTGACCTGAGCAAAAAGTAACCTGAAATTTGCCTTCCCCAGTTCTGAACGTCTGGTATGCAATGAGCTACAAAGAGCAAAGAAAAAAATAAAGGAAAGAAACAGTTGCAATGTTATATCAAAAAATAACCTGAACAGTTCCCTTCCTGCTACATTCTCTCTTTGCAGCAAATTCCACAGCCCTGACAAAGACAACACGCCCCCATCTCCAAAGACACACTCACACAGCCCTTTCACACACTGTCACACACATTCAAACACACCTGCACACACACACACGCAAAATGATAGGAACTGAAGTCTCACCAGGCAGCACTGAGGCCTCCCCTCTGAGCTCTCCAGGGCCTAACAGGGACAGCCAGACCTCAGGGTCTTCCTGTGTAGGCAGGGTGCTAGGTCTGGGCAATTGAAGGGGAGGGGAGGGGAGGGGGGGAAGTGGAGGAAGGGGGTGGCCCTGGCTGGTGTTCCCCTCCCCCACCCGTCCTGCTGTGGCCCCAGCTCCAGGTCTCTGTCCCTTTCCCATCGCTCTGAGTAGACATTAGCCCAACTCAACCTCCCTGATGGCCCTGGGGTGTGCAGGAGCATTTGCCTACTCCCAACCTCCATCCCTGTGCCCTGTGGACCATCAGAGATCTCCAGGGTTCATTTTAGCTTGTCTTGTCCCTCTCTCCTCCCACAGCAAGGTTGCAGGGCAGTCCTGGACTGTTCCTGCATGCTGGACCACGGCACAGGGTGTGTGTGTGTGTGTGTGTGTGTGTGTGTGTGTGTGTAGCACGCATGCTTCTCAGGTTCTAGTCCATTGTCATTGCTAGTCCGTGCTGGTCCTGCCCACGCCATTTGTTTAGTTAGTTAGTTAGTTCTATGTTCCCTTTATCCCCACATTCCATTCTCACTTCCTGTGGGAATAGTGGGACTGCTGCGTCCCAGGTATGTGAACACTTGAGTTGCATAAGTAGCGCCAGGTTGCCTTCCCCAACGGCTGCACCAGCCCACCCCACAGCCCAGCTACTCTTCCAACCTACTCCAGCCCCACGTGCCCCCAAGACGTGGCATTAGCAGCTTTGGAATGTTCGCCAGTCGAATTGGTATAAAGTTGTTCTAAACGGCGTCTCTCATTACTAAGATTTTGCATCAGCTCTTCATGTGCTCCTTGGATTTTGTTTTCCTCTTCTGGGAATTGCCTCTTCATACCTTGACCATTTTCTAGTTGATTTGCTGCCTACTTCCTGTTGATCTGCAGGAGCTCTTCGTTTATTCGAGATTTTAATGTTTTGGCTTCAAACATTACAAATACCTTCTCCAATTCTGTCCACCCTCTCTCTTTACTTTGTCCTGGGTGTCTTTCATTAAACAGTGTCGTCAAATTCATCAGGAGGTTTTTTGGGGGGAGGGGGGCGGTGGAGTGGTTGTGTTTTGTGCTTTTGAAACTTTGTTTAAAAGTCTTTTATTACTGGGGACTTCCCTGGTGGCGCAGTGGTTAAGAATCCGCCTGCCAATGCAGGGGACACAGGTTCAAGCCCTGGTCCGGGAAGATCCCACATGCCGTGGAGCAACTAAGCCCGTGCACCACAGCTAGTGAGCCTGCACCCTAGAGCCCGCAAGCCACAACTACTGAGCCCACGTGTCACAGCTACTGAAGCCCACGCACCTAGAGCCTGTGCTCCACAACAAGAGAAGCCACCACAATGAGAAGCCCATGCACCGCGAGGAGTAGCCCCTGCTCACCGCAACTAGAGAAAAGCCCATGCGCAGCAATGAAGACCCAACGCAGCCAAAAATAAGTTAAAAAAAAAAGTCTTTGATTACTGCATGTTTTAATGATAGGAGAGAATATATGGAACATTTATACCTACGTAACTTATGAGAGGCAATATTTTCTAGTTAGGTAGCATAGCTTGGGGATTAATAATAAAAACAAAAACAAAGTCTTTAATTACTGCCCTGAATCACAACAATATGCTCCTATTAACTTTATCAAGTTACTTTCACATTCACACCATTAATCCATCTAGAGGCCACCTTGCACGTGCTGTCAGGTAGGAATCCACCTCCCCAACACCATCTACTGAACGTTTTGACCTACATGTTAAGCTCCTGAAGGTATTGGGTCTGCCTGTCAGTTCTCTGTTCTCTTCTGTGTCTGTCTGTTCCTGCGCCAGTACCATAATTTTTTTTTATTACTACGGTCTTATAAATGTGGTAGGAAAAAATCACACCCTCCTTCCTCCTCCCGCCTCCCCTTCCCCCTTCCCCTCTCCCTCCTCCTCCTCCTCCTCCTCCTCCTTCTTTGAAGTTTTTCTTAGCTCTTTATGGATCTTTATTCATCGCTAAAAATGCTACCGTGAATTTATCAAATTTCTCCAAAAACTCCAGCTGGAATTTTGATTAGGACTGCATCACATTTCGAGATGAATTTGGAGAGAACTCACATCTTTATAACTTTGTCATCTTACACTACATTATGATCTATTTGTCTACTTATTCAGATTCTCTTCTATATCCTTTATTAAAATTTTCTACCAAGAGGTTTTACATATTCTTATATGTTACAGATACTTTGTATCTAGCAACGTATCTAAGATCCGTTTTTTAATTGGGTATTAGAGATGCAGAGAAATTCTAGAAATACTATTGATTTTGTAGGTTTCTATCTAGCAATGTTGCTGAAATCTTATTGATTCTGATAGTCTGTTGATTCCAAAGGGCCTTCTAAATGAATGCTCACATCATATGCAAATAATGAGAATTCTGCTTCTGATCTTAAAGAGATACGTGGGCATGAATGAAGAAGAGACTGCCTTAACCAAACCCCCATTTCTCTCATGGCTTGGGGTGGCCTCTCCCCTGGTCAGGGTGTCTGGGCTGGGGGTTAAGGGCCATTATGTATAATGTTTGCTGTGAATTTTTGGCATGGAAGCTGCATGAGTTCAAGAAGTTCCGTTCTATCCCTAGTTTAGTAAGAATTTTTATCATAAATAAATAACAAATCTTTCTTTTTAAAGAGACATTATTATTATTATTTGGCTGCGTCGGGTCTTAGTTGCAGCACGTGGGATCTTCGTTGAGGCGTGCAGGCTTCTCTCTAGT